>NW_018397256.1:3022477-3044480 GCF_002168275.2 Theobroma umbraticum | reverse complement strand
AGAGAAAATATTACCGAAGAGACACTAAAACCCGATCCAATCCCGCCAAAGCTTGCTTTTGTTATTTACATTCACGTCAATCTGCGTCAACGTCCTTTTATCTACGATTCAAGCGAAGAATAATTACCAAAATGAACTCAAAAAAATTGAAAAATAAATAAAGAAAGGAAGGAAGGAAGAAAGAAAGAGCAGAATCTCCATTACCATTTTCGGTGGTAAAGAAGATCGTAGATAAAAAAAAAAAGAGGAGGAAAATTTAGACTTACGCAAGCATTAAAGACGGGAATCGAGGAAGCTTTGATAAGACGATTTTATCAAAGCAGCAAAGGAAAACAAAAAACAGAGAAAAGTGAATGTGAAAAACAGAGGAGAAAATGATTGGATCAGAGAGAGAAAGAATATATTGATTCACATTTGCAGAGATAAGATCAGTTCACGCAGATCTTTCATTCAAAGCGAGAAAAGAAAACGCTGAGAAAAAAGAAACAAAGAAGAAAAAGGAGTAAGAAAGAGATCCAAGTGATGGAGAAAGGAAAGTGTGTATGTCGATTTAGTGTGTTTTAGTGAGGGAAGAGAGTGAGTGAGACTGTGCAAGGTAGTTGAGTCCTTTTATTATATTTAATAACTATGCTTTTAAAAATTAGAAATTAATTTTATAAAAATCATTTACGCTTTATTTCACCGATTTATATAAAATTTTTACTCATATATACTATTTATTTATATTTTAATCGTGTTTACGTAATTACATTAAATTTAAATTTATCAAATCACATCATATTCATATTATGTATAAAATTACTAATGCTAATCAAAGTGAAGACGATGATAAAGTGATGATTATCATCTCTCAATTTTTAATTTTTTATTATTTATATAAATAAATTTTAATATATATTATTTAATTAGTTTTTATGTAAAAATTCAAATTCGTTATTATACTGAGTAGACCACTATTTTCACTTGATGGTATCAAACATCGGATAAAGAATTTTTTTTAATATAGAAACTATTTTATAATTTTTTATTTTTCATTACGTGTTTCGACGAGGACTTGCAGACAAGGAAGCGAAGATGACGGTGGAGTCATAGACAAATTATTACCGAGGTTGCATTATTTAATTATTTTTTATATTTATTATATAATTTACTTTTATTGTGTTATTTGTCAATTAATGTAATGACTTTTCCTTTTTTTT
The DNA here is from genome assembly GCF_002168275.2 of Theobroma umbraticum. NCBI lineage: Eukaryota > Viridiplantae > Streptophyta > Magnoliopsida > Malvales > Malvaceae > Theobroma > Theobroma umbraticum. The sequence continues at coordinate 3,043,281 of NW_018397256.1, read as the reverse complement.
TTTTTTTCATGTGGCTTTTTGTTATCTTTAATGGTTGTTAGGGACATTCGCGCGCAAGCTGTCGGGGCGTTGTTCCAGTGAAATGACGAAACCACCCTTGGAAATTGGTTACGATAGTTGATGGGAGGCAGGGCAGCTGACGCGGAGAGCGAATTCCCAGCCATTTAATCTTCCGCATTTACGCGCGTGTCTACCACTTTTTATATATATATATTTTTTCCTATTTATAGTATTTTCTTTTCCTTGTATAAATGTTTTCTTATTCAATTATTCAAAGATACATACTTTAAAAACAAGAGCTTTTGTCATAAATAATTTGGAACTCTATTATTATTTTTTTTGTTTTGGTTAATAAATGTTAAGGTCAAACATTGCCGCAATTGTCTCATAATAAAAATTAATTTTAAGATTTTCAAAAAAGTGAACAATTAAATGGTCAAAAGGTGAGTGTAGAATACATTATGTGCGTACAAGATCAAAGGTTCCCACTTAATCAGCTACTTTGCCCAACTTTTCCTAATTAAATTGCCTTCTTTTGATTACAAAAATGTTTAGAATTTAGAGTAAACATATAAGCTTAGACTCTGAGCGACTAGAAGGTTTGAGGAGAAAACAAAATAATACTAATAAATAGTGACAAAGACAAATTCCCCTAATTTCTAGTTTTCTTTTTATATGTAATATTGATAAAAAAAAGTTAGGCATGTTCAAAAGAAAATCTAGAATCTGACCTTGAAAACATCTCCAATTACTCTTCCCTAAATAGATATGAATACTTAATTAGCGAGTTAAAGCATAACGCTTAATATTCAAGTCGTGTTTTCGATGTGAGATTAAGTAATTATAATTTGATTTAAAAATTAAAATTAAATATTTGACCTAATGTTTTAAAATGTTTTTTAATTTTTATTTTTCTATTGTATTCAATTAAACTATTATATTTTTATTTAAGTTAAATAGATTTTTATAATTAAGGATTGATTAATTGTTATTAACCAAAATGTTACATGTTATTTTCTACTTACATGATATTGACGTAGAAAGTGAAAAATATCATTAATAATGTCATTATGTCACATCATTGTCCATTATAACATGTCGATATACCATGTTAACACCACGTGTTATAAAATAATAAGTAACATTTTAATTATGAAATTTAATCAATTATTAATTATAAGAGTTTATTTAATTTAAAATAAAAATATAAAAATTTAATTAAACGTAATAAAAGAATAAAAATTTATTTAAATTTTTTTAAAACATTTTGAAACTTTTTTAAGATAATATATCTAAATATTTTGATTTAAAATTTTTAATTTAGATCTTTTTGGTAATAAAAAATTGATTTTAATTGATAAAATCATTTACCTCGACAAAAATTGATGTTAAGTTTCGGTCTTACTAATAAACTATTCTATTACTATTAATACTATTTAGTAATGAGATAATTGTTTACGCCCTAATAACCATAACAAATATTTTTAAAATCTTTAAGATCACTCATTAACACAATCTATTATTTATTATGCTCATAAACTATAAGAAACGTAATACCGTAGTAACTTAAAAGTACAAAGTAGAAATAAAGATTGGTGGTTGGCAGTAATTATCAATGTGTCAGCTGATGAGGACTAAGGGGGTTCACCCACAATGTCACAGGACTCTACCTCCTTTATTATGGCTTGCAATAAATTATGAAATTTTCAGGTAGAATAACTGCAATTTAATCAATAAGTGGTACCATATTTAGGATAATATCGTGTATTAATAACTAAAAGTAAATGTATTAATGTATAATATTCATTTTATTATTCTTGTAAAAATAAAGGAAATTAAGGTGACTTTTTTTTTAATTCGTTAAAATCTCTATTAAAAACGAGTAAATATATAACTAAAATTTAAAAAAAAAACAGCTAAATTTAAAAGGTACAAGGACTAGATCAATAACTTATAAAAAGTTAGTAATTAAAAATAATAGGTATACCGAAAATCTAACTTACTTATTTAAAAAATAATAGGTATAAAAAAATTTCATGAATTTAACTTAAATATTGACCCAAAGATAGTATGAAGAGATCATTAATTTAAACATGAATGTTGACTTAATTTCTTACGATACTGATCAACAGGGTCAACAAGATGAATAGAGTTTGTGGATTCACTAACATGTATGCCCTCAATGAGGTATCGAAGAAGAAAAGGCTATGGGAGGAACTAATTGAGGCCATGACAAAAAGTGAGGTCATGTGGTGTGTGAGGGGGATTTTAACACAATGAGATATTAGCATGAAAAAATAAGCAGAGGTAAGGTAGGAAGATTAGCTGTTGTGTTTGAGGATTTTATCAATATCTTGGTCTGGTTGATCTACCTTAAATACGAGATAAATTTAGTTAGTGTGACTACTATGAGGGTTTGGTTTTCTATCGATTAGATGGATTCTTATTGGACATTGAGTGGCTACAATATGAACAGGGGCTTTTCCAAGAATGTCTGCCAAGTTTTCTCTTAGACTACTACTAAGTGATATTAAGGTCAAACAACACTGATTGAGGGCTTAAACCCTTTCATCTATTCAACTAGTAGCCAGATGAAAAGAGTTTTCAAGAGTTGTTGTTAGGTTTTTGGGAGAATAGTGGCTAGGAAGGAGTAGAAAAGAAAGAGATATATAAAGTAAGCTAAAGGATATGAAAGCAATTATTAAAGACTGAAGAACAAAGGTGTTGGAAAACACATAATTGCAAATGTCTTGAGAAAATACTTAAAGAGTTAAATTCTCAATGTTAGGCGATGGGATATAAGGAGGAAAAATAGATAGAGATAAAGGACAAAAAATGCTAAGTTATGGGCACTTTAATGCAAGGAAAAAATGGAATAGATGCAAAATCGAGAGTTAAATGATGGAGATTGAAATACAAAGTATTTCCACAATATAGCTGACATCAAGGCGTTGTAAAGACACTTGGGAGTTGTGAATGACACCAATCGTGGCGAGTTTGAAAACCCCACTAAGGTGAATCATCAATCTTGGCAAGGTTGAAAGCCCGACTAAGGTGAAAAATAGCCAAAATCTCACTTTGGTTAACTAAGTCAAAGATACTAAAAATCTCTTACTTTTTAAAAAAAGCCTAGAGAAATAAACACTCCTACTTAAGAAAATATTATTTATTAACTCTCAACTTGAATGTCTCATAACTAAGCTTAAAGGTCTTATTTATAGTATTATAGGCCTACGTCCTAATAAAATTATACTTTTAGTTGTCAATACAATTAGAATAATTAATAAGAGATTTAAATAAACTAGGTGTTCTGTTCCTAAATAAAACATAACTAGCTTAAAGTCCTAATACAAGTAAAAGAAGAATTTTATTATACCTATAATTCTTAAATAATAATAATCTAATAATATACTCCTAAATCAACTAAAATTAGCAAAAACTAAATTAAAGAAAATACAATCTTAGACGCTTCCGCGTCAATGGCTTTTAAAAGGAGGAAAATAAATCACATTGAGAGAATTCAAGGGGTAGCATGGTTAAGAGATGATCCACTGGGCATCAAAGAAGAAGAAGAAGTGGCCAATCATTTGGCAAAATTGTATAGTGAAAAAATGGTTCTAGATCTGGTTAACTTTGACTATTAGTTTAGGAAACTCAATAAAAACTTTGCTAACTACTTAGAAAAGCCATTTAAGGAAGATGAAGTTTGGGAAACAATCTAATGATACTCTGGGAACAACCTCTTAGGGCTAGATAGATATAATTTCAATTTTTCAAGAATCAATGGAATGTGGTGAAATTCATGAAAGAATTTTATGAACACGAACAACTTTGGTGCAGGGTGAATGCATCATTTATTGATTTGATACCCAAGATTCCAAATCCCAATAGTTTGAGTGAGTGTAGATTGATCAACTCAATGGGCAATTTGTACAATATTATGGCTAAGACTTTGGCCAACAAATTGAGAAGTGTAATTGATGAAGTTATTAGGAGGAACCAATTTGCTTTCCTTAAAAAAAGGCAATTGATGGTTGTGCACTTATAACTGTTATTTAGGAAGAAAAAACTCAATATCTTTCATTAACAATATATCGCCTATATATACAACCTGCACATCTCTAAAATAGGAAAAGAATAAGGAAAATAATAAAAATAAAATCCCTATAATTATGATGATTCTCAATCCCTATAATTATGGTGATTTCTAATTCTTATAATTACGTTTATTAATAAAAATATATATACGCATTCCTATTCTATAACACTCTCCCTCAAGCTAGAATATAGATGTTAATCATGCCCAACTTGCTATGAATATAATCAACTTGAGGTCCATTCAATGCTTTTGTAAAGATATCTCCTAGTTGGTCTTCAGTTTTAACATATCCTGTAAAGATGAACTTCTGTTGAATCTTTTCACGAACAAAATGGCAATCAATTTCAATATGCTTAGTTTGTTCATGAAACACGCGATTGGAGGCAACATGGAGAGTAGCTTGATTATCACACCACAGCTTTGTCGGTAAAGAAGACTTAAGGCCAACTTCACTTAATAGCTGATACATCCATACTACTTCACACACAGTTTGTGCAATAGTTCTGTATTCTGATTTTGTACTAGACCAAGATACTACATTCTGCTTCTTACTTTTCCATGAAACAAAACTTCTTCCAATAAAAACTCAATATCTCATAGTGGATCTCCTATCACTCTTGGAACCTGCCCTATCTGCATTTGAAAAACATTCAATATTAGTGTGTCCATGATTTCCATAAAATAGACCACATCTTGGAGCCTCCTTCAAATAACACAGGATTTGTTCCAAAGTTGCCCAATGGTTAATTGTTGGAGAAGACATAAATTGACTTACAACACTAATAGAGTATGCAATATTAGGACAAGTCACTATGAGATAATTCAATTTTTCAACCAACCTTCTGTACTTTTCAGGGTCTTCAAACAATTCACCATCTTCTTTTGTAAGTTACAAATTAGGAGTCATTGGTGCATTACACGGCTTAGCACCTAATTTTCCTATCTCAATCAATAAGTCAAGAATATATTTTCTTTATGACAAAAATATACTTTTCTTACTCTTTTCACTTAAACACCCAAAAAATACTTTAACAACCTTAAATTTTTTGTTTGAAATTAGGTATGAAGAAAGGATTTGAGAGATGAAATACCTGCAGTGTCACTCCTAGTAATGAGAATATCGTTAACACATACTACTAGTAAGATTATGCCTGCCTCAGACTGTTTATAAAACACTAAGTGATCACACTTACTTCTTTTCATCCTAAACTCTTGAACTGCCTTACTGAATTTGCCAAACAAGCACGAGGACTTTGTTTCAAGCCATACAAGGATTTTGAAAATGGCAGACTTTCCTATACTCTCCCTGAGCAACAAACTTAGGTGGTTGCTCCATATACACTTTCTTTTAGAGGTCATCATGTAAAAAAGCATTATTGATATCTAATTGATGTAAAGGCCAATCATAGGTAGCCACCATATGAATAAACGAACAGAGGTAAGTTTAGCTATTGAAAAGAAAGTATCAGAATAATTAACACCATAAGTCTGGGCATACGTTATAGCAACAAGATGGGCTTTAAGGTGAACCACTTATCCATCAAGATTTACCTCAACAGTAAACACCCATTTGCACCTAATAGCTTTCTTCCTAGCAGGCAAATCTACTAAATCCCAAGTACCATTACCATCTAAAGCCACCATATTCTTTACCATAGCAACACATTAGCTAGGATGGGACAAGTCATCATGAACTATTTTAGGAATTGAAACAGAATCCAATGATGCAACAAACGAACTAGAAGAAGAAGATAAGTGATCATAAGAAACAAAAGGTGAAATAAGATAAGTACACTAACATTTACCTCTGCGAAAAGCAATAGGAAGATGAAGACTAGGATCATGATCACTAAAGACTGGATCTGACAGTGAAGGGATTAGTAAAGGGCATGTGGGTTGAGCTTCTAGTCGTTTGGAATAGACATGGACAATAGGTGGCCGAGTAGGTGTAGGATCAAGTGCAAGAATATCTGTGGTACTAACAGGATGGGTTACAGTATAAACTAGTAGATCATCTTCCTCTTCCTAGCTATCACAACTAGAAGATGAGGAAAAAAAAAGTATTTTCAAGGAAAGTGACATCTGCGGAGATAAGATATCGGTTAAGAGTAGGAGAATAACATCTGTAATCTTTCTAAAGACGAGAATACCCAAGGAAACACACTTGAGAGATTTTGGATCTAATTTGGTGACCTGGGGACGAACATCACGAACAAAACATGTACAACCAAATATCATAGGTTTAATAGGAAACAAAGACTTGGAAGGAAAGATGACAATATAGGGAATATCACCATGAAGGACAGAGAAACACATCCTATTAATCAAAAAACAAGCTATGGAGACAGCATCAGCCCAAAACTGTTTAGGAACTTTCATCTAAAAAAGAGGTGCTCGGGCTACCTAAAGGAGATGTCTATTTTTTCTCTCGAGAACTCCATTTTGAGAAGGTGTATCAATACAAGAAGATTGATGGAGAATGCCATTTTGAATCATATAAGATTGAAATTTATCATAAAAATATTCTTTGGCATTATCACTTCGCAATGTGCTCATAGAAACATTAAATTGTGTTTTTATTACAACACAAAAGGCACAAAAAATAGAGAATAACTCAGAACGATTTTTTATTAAGTATAGCCAAGTGACACAAGAATAGTCATCAACAACAGTAACAAAGTATTTAAAACCAGATTTAGACACAATAGGACAAGAACCCCAAACATCACAATGGATTAACTTAAAAGTGAACATAACCCATTTATTGACTATAGACATTGAAGGGAGACGATGATGTTTAACAAACTGACATGACTCACAATCCAATGAAGATACATTTTGAAATTGAGGGCATAATTTTTTTAAGGAAGACAGAGAAAGATGTCTTAATCGACAATACACTTCAAAGGGGTCCATACACTTCAAAGGGGTCAATACACTTGAACAAGCAATGGATCATGGTACCTATTTGTCAAGGTAGTAGAGACCTCCAGACTCATGATCTCTACTAATAATCCGCTTCGTCGTAAGCTCATGAAATTGATAGAAATAGAGAAAAAATGAGATACAACAATTCAAGGCTCGAGTGAGTTTACTAATAGAGGTTAGATTAAAAGAAAACTTAGGTAGATTTAAGACATTGGAAAATGAAATTAATGGAGTTGGATTAATAGTTCCAGAACCAAGAACACAAGAGGTTGATATATCAGCTAAAGTAACACTAGAAGAGGTTGTATGTGATTGGAAAGTGAAAAATATATTTGAATTCCTTGTCATATGATCTGAGACACCAGAATCAATAACTCATTTGAATGATGAGAAAATAAGACATGTAGTGGAGTTACCTGACTTAGCGATAGCCGTGATAGAAGAAGTAGTGGATTTTAATAATTTTTGGTATTGAGAGAATTGAGCAAATTCATCTGCAAAAACTAGAATAGTCTTATCAAAAGATGAGGTATTAAAAGCTGTAACATTTGTTGATTGACCTCGCTGAGACTTATTTTGGAGTTTCTTACAAAAACGCTTTGTATGGCCTAACTCATGATAATAATAGCACACAATTCCTCCTGACTCTTGACTATGACTATCAACATCTCAATTATAATTACCTGTTCCCCCTCCTCTATTACCACTTATATTATTCTGATGACTTACAAGAGCATTGTTATTAGTCTGAGCCAACATGAAGCTAGAGCTTTCTGTATGTAGTACTCTCGTAAAGGTGTCATGCAAAAAGGAGATCTCAAAATCAGAAAGAATCTGAGATTTGATAGTGTTAAGCTCTAGAGGGAGACCTGTAAGAAAACTCATAACTGCTATTTACTCCTGTTGAGCCTATTAAACCTTCACATCAGGACTAAAAGGTAAGAGAACATTAAACTCGTCATAAATTATTTTAAAATCTATAAAATAGGTTGTGAAAGACCTATCTTATTTCTCTACACAATAAAATGCTTTACATACCTCATAAATATGAGAAATATTTCCTTCACCAGAATATAAAAATCCAAATAATCCATCAACTCTTTAACAAATTCAAAATGATTAATAAGGCTAGTAATCTCACTATTAATGAAATTTCAAATATGCAAGAACAACCATGCATCTTCCCTCATCCAGGTTTATCCTGTATTGTCAATAGAAGGATCGTTAGTAATATGATCATCTTTACAATGCTTCTTAAATAGACCCGAACTGTCTTGCTCCAATCTAAATAATTAGAACCATTAAGTTTATGCTTTGTGATCTTTGTCATCATAAGAATCACATAAGTCACTACCATTAATTTTTTCTCTGGCACAAACTCTGTCATCTTGAAATCCCAGTAACAAAACTTAACAAGAATACCAAACTATCTTACTGAAACCTTTTGACGTGAAGACTAGAAGAGAAAATCGAAGTGAATCTCTAACAAATGGCTGGCATATGGAATAGAACCAAAAACTAAAAGCGGCATGCGACAGCCACTTATGGGGACTCTAGTGGCAAGGTTCTAGGAAGAAGTTGATCAGCAGGTGAGTCTCCTTCTAGTGCCAGCTATAGGATCAAATTGTCATCTTATATGGGTGACCTAGGTTTGGGTGTAAAAGAGAAACTAAGAACTCTATTTCAATGGAAACAGATCTGCCAAAACAGCTCTAATACCATGTTGTTTAGGAAGCAAAACCTTAGCATCTTTCATTCATAATACATCACCTATATATACAGCCTACACATCTCTAAAGAAAATAAAGAAAATAAAATTTTTATAATTATGATGATTCCCAATCTCTATAATTATGGTGATTTCTAATTCATATAATTACATTTATTAATAAAAGAATATTTACACATTCCTATTCTATAACAATAACCAACAAAATGGTGGGTTGGATGAAGAAAAAAAATGGTGGGGTGATTTAAAAGTGGATTTCAAGAAAGCCTATGATAGCATGAGTTGGATCTTTTTTATTTAATTATGAAAAAAATGAGATTAAGGGAAAAATGGAAAAAATGGATTAAAGAGTGCATTACTTTTGGTTCAATCTTAATGTTAATTAATGGATCCCCAATGAGGTAATTTTGCATGGAGAGGGGATTGAGATAAGGATGGCTGCTATTGCCTTTTGTATTTAACATGGTTGTAGATGCTTTTAGTTGTATGTTGAGAAAGGTAGAAGAATTCGGGGTGTACAAGGGGCTTGAGATAGGGAATAATGGGTTATTAATCACTTATCTTCAGTATGCTGACAACATGATATTGTTTTGTGAGCTTAATTTTGGAGAACGTTATGGCATTGAAAAGAATATCTTAATATTTCCAAAGTGTCTCAAGACTCAAAATTAACTTTCACAAAAACCACTGGATAGGAATAGGAGTTGATTAGAGAGTTGCAGAAAGTTGGGCGAGGAGTATTTGATGTCAGGTAGGAAAAACTCTCACCATATGTGTTAGGCTACCATTGGGTGCGAATCATAACTCCACAAAATTTTGGAAATCAATACTTGAACGAGTAGGGTTAAAACTTATTGGATGGAAAGTGAAAACATTATCCTTAGATGAAATAGTGACTTTACTTAGATTAGTGTTGACAAGGTTTCTAATATTTTGCATGTCGTTTCAAATTCCATCCATAAAATTGAAAAAATTCAAAGGAGGTTTCTGTGGGAGTGAGGAACAGAAAAGGAAAATTCACTTTGTGAAAATGGATAGGGTTTGTAATTATAATGAGTGTGGGGACATTGGGATTATGGACTTCAAAGTGAAAAATCATGCTTTGTTGAATAAGTGGATTTGGCGATATGGTAAAGAGAGAAATAATTTACAGAAAGAAGTGATAATGAAAATCGAAAATGATCCTTCCATTCTTCTGCCAAACACGAAGGCAAACAAGAGTGCAAATAAGAAAGTTTTAACAATATGGAAAAGAATTATTAGTCCCATTTCCCTTGCTAACAAATTTTTCTTACAAATGGTTTCTAACATTGATTTTGTAGTTGGTAATGGTGAAAATATTGTCTTTTGGCATGACGAGTGGATTAACAAGGTTATATTGACACATTGTTTTCCTAAAATCTTTGCATTGGCAACAAACAAAAGCAAAAAAAATTTTCTTTTGCCAAACATGAGGGCAAACAAAAGTGCAAATAAGAAAGTTTTAACAATATGGAAAAAAATTATTAGTCGCATTTCCCTTGCTAACAAATTTTTCTTACAAGTGGTTTCTAACATTGGTTTTGCAGTTGGTAATGGTGAAAATATTGTCTTTTGGCATGATGAATGGATTAACAAGGTTATATTGGCACATTGTTTTCCTAAAATCTTTGCTTTGGCAACAAACAAAAGCAAAAAAATTTTAGATTATGGCAAGAGGGATGATTCTAATTAAGTGTGAGACTTAAGCTTGAGGAGGAGTTTATTTTATTGGGAAATCAAACAATGGGAGCAATTGAGATAGACTCTTTGGGATTTTCAACTTAACAAGGAACTTAAAGATGATGTGGTGTGAAAAAGGGGCAGCTAGTAAAATCTATATGGCTAAGTCATTTTGTGAGCATGTTTTCACCCTTAGTGAAAAAATTGATAGCATGTGGAAACATGTGTGGGCAAACTTGACTTTATTTAGAGTTAAGATGTTCGTTTGGTAGTTGATGCATGATAAAGTTGTCATTAAAGACAAGTTAACCAAAAAAGGTATGCTTCAAAATAACTCAATATTATGCATGTTATGCAACGTGAAAAGAGAAACCTATTGTTACCTTTTTAGTACTTGTTGTGAGACATGGAAAATCTAGATAGGGTGGTGCAAGGCTTAAGGCTATGTTTAGACATCACCAAGGAATGTTAGATTCTTCTTTGAAGGGTGGAATAGAGCTTAGCTTGGTGGGATGGATAGAAAGATATGGAGAATGGCATAATTCGCAATTGTTTAGTTAATTTGGAAAAACAGAAACTAGATGGTGTTAGGTAAGAAAGAGTGCAATGTCAATTAGTGTTTACAATTGGTGAAACTTAAAGTGACTTCTTAAGTTAATGCCAAGTGGCTGAATGAGTACATTTACTGTTGGACACATATAGACAACTTCTAATTCACAGACAACTTGAAAAAATGTGTAAAGAAAGAAAAAGTGATTAAATGGGGGGAACCAAGGTAAGGATAGATGAAGTTCAACGTAGAAGGAGTTGCTAAAAGGTGCTCAAGACCTATTAGGATCAAAGGATTACCGCGAAACGCTAATGATGAAACTTAAATTATATTTGTCAAGTCCATTAGTACAAAAAATTCCAACTTAGCAATGATTATGGTAGTGAAGAAGTCCTTCTTCATTTTTTAGTATCTAAGTGGAAGGATGAGTATAAACTTGTCATTGAAAGTGACTCGAGCAACGATGTTAAATGGACCCAATACTTGGAGATAATACCTTAAAAGTTGAGGAAGTGGTCATTATAAATTGAGAGATTGAAAGTTGAGGAAGTGGTTACTACAAAGATTGGGGTGTAGTTGCAAACAACAATACTACATGTTTTCTAGTAGGTTTGTCATTGGCTATGGTTTGTATTTCTCTATAAATTGAGAGATTGAAAGTTGAGGAAGTGGTTACTACAAAGATTGGGGTGTAGTTGCAAACAACAGTACTACATGTTTTCTAGTAGGTTTGTCATTGGCTATGGTTTGTATTTCTTATCATTGTGTTGAATTGATTGTGCTACTGATGCATATCTTGCTCTAGTTATTGGTTAATGTGTCCTTTGGGATGGTGTTATGGTTGCTGGATTTTTTATTTTTTGTGCTGTGAATTGTGGGGAGGGGTTGCAACCTTTTTTTTCTGTATGGGGTTGTCAAGGAATTATTTTTTTATAAGGTCGAGCGCGAGAATGTAAAATGAAAGTTTGATGTGTTTTTTTTTCTTAATGCATGTGTATGAAGGCAAGGGCTTGGGTTATGTTTTTGAAGGGGATGGGTGATATTGAGGGATATTGGGGAACTATACTTGTTTGTGTAGTGGAGTATACAGTCCAATATCATAAGGTTTTTTTTAAAATTTATTGGTGATGTATTGGAAGGAGGGAAAAAATTCTTTCAATCAATGGTCATTAAAGAAGTTGCATAATTTTAAAAAAAAAATAGTTATTAGTATATTTTTGAAAGAAAAAAGAGAAGAGTTACGTCTCATAGTATCAAATGGAAGCTACCATGAGAATACTCCTTTAAGTCTTCATGAGAAAATACATATTTTTTTATATTTACATTATTCAAGACAAGGAAAAAATTATACTTTAACAACACTTGTTAAACAAGTTGAATGAAATTGGTAAATGAAAGATTTATTAGGTTGAGCTATTTTTCAAAGGAACGTGGCTTTCATTCTATTTGTAGTGGAATCCAATATTGCACCAGCTATCCTCAAGGTCCGCTCCTGCCTTTGAATATTGGATTTATTATTACATGTAAAGAGCTTTCAAACAAGAACTAGTTACCAACCCGTGCTATGCCGTTGGAGTTATTAATTGACATTAGTAACATCATTTTGTTTGAAAATCATTTTGAATAGTTAAATAATTTGATAATATATTTTAAGGTAAAATATTATCACACTTTTAAGTTTTAATTGAAATTTTAGATGAATCTATTAATTTTCGAAATAAATACTTCGTTTCAAAAAAAAAATCTTTTGGTAAACACATAGATATAGTTATTAATCAAATGTTAGTGTTACTATTAATTTGATGATATAATAATATTGAAATGATTTTTTAATAATTTTAATAAATACTATTATATAATTTTTATTTTTTTTAATTAATTTATATATATATATATATATACATAGAGAGAGAGATAGAGTTGGGCTTATACTAATGTTATAACTTTGAATCATTACACACTTTTAACATCTTTTTACATAAATATACTATATTTTACTCTTTTCAAATATGATGCTTTGTATATAGGGACAGACGCATATTTCAATTAATTGTAAATGTCTGATTTTTTGGGTTGACAGAAAAGAGTGTACAGAGATTTATGTACGGACAAATCAGAAAAATGTAGATTTGTTTTCGGTATCCAGAGTTTGGAGATTGGAGCTTTTCTCACAGTTGCTTGCCCAAGCACATGTGAGGCTGCCCCACCACCGTTGTCGTTTGCTTATACACCACATGTGACTCACTCACTCCAATTCATTACACCCCCAATTATTCCAATTCCCAAACATATGAAAACTAATCATACAAAATTAAACCCTTTTTATCTCTCTTTAACAAATATTTACTATGCAAGAAGAAAATATATCTAAGCCATGATTAGGTTGGTCCCCCCAATAATCATTCATTCTATCTTGTGCATAATCCTAGATTATCCTATACTCTCTAGCCTTCACAAATTTTTTCTCTTTGGAAGGATTGTCATGTGACCTCCTTCGAGCTAATAAATAAATAACCATATGTTTAATTTCTTCGAAGCTTTAACCATGACATGAAGCCTTTAACTCAAATTGCAATTGGTTTTGTCACTTCATGTGAGTCGTTTTTATTGAGAGTTGCTTTGAAACAGTGATGGTATTAAGAGGAGGTTGGTCCATTATTTAGTCCTATGTGGGTATACATGTGCCTACAAAGATATCAACTTCATCACTGATTGATCAACAAGTAGGATATGCACCTATTGTCATCATCCACAACCATGAATTTTTTTTATTTTTTTAAAGTTTATTTGATCACATACATACCTATATATTGCATTATCGATCTAGAGCCACTATGACTTATATGTTCATAAATGCTTAATTTCCTTTTTATTATTTTAAAGAAAAGAAGAGTTCGAGAGGGAATGGTTCAAGTCTGGTAAGGTGATTTTGTCCCATGTAACATGCATGCTTGGTCATCTACTTAGTGAGCATTAAAGTTATACCTAATATGAATAAACATATATATAAATCCCAATGCAAAAAGGCTTTTGAATTACTCCTAGTATAATGGGTGGTTAGACTTCAAAGCAGCACATGATTATTGAGTGGGGGATGAAGGATTGGAAAGGAGCTTTGGGAATTAATTAATAGAGTTGATTGCATGATTACTGTCATGCAAATAGATGGAAAAGTCTACTAGAGTCATTGCTATGAGTGTTGTGGTATGCTCTTCTCCATTTTACATGAGCAAGAGAAAATTGGTTAAATTGGTGAAAAAGACATGGGTAGGGGTGGCCAGCCCTTTGGTAAAAAGGGGACAAAAGTTGTTGCCAATGTGACAAAAAAGGGCCAGACTTTTTGGGTGATTGAAAGAGACCAAATCATCCTCAATAATCCCATCTTTTTGTTTACTTTTAAGATTTTCATAGGTGATGCTTATGATCACCACCCTTGAATTTGCTGCTTCCTCCTTTCTAACCATTTTTGAGGAAAAAGAGAGAAAGCCAGAGCTAACATTAAACTTGGGATTGGAAAACCAAACCAAAATTATCGGCATCAAATGTTTTTCTCTTCCTCACATGCTATCAGCCACCTTATTTATTATCCCCAAGGATATAGGCTAGGGTTTGTTGTTGAGATGAGAAGTCATTACTCATTATACTATACTCTTCATTCTTAAGGGTCTTTAATAAATTATTGAAAATTTTAAACCCGTTGGGAATTAAAATTTTTGATAAATTAAAATTTTACTCTCTTAGCATTCCTTCTAGGGGCTTTTCTCCCTAAACAATGTGCATTAAACTTTTATGTTCAATTTTTGGGTGTTTTATTAATTTAAAACCAAATTGGGTACTTACTCAAATGGGGCAATCTACTTAGAAATCTATTAAACCCAGCCCAAGTCATTTGCCCCATAATCCTACCATGTTGTCCTTTGGTAGTTACCCAAATTCCCCTTTGTATTTTTTTCCATAAGCCAAACCCAGGTAAGTCGCCTTTGCTCTCTTTTAAATCCAGAATTTCCCTCTCCCAAGCCTCAACCGGGCCTGGTAATTGGAAGACAATTGAACTTGAGTTTAATGGATGATTTCATGATTTAGGATGGTCCCATTTTTCTTCTTGAATCTGGGTTCCTGGCACAGGATGTTAAAGGAGAGGAGAACCTTCACATTTGTAATTGCTGTATCTGGTGGCTAGATTAAATGGTACCTGAAACTATTGGCTCGCTTTTGCACCACTGCTCCAAAACCAAGGCATTTCGCAGCGGTCTTTCACTTCATGCTGCCGTCTTCAAGGCTGGTATGCAGGCAGATGTCATTGTCTCCAACCATGTCCTCAACATGTATGCTAAATGTGGCAAGACTAGATTTGCTCGTCAGGTATTTGATGAAATGTCTGAAAAAAACCTTGTTTCTTGGTCTGCCATGATCTCGGGTTATGAACAGTCTGGGGAGCCCTCATCAACACTTGAGTTACTTTCCCAAATGCGCCTTGTACCCAATGAGTACATATTTGCCAGTGCGATTAGTGCTTGTGCCAACCTTTTGTTGTTAGTGGAAGGACGACAAATTCATGCTCAATCATTGAAGTACGGATACGCGTCTGTCTCATTTGTTTCTAACTCCCTTATCTCAATGTACATGAAATGTGGTCATTCTAGTGAGGCATTGTCAGCGCATTCTGGGGCATCAGAACCAAACGCTGTATCTTATAATGCTCTGATTACTGGATTCGTAGAAAACCAGCAGCCTGAAAATGGTTTTGAAATTTTTAAACATATGCATCAACAAGGCCATATGCCAGATCGCTTTACTTTTGTGGGATTACTAGGGAGTTGTGCTGATTTAGATGCTTTATATAGAGGAATGGTATTGCATTGCCAGACAATCAAACTTGGACTTGACTCCACTGCTTTTATAGGTAACGTGATCATGACAATGTACTCAAAGTTTACTTCCATACAAGAGGTAGAGAAGGTCTTTGAGTTCATCAAGGAAAAGGATGGCATTTCTTGGAACACTTTTATAGCTGCTTGTTCTCATTGTGAACATCATGAAAAGAGTTTGAGAGCTTTCCGAGAGATGTTTAATGAATATCATACAAGACCAGATGATTTCACTTTTGCCAGTGTCCTCTCTGCATGTGCTGCGCTTGCTTCAATACTTTACGGCAAGCAGATTCATGCTTATCTGATAAGAACAAGACTGACCCCAGATGTTGGTGTTGGTAATGCGCTCACAAACATGTATGCTAAATGTGGTTCCATTGCATATGCATACCACATATTCAACAGGATGTCTCATCACAATCTTGTCTCATGGAACACCATCATTGCTGCATTTGGAAATCATGGGCTTGGAAGCAGAGCCCTCGAACTCTTTGAGCAGATGAGAGCCATTGGATTAGAGCCAGATTCTGTGACATTTGTTGGACTTCTGATGGCTTGCAATCATGCTGGTTTGGTAGATAAAGGCCTTCATCTTTTTAATTCTATGCAAGAAACCCACGGTATTGCCCCTGATATAGAGCATTTTTCTTGTCTTATCGATTTGTTGGGACGAGCTGGGAGATTAGATGAGGCAGAGGATTACATGAAGAAGTATCCTTTTGGACAAGATCCAGTTGCCTTAGGGAGCCTGCTGTCTGCGTGCAGACTGCATGGAGATGTAGTCATGGGGGAACGTTTAGGTAGACAGCTTCTGAAACTTCAACCAGTGAGCACTTCACCTTATGTATTATTGTCAAACTTGTATGCGTCAGATGAGATGTGGGATTGTGTTGCGGAGGCGAGGAAGATGTTGAAGGGAAGTGGACTGAAGAAGGAAGCTGGGTACAGCCTGGTTCAAGTGAAGGGAAATTTTGTAAAATTTACAATAGGGGATTTTTCTCATGCAAGGATTGATGAGATGATGGACGCACTCAAAACTTTAGCTTGTGAAGCAGGCGCCATTTCTTTGGATCTTACATCCTAGTCTTTTTCATTATTTTTATTCACTTTAAATATCTATTTAATTTATAGACACAATCAATATAATTGGAATATGACTCAAATTATTAATAAAATAACTTGAGTAATTTAACATTCAAGATTACTAAAACCCAAAATACTTGAAGCTGTAGTGATTTGAATTCGTAATAAAACTAATTTAAATGCAAAGTGATCTCAAAACAAAATGGCACAATTACAAAGTTGACACTTGATTGGCTCAATAACCACCTCTACTAAATACCTTGCCCTAGTTTGCTCTTTGATGCAAAATAAAGAAATAAAAGCAGGAAAATTAGGGTTCCATTTTCGAACCAAGCAAAAGCTAACAGCAACCCTATCATTTGGCTTGCATCATATTTAAGTATAAACCTCAGCAGTCAGCTCCATTATCAAAAACACAAAGCTCAGAAAAGAACCCAGACGGACACACAGGTGGACAAAAAAATCAAAGATATTGCACACAACAAGCAAGGATACAATTGAAGAGCAGAAAAAGGAATCAAGAACAAAACTATAACACTAGAAATACAGGATGCAACAACTGGATAATACTTACAAAAAATAAGAAAAGTCGTGTGAGACCAAGTAAAGTGAGCAGACTATGATCCACAAGTCACACGAAACCAGAGTGAAACAGCTCATAAGCATGCTAGATGCACCTTCCATCAGTTTTGAAGGGACGGTTTCTCTTAAGCCTTTTCTTCATCATCTCAGCCCATCTCGTAAAGGTATTAGCAGCTTCAAACTTACCAGAGAACTTCATCTTTTGAGCCAAATCCTCAAGAATGTCAGGTTTCCCAGCTCTAGAGAAATCAGCTCCAAACTTGTTGTAATCAAGATGAGGAGCTTTCATTCCTTTCTCCATCATTTCTTCTAAAAATTTACAAGCCTCTCCTGATCTACCTAGACTGATCAGTCCTCCAATGAAAATAACATATGCATTATCATCAGGGCAAATCCCCTTTTCATTCATCTCATCCCAAATTGCACGACCCATGTCATAGTTTCTGGTCTGGAAGAACGATTTCATGATCATGTTGAAAGTGTGAATTGTTGGTTGAATTCCACTCTGAATCATCTTCTTGTATACCCTCATTGCATCCTCCAGCATTCGTTGCCTTGTCAACAATTTAATCAGGGCATTGTAGGTTTGGCCATCAGGTGGACAGCCCTTTTCTTGCATCTCCTTTAACAATCTGTAAACCACATCCATCCTTTTCTGATTTCCAAAACCAGTGATCAAACACGTGTAAACTGCTGCATCTGGCTGACATCCAGAATCAAGCAGCTCATCAAAATATCCAACTGCTTCATTCATCTTGGCTTGCTTGCAAAGCTCCCGAATGATAATCGTGTAGCTCCGAACATTAGGCAAAGGCCCCTTAGCCTTCATGACCTCAAACAACTTCACTGCATCACATCTCTTCCTACTCCTAAACAGCCCTTCAATCATAACATTATGTGCGACAATATCAGGCTTAAATCCCTTATCAATCATCTCATTCCACACCCTCCCTGCTTCCATCAAATTCCTCACCCTGCACCAGCCATTAAGCAATATCGTATATGTACTTAAATTGGGTGTAAACCTGTCTCTCAATTTCTCAAAAAGGGCTTGCGCTTCTTTTGCAAGCTTAACCCTCACAAGACTATCAAGCAAGAAATTAATAGTATCAACACCAGCTTTATATTTATACTTCTTCATTAACTCAAAGATCCCAATGGCTTTCTTCCTCTCCTTGGCGGCCGCAAAAGCTTTCATAGCAATAATAAAAGTCTCCATTGTCACAACACCTTTGGCACCCATCTCTTCGAGCATCGCTACCATGGTCTCAAATTGCCTATTCTTCGCTAAAACATTCATCATTTTGTTATAAGTCATGGAATCATGTTCAAACCCTGGCTTTTGTCCGGCCCAACAGAAAAACCTAAAGGCCGGTTTTCTGGCGTGCCGGAACCGTTCGAGCACATTCATGACCAAATCATGAGTAGGGTTAATCCCACATTCATCTAAAACGGCCTCCATGTTTCGATCTAAGCCAAATAAGTCATCGATCACCTTGCATATTCTCTCAACTTCCTTTGGGTCCACTCTAGACTTAAAGCTGTCACCAGAACTATCAGATTCATGGTCGGTTCCAGAATCTGTATCACAGTCAGTGAAGCTAGAGAAATTCCTATGATTGAAATCTAAAACATTGGGGGTCAAAGAAATGGAATTGGCTAGCAGTTTTTCTTGTAAATAATGGAGCGAAGAGGAGTGTGGCAAAAGAAATGGAATTTGACAATTAACACGACGGAGACTATAATAAGGAGAAGAAGGAAGCAAACTAAACAAGGGCAGAGAGCTACCACAAGGAAAGAACACTTGCTCTCCTCCACGTCGTCGTTTTTCTCGTAGTCTTGGTCTCTGATCGAGAAAGAGTAACTCTGAAGTTGGTTCGCCATGGAAAAACCTGTAACAAAGCTGAGAGTTGCCGTGTCGTCGAATGAAGCTCGTGACCTTGGTGGAAGTCCTCAGCCAAAGAGACATTTAACCGCCATTAAAGGGGGAGGGAAAGTGGAAAATGAGAAGTAACAGTGGACGAGTGCGCATGGATAAGTTCCTGGGGTTGCTCATTCTTGGGCTTGGCTGAGGATCCACCAGGGGCAAGGAGCCCATTTCACTGCGTTGAAAATTTGGTTTGATAGGAGTCGGGTACAGCATTCGGGAAAGGAGGGAGAAGAACAAGTGGGCGGTTATTAATTGGAATTTTGGTTTTTTTTTTTCATTCTTTTTAAAAGAGAAAAGGGATTCAATTTTTTTTTTAAAGATTATATATCAATTAATGAGTTAAATATTTAAATATTTAATTAAAATTTTGATCGATAGATTTAGTTTTAAAAGAAATAATGTAGGTGTGTTCTATTCAATTATGGGCTTTGCATATTTCATCTTGGTCAAATGTGATTAAGCTTAACTTAATACATATTTTATTATGGTTGGGATTCTGTTACTGCATGTTTAGTTCGAAAAGTGAAATTAAAGAAAAATAAAATGATTATTTTTGAAAAGTAAAATAGAATATGAATAGTTATTAAGTAATTTAATTTATAAAATGAAAATTGTTATTATGTCATTATTCTAATGTTTTGACATTTATGACTTTGATACAAAGTAAATAAGGAAGTTTTTGTTGTGCTTTTCTGATTTTTACTTATATAAAAAATTGATGGTGTTTGAAATAGAAATTGAACAACTACAATTTTATCTCCTTCGAGAGACGAATGGACTTGCAAATTCAATTGCACATTGTGATGGAAAACAATCATAATCTTCCAAAAGGGTATTACTTGTTTTTGCTATTAAAAAAAAAACAAATTACCTTAAGTCTTTAAAATTTCACTCTAATTCATTTCAAGTTCATTAATATTAAAAATAAACACCTCATGTACTTCACAACGTATGCAAGTCTTACTGTTACTTCATTGTTTGAGTTTTTGTTAACTTAATGGCACAACGTAAATTTCCATTTTACCCTTTGTGTATCAGAAAAATAACAAAATTATACTCCGCTTATGTAGATAAAAGTTGGGTTGTGTATAATGGTAACAAAATGTCAGAGTAAAATTCAAGGTCCGTTTGATAATTAAAAAAATAAATTATGGAAGTTAAATCTTTTTAGGTAAAATATTTTACTAAAAAATTAATTTTTTTTATTAAAATATTTTTTATTATTTGGATCAGTTTATAAAAACTATTTATCAATATTACCTATTTTTCTTCATTTTAACATATTTTTTGACAAAAATATTTGAAAACATTATAATCTGATAAACTAATAC
>NW_018397256.1:2995186-3022467 GCF_002168275.2 Theobroma umbraticum | reverse complement strand
TTTTTTGCAAATTTTAACCAATCAAAACCTTACTACACAATTCCAAGTTCCCAAAGTTGCAGCAAAGCATAACAAAGTAGAAACTCATGCAAAACGTTAAAGGCCTTGAGCATGAGCAGGATTGATTAATGTCCAGCGTTGTCCTTTAACATTTATCATGCAAGACAAAAAGGTCCATTGTGCTTTAAAGTTTCAAAAGCCAAGAAACAAAGGCAATCTGGATAGCTCTTCTTTTTCCAGTCAGTGCATGCCTGCTGTCATTCTTTTGAAGCTTATTATGTTGGATGAAAATATATCTACTGGTGCTTTTACAGAACCCAGAAATAGGGAAATCTCTCTTTCTGATTTGTAACTTTCCATTATATATCTATGCTTGATTAATGTTGCCTTATATTAGATTCAAAAAGAAAAAAAAAAAAGGAAAAAAGCATGAGCAGGATTTCTAGCACCAACACGAGGAGCTTGACCAAGCTAACCAGGCTTTTGCATATCATCCCTGCGTTTAAGGAAGCACTGGGTTTAAGGAACAACTTTGGCGAAATCACCAAGGGAGATTTTTTTCTCTTGAAAAGCCAATTTCTTCCGGTAAACATATCAATCAAAGAAAATAGATTCTCTTCATTGAATAATGCCACTACACTTGAGGGGCTTACCTCAACACCTCTAAGAAATTGGAACAAAAACCTCCACTTTGGGATTCTAGAGCAAACTACCACCATCTTGCATCGATGTTTGCTTTGTCCTTGCTAGCATAGGAAGCCTAAAAAAACCTACAACTTATGCTGCTGCTAATCCCTATGTCAGTTTGCTGCAATGGTGACGTGGGGTAATCTTCTTCTTGGGAAGGTGACGATAATATAATATGGTAGCAATGTAGTGGGTACTTGCCCAGTCTTGGGATCCCATCATCCCATTAATAAAGGATATATGATCTTCACCCAGGTACCAAAGCTAATATTTTAGTAAGACGAAAGACTTATGATAGTCTGTGTACCAACAAAAATTTAGCAGGTATTCCATTGTTGTACTAACAAATTAGATTCCAAAAATTTTCCCAAGCCCTCAGCAGGTGCATGTCCCTAGTGCTAACAAATTCTCCTTTGGTTTGTGTAGAAGGTTTTTTTTCTAGAAAGAAAGAACATGTTGCAATAAGTAAAACGAAATACACTAGAAGTGGTAGATAGCAAAATTGGAACAGTCATTGAAACGTAAGTATTTTTGTGGCAAGCGATGAGGAATAAGAAATCAAGGAATAGGAGGAGAAAGCGATGAAACATGATGGATGGAAAGAGTTTAGTAGAAAGAATATAATTTCGAGAGAGTTTTGAAAGTAATTTATGTTGAATTTCTAATCTCTTTTAAATTGCTAAACTCTCATAAATTGGAGTACATTCTTACGAGAAGTTAGTAGAACGATAGCACTTTTAGAAGAACATGCTTTGTATGAAAGCACGTGCTTGTTATGGGGAGAACACGTAATTGAATAGTGTATGTAAGTTTTTGGTAGTGGAGTAATGGCATTTAACAATGTGTTGTATGTACTTTTAAGAAAAAAAAAGAAAAGGTAAAACATGTGTACTTCAAGGAAAGGTTAAAAGGAAATCCTCATAATTACCTCTATATCTAAGTTATCAAGTTAAACTCTCTATAGCATCCCAAGCATGAAAATAGCCTGTGAACCCTATCACTCGTTCTGAGTTACTTTCACTCCTTGTGTGACATAGCTATTCCATGCTTGTTTCTATTCTATATGACAATACTTAAATAAATAATAGTTAGCAAAAATTAGGTATTTACATTTTGCCCCGTACATAAGAATTCTCATAAGAAATTTTTATGCATAAAATGAGAAGGTACAATTTGAGTTATGCACATGGAATAAGAATAAGTAATGCAAGGCAACGCTTTTATATCTTTTTCTTCCTCAAAAGAAAGAATAGCCAATGGAGCAAAGCTAGAATGTGTTTTTACGACTATGCCCCTTTAAATCAATATCTTTTTTCTACTCCACTATAGCTTTTTAGTATAACGAAAGGGAAAGTTTTTTTTTTGTTATTACTGTTGCAACACATTTTTTTGTAGGGGTAAGAAAGAATTTTCTTTTACTTTGGATTAGTGATTGATCCGACTAGTAATTCTACAGCTAATTCATCTTCTAAGATAGCATTTTCCTCTCCCAAGTGTGTAATTGCATTTTCAATCATAGGTTTTAACTTCAAAACTTTTTGGAGTAGTGCAAGAGTAATGACATAATCATTCCCAAAGAGATGTAAAGAATGAGTTATCATGATCAGTTGGGTCGTGGTCATTTTCTCCTTTGTAGACAGTGGTTCCATTTGAATAGAAAACTCTGACAAAGTCTTCGTATACTCTTCTCATCAGGTTCAAATAGTAATGCCATCCTAATTCTTTTATATTTGAAATATATGGCCATCCGAAGTCTTCTTCAAGCTATTTTAGGCCAATCATTCTACCATAAAATACTTTCTTTGAAGAATAATTTTCATCAAACACTTTCCTTTTCTCTTCAAATGAGAAATGTACATAGAGAAAGTCAATTTCCTGACTCATTTGTTTCTTAGACAACTTTGCAGAACCCTTTTCTTTTTCTTCAGGTGGTCTATTTAGGGCCATTGAAATTGAGATTGATTTAGTTTTGAAGGCTTGAGAATGGGTTGTTATTTCTTGTGTACTGAACAGATTTCTTCTTTGAAGATTGTGTGTCTTGAATGAAGATTCAATATATAGTTATGAAGAGAAGAGAAGGTTTTTGAAAAGTTTCAACCTTTTCATTTTCCAACAAATACATTTTTAGAATTGTGAAAAGTTATGACCTTTAGGAGTAATTTTGAAGTTGTAAAAGTATCTTTTGAAATTGAAAGTTCAAGGGTTTTTTCTGATTCTAAAGCATAAGAAAATTATTTTTTTTATATGATTAGAATTGATTCTTTGGCAACTAGAGATCAGTTCTCAAATGTCAGAAAGGTAAAAACAAACTACCAAAGAATTGATTTTTTAAAATGAAGGTGTTGATTCTTATCATTCATAGTTTCAAAATATTGTGAATTTTGATTTAAAGAAAATATGAGAAATCTCTTGACAGAATAAATTTGTTTAGCACACAACTTTCTTTGAACCAAAAAAAAAAAAGGCATGTGCATGTAATGATGTATGAATGTAGTAGATCAACACACAAGATTTTCATCAAAATATTTTTCATTAAAATTATGTTTTATTTTTTAAAATGACTCAAGAATCAACTTAGTGTAGTCAAGTTCAGTCACTAATTTTCAATTCATAATATATATTATCTAATTAAGGATGAATTAATCAATTTCTCAAACATATAAAATAAGAATGCAATCAATCATTTTTCACATAAAAGTGGCTTTCGACATAGAAATCACCTATTTTCATTGTATGCCCATTTTTAAGACTTTGCTTCTTCTTGCCTTTGGTTTACCTACAAGACAACTTCTCATTTAAACTTTTGGTATTTAAATTTCTTTGGATTCTTTTTGTTAGTCACAACTGTCATAGAAAAATTTATTCACTTTATTTATGAAGTCTATTCAGTCGATCTTCTTTCCATAATTTTCAATATCAATTCTCAATTTTGTATTTTCTTTACCTATGTTATTTAAAATCTTTTGACATAACCTCAATTCCATTTTTAATTTCTTATTTTCATTTTCTAACTCAAGTTTCTCCTTTGCCAAGAAATCATTTTCAATACTAAAACTTGAAATCTTTTATTCATTTTCCAGCTTCATCTTTTCATTTTTATGAACCAATTCATTGAAAATTCCTTCAAATTCATCAAATGTATAAGTGAATAAGTCATTTGTCAAGACTTTTACCTTTTCCTCCTGACTTGATGATGAGCACAATTGGCACGATGAGGAGCTTGCTTCACAATCTTGTCTTAAGGATTGGAACTTGATTGATTCATCATTATTTATTGAAGTTTCATTTTTGTAGCCGTCTTCTTCTAGCCTTTTTTCTTTATACAGATGTTCAAGCTTATCCTAAATTTCTTTAGCACTGTTGCACATAGAGACTTTGTTGTATTCCCTTTCTTCTAGTGTTGTGAAAAGATATGCATGGCCTTGGCATTCAACGCCAACATTTTTCACTCATTTAAGTTCCACTCATACATTTCATTGATCATTTTATGTGGTTTTTTTCAATTGTTCTCTAAATTTCAAGATCATATGCTTGAATGAGCTACTTCATTTGATTCTTCAAATGAGAATAGTTTTGCACCATTAAACTTTGGAAGTTCCACAAATGATTTTTCTTTACTAGGGATTGGTGGAGCAGAATCAATATCCATGAGGGTGATAACTTCAAGTTCTCCAATTTTGTCATTGTAGTTGTCTTTAGCAATCAAATCCCCCTTTTTTTTCTTCCATGTTCAAATATTTCTCTTTGATGATCATTATATGACTTAAACATTTAGAATCAAGATACTACATATTTTCTTTTTGTCTACTTGACTCTGCATCATTTTCATCCATTAGATTATCAAAAAACATGTAGCAGAGGTTTGCAACCTTGTTTTCTTTTTCATTTTATGACTCATCACTATCATTCCATGCAGCAATCATTACTTTTTTCTTGAAGTCTTCTGAGGCTTTTCTTTTTAATGTTTGGACACTCATATCTAATATGACTAGGCTTTTTACATTCATAATAGATGTTGTCTATCTCACAATCATCCTTTGGCGTGTCTCTTCTTTTATATTTCCTTGGTTCTTTTTTCCTGAAAAATCTCCCACTCCTTTATTTGTTCCTCAAAAATTTATTGAACTTTCTAGTCAATAAAGCTATCTTTTCATCATTCCCTTCTTCATCATTACATTCAAGACTTTTTTCATCATCTTTTTGAGCTACTTTAAGAGTAATGCTCTTTCTCTTTGTTTCTCCTCTAAGAGCATCATCTCTTTCTTCTTCATATTTGAGAGTCATCTCATATGTAAACAAGGATTTTAAGATCTCATCAAGCTTGAAGACATTAAAGTTCTTAGCTTCCTTTGAAGCAGTCACCTTAAGTCTCCACGACCTTGGTAAGCAATGTAGGATTTTCTTCACTAATTGTGAATTAGGAAATTCCTTTTCTAAACCCTTTAGTCCTCCTATGATCTTAGTAAATCTTTCATATATCTCTTTAATAGACTCTACATCCCTCATCTTGAAAAGCTCATAGTCAAACAGCAACATATTAATCTTTAATTCCTTTACTTGACTTGTGCTTTCATAGCAATTTCTTAATGTGTCCCAAATTTCTTTAACCGAAGAGCATAGCTACCCTGTTGAATTTGGTCTCACTAAAAACACATAAAACAGCTATCACAACTTTGTGATTCAGCTATATCAACTTCTTACTCTTATCATCCCATTCAGTTTTTGTCTTACACATTTCTCACCATCACCAATTTTGCTAAGAATATGAGGTCCATCAATAATAATATCCCAAAAATCTATTTCAATAAATTGTATACAATTTTCAAACCTCATTCTCTAAAATGAGTAGTTCTTGCCTTTGAACAAAAGAGGTCACATCATAAACTGTCCATCACTAATGAAGCTCTAAGTTGCCATCTTTGTTACTTTAAACCTTTTTTTAGGATTTTTCAAAGGTTGTTAAACCTACAAAACTTCAGAACCTACTCTAATACCAATTGTTAAGAAGATAAGGTTAATGAAAAGTAACCAAAAAGAAGGAGAATTAGTTATGAATTAAAAATTTCCCATTTTGAAAGAACTTTGAAAATGCAATAGAAACGTAAAATAAAGTATGAGCCAAACAAACGAGGTGCAAAAAGATAAAGAGTACTTAGCTGGATTTTTATAGAGGTTTGGCCTTCCAATGCATACATCATCTCCCTTGATGGCACAAAAAGTTTGAATTTATTATCAACTTACCTTTTCAACAAGGTCGAGTATAACTTTTACAACAAGCTTTTTCATAGTATCAAGCTTAACCTTAATTAAAACACTATTTTTTTTCAAGTTCAAGTATAACCTTTACACTAAATATAACCTTTTAAAGGATAAGAAAGCCCTCTAGCTTCTACTTGGAGGTATTACCAATACAATAGTTGTTGCTTGAAAAAATCTCTAGCTTGAAACCTCTATGAAGGCTAATAAGATGTTTAGGTTCAAAAAGATGAGATATTTCTCAAGGGAAATGAATAATGAAGTGGGGTTTAGGCTTAAGAAACTCTAGTTGAGAGATAAAAATGGGAACTTAATCTTTTACTCTTACTCAAAGATAGGATTTTTTGTTTTTTGCTTTCTTGCTTGTTTCTCTTTTTTTGGCTCTTCAAAATCTTTTTAAAATTGTTCAAGATAGCTTAAAATTGAACTTTTAACATCTTCAAAGTAGATATTTATAGGCCTTATGATTTATTACTTGTTAGAGTAAAATTTGAATCAGTTTTCGTACATTCCAACCAGGTTACACATTTTTGTCGTACATGGAGAATCAATCCTTTGATCATTAGTCATCAATTCTTCATAAAGTTTAGAGCCTTTTGTCCTTGGAAAATCAATTCTTTTTTTGAGATGTCAATTTTTCATAAAGTCTGAAGCTTTTTGTCTTTGCAGAATCGATTTTGCTTTCTTAAGATATCAATTCTTCCACAAATTGGTTCAAAAGTGACACCTTTTGCATTTTTGGATAATTGATTCTTTTGCTTCAAAGTGTTGGTTCTTCACTATTGACTAGCTCCAAAATTTGAATTTCATCTTGCCTTTTGACGCTCTAATCCTATCCATTCATACCATCTTTTTCTTGGTCACCAAGTTTTTGATTTTTGCTTTTGGCACTTCAAGAATCGATATCTTTTCCATGTAGAATCGACTATTTATCTTCAGACTTGTGCTCTTTGGCTTATTCTTTACACAGAACTGACTTTTGCTATTTGGAGATCCATTCTTTCTTTTTCACATTTTTGCCATGTGCATTCTATTTTCCTAGAATCGATTCTTGCTTTCTGAGGTGTCGGTCTTTTTTAATTCTTGAAGTTTTTGTCTTTTAAGAACTGTCTTCTTCTTTTCTTAAAATTGATTATTCATTATTTATGTCTACTTAAGAACTGACTTCTCCCATTTTTAAAATTGATTCTTTTTTGTGATAAAGACATAAATTTTACCTTCTTCTCATTTAAAAATCAAATCTTTGCTTTTGAGAATTTGATTCTTAAGTTGGCACTTTGAATTTGAAAACAAGAAGACTTTGGGAAAACTTAGAATCGCTTCTTTAAGTTCAAAAGCATTATCATTCACTTTCAAAGCATGTTCAATCAATCTCAGCATTTCTATTTTAAGCTTAGCTTCAAAACACCCTTAAGGATTTTCTTCTTATTCAAAAACATCTTTTATTCATTTTCAAATCATATTTAGTTCAATCAGTTTTGTCATTTTTAAACAAGAATAAAGCTAACAGACAACATCATTTTTAGCCATGTATTGCATAAACATTTTTTCCATCATTGGGTTTTTCTTTGGCATAAAAGCTTTAGTTTGTGGTGAAAAACTAAAAGGACATTTTGATCTTGTTACTGAAGAAGATCCTTGGTTGTTATCCCATAAGAAGTTAGGATGATTCCTCCAACCATGATTGTAAGTGTTAAATTATGGATTATTCTACTGCCAATTAAAATTTTTAACAAACTGTGCAAATTCAATAGTAATAGGACACTGATCACTAGGATTCCTATCTCCACATAACTCAGATGTCAAAAAATGACTCTCAATAGCATTAACATCCAATGTTTCAATTTTCTTATTAAAAGCAACTAATTGTGCAATCAAGGCATTAATTTTTTCAAGCTCATGAATACCAACAACTTTTCTTGGACCCAATCTCTCGAATGGTCATTGATAATTGTTGAAAGCCATCTCCTTTAACAAGTCATAAGCCTCATTAATGGATTTACTCATCAGTGTTCCTCCAATTGAAGTATTAATGGTTATTCTAATTGGTCCCAACAAACCTTTATAGAAAGTCTGAACTTGTAGCCATTTAAGTAACCCATGGTGAAGACATCTCTTAAGCAAATGCTTATACCTCTCCTAAGCCTCATACAGTGATTCAGAATCAAATTGTATAAAGAAGGTGATATCATTTAGCATCTTAACTATCTAAGCTACTGGAAAAAACTTAGCCAAGAATTTTTTAGCCAAATCATCTCAAGTTCTAATGGAACTAGTTGGAAGTGAACTTAACCAACTCTCTGCCTTATCTCTCAATGAAAATGGGAAAAGCCTCAATCTAATGGCATCATCGAAAACACCATTGGTTTTGAATGTATTACAAACCATTGTTTTGAACTGAGTTGAAGCTTGTAAATTTTCTTTACAAAGTTTTCGAAGAGTCTTTTCAATTTTTGGATCAAAAGGAATAATCTCCAAACTTCTCACTCTTCGCATACAAGGACTAAAAGTATTGAAAACAAAAAAAAAGAAAGTTTTAATTAAGACTAAGATTGCTTGGTGTTAATATTAACAAAAAAAATTTAGCACAAATCTCTAGTAACAACACCAAAAACTTTTAAAATTTATCATACAAGTGCACGTATCATTAACAAGTAACATAATAGAAAGCCAAGTTCATTCCCATGGAGAATTTCACGAATCTTTTTGCTACGTACTAAAATTAACACAAATTAATCTTATTCAAACAACTGAATTTAAAGTTATTGAAAATTAAAGAAACTAAAACTAAAACTGAAATTGAAAGCAAATGCAACAATTTAACTAAAATCAATCAAGCAAAAGTCCAAAACCACAATATTCCTTCAATGTTTCATCTGAATCTCTTTTACTCTTTCTTGACTTACTAGGTAGGTTCAAATTGTTAACCTAGAATTCTAATATATTTATAAGTCTCTTTCGATGTTCTTATGAAAATATGTTCCTTGTCCAATTTACTATATTTCTATGCTAATTGAAATCAAGAAAGACTCATTAATCTTAGATTCTAATTATGGTTACATATGACATGTAAGTGTATTCCTACCCTACACACGAATTAAATCAATCATCTCATGTAATAGATAATGAAAATATACTATTTCATCCATGGCTTACTCTAAACTCCTTTTTCCAATTCCATTTATGTTTATAAATTAATTTAATTGGTCATGAAGTAATCATATGCATTAAGAATAAGATTGAAATAAACAACTCAAGCACTATCAATCATAAGCAAGAAAAAAATTAAAAATTCAAACTACGCATTGGGTTCAATTACCATTCTAGATTAAAAAATTTAGTTCCACATATATAATAAAAACATCATCCAAAACAGAAATTTAACCATAAAAAATAAAAAAAGTTTATAAAGATAACAAGAGAAGAAAAAACTCCAAGATTTATCAAGTGTTCGATCTGCAATCTTTTTCTTTGTTTCCTTGCTTTCTTGCTAGCTTGAATGCCTCTTTTTCTTCAAGAAAACCTTACTTAGTTCTCCTTAAAATGTGTTTCTAAAAGTGGTCTAAATAGGGCTCAAGTTTGTGTCAAAATAAAAGTCCAAATGCAAAAGAAGTCTTCCGAAACATGCGAGCGTCATAGTGCCAATGCCTCGGTTTATTTTTTTCTAATTTTCTCCTTATTCGAGGTTGAACTAGGAAAGGTGTAAATACAAAAGTTGTAGCTCTGTCTCTCAAATTTGCAATGGTGCAAGAATCACATCGATTAAACTATTATAGTGGAAGATAAGATTAAAAAACCAGAACATATGTAGTAGAAGCCTGCACCTTGAATGCATTCTTCTTCAGAAAATATCACCTTTTTTCATAGCACACTGATAACTCTATTATATAGAGTCATTATGTTACATTCTGAGGACTTAAAGAGCTAAATTTTTTAGATGTTATGTTTAGAATTTAAGTATTTTTGTTATTTTTCCTAGTTTAGTAATACATGTTGATTTGTTAGTTTAAGTATGTTAGTTTAATTTTATGTTATTTTGTTTTAAATTACTTTAATTTTAGTTATTTTTATTTGTTTTATTGTTCTTGTAGAAAATTTAATGAAAAGATCTTAGTTGATGAAAATCTTTGCAAGTGTGATAATGGCTTTATTTGTATATGCTATAGTATTTTGAGCATAACTTAAGCTACAGAAGTCTAATTAACGTGATTCTTAAGCCAATGGAAAACTAAGAGATAGGGATACAATATTTTTTTTACTACTTTTCCCAGTTAAAATCAAATCAAGGTGAAAATAGTATTGAAATAGGTTAGACTGTTATAATTCTACACAAGACAACATAAGGAAGTGAAGACCACGGCCTTGAGGTACTAAAGGCTGCGGCACCAAGATGCACTAGTACCTTATACAAAAACCAAAGAGTATAGCATAGTGGTGTTGGAGAAGTGAGGCTGTTGTGTTGGTGAAAGCGATACTTCCATACTTTACTTGAGAATGGAGGGTTGCGACGTTGAGGCTAGTAGCATCGCAACGCCTCAAGGTAGTTGGATGCCATACTTCATCCTGAGAGTACAACGCGATGGTGCTGAGGAAGGCAATATCGCTCCACCATATGTATTTCCAAAAATAAAATTTTGATAGGATTTTTGTAAACTAGGGCTTTTGTGAACTATTTAAAAGACCTTTTTAAGAGGTTTTTGGGAGACAACAACAAGCAACTATTCTAGAGAAAAAAAAAGCTAAGAACAAAGAATGAAAGCAAAAGAATTTAAAAGAGAATTGAGATAAAAAAGCTTTAATTATTAGTTTCTCCTTGTACTTTGTTTTTTCTTTAAATTTCTTTGACTTGGATTAATGGCTAATTTTCTTTAGATAATGTTTTTATTAGATTGTAAGATTAAAGTATCTTTCCTAGATTGTGGTGGATTTCAACATGTAGTTCGAATATTTATTTCCCTTGTATTTACTATGAATGGGCATGGCTTTGTTTATTTAAATTTGTTCATAATGCTTTTGATTTTCTGGCCAACAAGTGAATGATTCATGAATCTGAATGAGACTTGACAGAGTGATTTTAGATTGGACTAAGATTTGAATAGTATATGTTTACATCACATAAGTGATTTGATTTCCAATTAGGGTAGACATACGCTTAAATGCTATACGTAGCAAAATTAGAACTCCAGCTTAATGAACCTTATTTAATTGACTGCTATAGGAATATAGTGACCCAATTAAGTTAGATACTTGGGCAAGCATCTTGACAAAGACTTGTGCATATGTTTGGATTTTAGGTTAGCAAAACTACCCATGAATGTAAATATTGAGAGAAACAAATGTCAGATGAAGTGTTGAATAAACCCATAATCTTAGGTTTTAATCTATTGATTTTCTCTAGTGGATTTTTAGTTTTTGTTAATTAGTTTAGTTTTCTAATTAAATTTAGTTTTAATTAATTGTCTACAAAATTGGGTTACTTAAATAAGATTGATCTGTCATAATTTTTGTACTTAGTAAACAATTAAAAGCAAATCCCTGTGGGCTATGATTCTGGACTTACTGTCCATATTGCTTGCTTGATACGTAAACTTAGGTGTAGTAAATCAACAACAAGTTTTTGGTGTCATTGCCAGGGATTTGTACTTCCTATTTATTTTGCTAATATTAAAAGTCAACTGAGATTAGTTTTAAATTAGGTTTTTGTTTCTTTGTTTTTCAGGTTTTTTCCATCGTTGTATGAAAAAAACAACAAGCTTGGAGATTGTATCTTGTGATGTAAAGAGTGAGAGAACATTTCGAAGACTTCGATTAGAAAATCAACAAGGTTTTTGTGCAAACTGATATAAAGGCTAACCGACTAGATGAACGACAAATCCAAGAAAGAGTACTAGAAGAGAATCATTATTTAAGGGATTATAATATTCCATTAGTTCAAGGGCTTCCCTCGAGCATTTGAAGGCCAACTATTTAAGCCAACAATTTCAAAAGCAAGCCAGCCATCATCGCCATGATCCATATTTCAGACTAATTTGGGGGTTTTCTAAATGACGAGCCAAATGTCTACATTTTAAACTTTTTAGAGATATGTGACACCTTTAAACACAATAGAGTCATAAATGTTGCAATCCGTTTGACAATTTCCTTTTCCTTTGAAGGACAAAGCAAAAGTGTGGTTGAACTCGCTATCTAATGGATCCATTAAATAATGGGATGACCTTAGTTAGAAGTTCCTTGCCAAATTCCTTCCTCTTACCAAGACAACGAAGATGAACAATGATATCACATAGTTCATGCAACTAGATACTAAATTGTTGTTCAAGGCTTTGGAAAGCTACGAGGATTTGCTTAATCGTTACCCTCATCATGGTTTTCTAAAGTGGATTTTAGTGTAGACTTTCCACAATGGGTTGATTGGTCAAGTTCGAACAATTATTGATGCCATAGCAAAAGGTGCTTTCATGGCGAAGTCAATTGATAAGGCGTATGACTTATTGGAAAAGATGGTGTCGAACAATTACCAATGGCCATCAGAATGATCAATGCATATGGGAGTAGTTGGAGTTCACAATATCGAAATCTTTTCAACATTATCAGCACTAGTAATAGCTCTAACTAAAAAACTCGATTCTTTCAGTGCTAACTCAGTTCAAAGTCCTTTTGTAGTTTGTGAGTATTATGTAGATGGGCATGCTAGTAATGTCCAAGCAATACAAAGATAGTTCATTTGTAAGGAATAGGTAGCAAAATAACTCATATTGGAGTAACAATCAAGGTTTTGCATAAGCTCCAAAGCCTAATTTCCTTCCTGGATTTCAACCTTATGCAAGACTGCCTATGCTAAAAAAGAAACCATCTATGAAAGAGTTACTTATGTAGTACATGGCCAAAACCGACTCCCACATTCATAGTCAAGTAACCTCGTTAAGAAATCTTGAGATTAAGTTGGACAGCTTGCCAACACTATCAATAATAGGCCTCAAGGTACCTTACCTAGTGACATGGAAGTTAATCCTAGGAGGGAAAGTAAGGATCAATGTAATGCTATTACTCTTAGGAGTGGAAAAGAAGTTGAAATTAGTAGCAAGCACACTAAACATCAAGATAAGTCAATTGAGAATGTAGACAAGCCCGTGTAAGTGAAGGATACAAAGGCAAACCCACCACCACAATAGTTTCCTGTGCACTTTCAGAAACAAAAACTTGATCATCAATTCCAGAAGTTCTTAGAAGTATTTAAGAAGCTTCATAGTAACATTCCTTTTGCTAAAGCTTGAAAAACATGCCAAGCTATATGAAGTTTTTAAAAGACATCTTGACTAAGACAAGGAAATTAAAAGAGTTTAAGACAATTGCTCTTACTAATAAGTGTAGTGCTATAATCTAAAATAAGCTTCCGCCAAAGTTTAAAGATCCAGGGAGCTTTTCAATTCCATGCACTATTGGTAGTTTTAAAATTTCTAAAGCTTTGGGTGCTTTGGGTGCTAGTGTTTAAATAATGCCTTTGTCTATTGCTAGAAAGCTTGGATTTAAGAAGATTCAGTGTACTACAGTTACTTTGTAGTTGGTAAAAAGAACAATCATGTACCCTATTTTTTACTAACTACATACATATTTATATGTATGTATGTATGTATATGCATACATATTTATATGTATGTATGTATATGCATACATATGTATGTGTATATGTATGTATATGTATACATATTTATACATACACACATATGATCTTGTTAAGAACTTTAGTACTTTAGTATGTGAAAATGTTTCGTCCGCTCCTTCTCCTTAACAAGATTGAAATGAAAATTCTAAAGCAATAATACCTTAAACTAATTTCATTGGATATTTTAGTTTGTTAAATACAAATTATTCAATGTTTCTTTAGTTAAAACTTCAAGTGCTCATACAACTAAAGTTATTTGATAGTAACTGTAATTTTTAAATATAAATGAAAGGATTATTATCCTATACAACACAAGTAGAATTTTAAATGTCACAACCTTCGACCAAAGTTATAAAATTATCTGCAAGAAACTCATCATCTTTTTTATTATGAAGTCTTATTTTCACAATTTTCATTATTAAAAAGACTCTTTTGGTAGTTGCTATAGAAACTAGAATAGTCAAAACAAAACGAATTAATCTATCAATCAAGATTCATAAAAAAATGATATATTGATGAAATTTTAAGTAGCAGCCAATAATGCAATAATACAACTTATATTTGAGAATTAAATAATAATTTTTTAATTGTTAAAGACTAAATCATAGAAGATAAAATCCACATAATTAAAAAAAAGAATATGACAAGTAGAAGATAGAACTCACATAACAAAAAAGAAAAAGAAGAAGAAAATGGTTTTCTTTTTATAATTGGGGAAGAGGGGATTCGAACCCTACTCTTTAAGTAGGGAGATAATGCACCAATTAATAAGTCAAATGTTCAAGTGCAAGAAGAAGAATAAGGTTGATGGTTCTTAACATAGAAACTTAGAATATATGAGCAAGTAGAATAAATAATAATAATAATAATAATATAAGTAGAATGAAGAAGACAAAAGAAAACTTTATCTTCTCTTAATTTCATACAATAACGGTGAGTAGTCCTTGTCCTTATTTATCAAAGTTACAGACTTATAAATTTCTCTTGAATATTGAAGTGTGTTTCGGTAATGAGTTATAACAAAAGATAGTGAAGTAAAAATGAAAGGACAAAGGAGAAGAGAAAGAAAAAAGTATGAAAAAACTTAAAGTTTGGTGATATTTGGTATGTTACAATATAATGTGATTATAAATAATGTAATTACAAGAAAGATAATATTGTAGTGTTTGGTATATAAATAAAATAATGATTAAAATGCAAAAAAGATAACGTTGTAACGTTTTGTTCACAAATACTTTGCTGAAAATGTAATCTCAATTTTCAGAATTGCCCCTATTTATTAAAAAGCAAGTTTAATATACTTGTATTTTTTCTTATTAATTTTTATATAATATAACTTTTTAAATAAAATTTTAATGTCATATATTTTATTTTCATTTCTTAATATAATCTCTTATATTATATATTTTATTTTAATTTCTTTCTCCATTAAAAGATAACATAAATTTTATTAACAATCACCATCCACCATCCACCTGTCATCATCCAACAAAGAATTGCTATTGAGAGTAACAAAGAGACATCTCTTGAAATCTATATAAAAAAACAAATATAATATTATAAAATGTCTTTAACAAAATAACAAAGTGAAAAGGAAAAAATATCTTTAATAATATTATAGAATGCAATGCAATCTAACTATATTAATTTTAGATTGCAATCACATTATATCCATTGGCTGTAATGTAATTGCATTACAATTTTATATTGCAATAGTTTGTTGCAAAACAAACATTGTAGTGTAATTTAATATGGCACATTATAAAGAATATGCTCTCACTTCCTTTATGCCAAACACAACCTTAGAGTAAAAGTTGAGTGGGACTTGTGAAGTTTTTTTTTTCTTTATTTGTATTAATTATTAAATAAAAAATATTTTGAGGGAAATTAAAAAATATATATAAAATAAAAAATTTAAAAAATTTGGAGGGTTGTGGCCACCCCGATAGCTAAGCTACCATCCACCCCTGGATATACGGTGACATTTTAATCTCACTTATGAAGTTTTAAAAACTTCATAAATATATAGGAATGTGAATTTTTAATATGAATATAATTTTAATGTGAATTTTTTTAACCAATATATAGGGTTCTAGACAAAGATTGTACTTGAAGTTTTTAAGCTTAAAAAAATGGGATTAGAGTATCATTAAGTTATATTTAAAATTTAAAAAGTTAATATAGTAACTAAATGATCATGTGGTAAAAATAACATTGGAAACTCGCTGGTGGAATTTTAAAAGCTTTAGAGAAATATGGGCAGTGTCCCTTGCCCTCCCTTGTTCTTTGAGGCAAATAAATCAACAAAAGCAGCCTCTACACCATTGCTGGCCCATAATGAGGGGTTGATTGTAGAAATGAGAAGGGCCCAAGGCTTTCTCCAACCAATATATATTTTTTAATGATAATCTCTAAATAATTTTTTATTTAATAATTATTTTTATTTCTCCAACTGATTAATGAAATTGGAGTTATTATGGTCAACACATTGCTAGTTAAGCCAAGTATATCGATTCCAACCCAATATGTTAAGTCTATTGATTTAAAAAAATAAAAGTGAATATACTAACTTAAACCTACTAAGTTTTAATATAAATCAAAACCTATCATAATATATTTTATCTCAGTAGTTCAATTCAATAACCCAATATGCTAATTAACAATTGAAAAGGTAAATAGAAAATAAGAAGAAAGCTTCTTTAGAAAATAAGAAGAAAGCTTCTTTAGAAAACTACTCATTTTGTACAAAACACACAAAGTAAAAAGACAATTCATTTAAAATTTGAAAAATTGCTTTCTCTTCCATTCTAGTGCATAGAGGGTGAGAGAGAAACTCCTTCCAAAGTTTCGTTTGACCATATATATATATACATATATATATAACATTGTTATTATTGTTAATGTGTATTTTTTTATATGTATAATGTCTTGTAAATTTTATTTAATCTTTTTAATGAGTGAGAATTAGATTATATATGAAATTCTCTTTGACTGTTAAGTATCTTTTTCTGTTTGACCATATTAAAAATGCTTAAGCTCTAATTTTTTTCATATCATATCATTATCTACTATAACGTCTCATCGAATCACATTTCCACCACGTGATATAAAATGATCAGTATTGTTTTAATTGATAATAGTTAATCAATTTTTTTTTAAATCAATCAATTATTAATCACAAAAGTTTATTTAATCTAAAATAAAAATTAATAAATATATTTAGATTTTGACTTTGATTTGAAAACAAATCGTAATTCTAAGGTATCAACTATCAAACAATTATTTACTTAACTGAATCAAAATAAATAAATTCCAGTTAGAGAATGTTTGGCTTGGCTTTGAAGGTTTTATAAAAAATAATAACTTTTAAATTAAATTAAAATTATTTGATAAATTTACTTTTACAAATATTTTTTTATAGATAAATTGTTTAGCAAAACAATTCACATAATTTTTAATTTTGGTTAAAATTATTATAAAGGGTATTTAATAAATAATTGTCTATTAATTACAAATTCTTTGTTCACAATTAAAAAAGTTGATTTTATTTTTTATTTATTTAAAACAAAAAAATTTATAAGTAAGAATAAATCATATAAAATTGAAAACAGATAATGTTGAAATTATTTTTAATAGATGAGAATATTTTTAAAATAAAAAGAAAAATTCTCCTAAAAAAGGTGTGTGTTTTTTTTTAAAAAAAGAAAGCTCTTTTTTATGAAGTTCTTTTTTTCAAAAAATATTATTCTTTAAAAAAGTTTCTTTTATTTTTAAAAAAAATTAAAATTTTTATTTGATCTTACTTTTATTTTTAAAAGATAAATTTTAAAAAAAATCAAACTAAACAAACGCTTTAACAAGCTCCTTTTTTTTTTTATCTAATGAATATTACTATTATTTAAGTAATTTTTTTAATTAAGCAATCAAAAGTTTTTGCCCTTTTTTCCAAACTAAGTCAAAAAGTAGGCGCAGTTAATGATGATCGTTTGTTCAAAGAAATTAAAAACCTAGGTAGAATTGTTTAGTTTATCTCAAGACAACTTTTAAAAGGAAGGAGGCACTTAATTAACACTTGAAATCCCACAAAAGTGCCGCTCTCCTCCTCCTCTTCCCCATTTTGCAATTGATGAGTTGGCCCCAGTAGTGGATTAGACTTCATGTATAATCTTATTTCTACCATTACCCCAAAACGTTAAAGTGCTAGTGGCAGAGCCAATAATGAATTAATTGTGCCATGAATTTTTTTTTTGAAAAAAAATTTATTAAATCTTCGAGGCTTTAACAATTAAATTCTTATGTCTAAACCAAATGATTTTTTTTAAAAAAAGTCCATATATATTTGCTATAAATAGAATTAACTTGAAAGTTTTATATGATTTACTTGAATTTGAAATTCGACTCAACCTGATTTAATCAAAAAATTCAAGAATCTAAACCCGAAACCAACCCAGCTCAGTTTGACTAAGAAACATTAACAACCCAAACCTGCCCAACCCGATCTCAAAATGACCCGAATTTGAACGATTCGAAAAAATAACTTAAAACAACTCTATACTTAAATTAAGTATAATTTTAATTAATTTAATAAAAATAATTAATATATAACAAACTATTAGTCTACTCATATTTAATTATTTTAAATTAATTTTTAAAATATCTTCTTTACTTTTGCTTTTTTTTATATAATTTTGAATACTATCCTCATTTATGAGAAAAAAAAATTCTGTCCATTATTATAATTAACTTCATTTTCTACTGTGATAAATCATAAGTAACTTCTTTTATTTTATTCCACTCTTAAGAAATGATCAAATAATAATTAGAAATAGATAATAATAACTTAAATAATAAAAAGTAATTCATAAAATAAAAAAAATGGACACCAATTCAATAAAGTTAATTTTGGAACCTATTTTAACATTTTCCATTATTTACTTTATGTAGATATTAGATAGTTAACAAAGATAATGGCTTGAAATGCAGTTGGAAGAGCACTAGATTAGAGAATATTTCTTCATGTCACTTATATAATTTATCATTACATATCATATAAATTTCATATATAAATCTTAACTCCTAAAAGTAACTAAAGACAAAAGTAAAAATGATTTTATTTTTTACCTCTTAATAAAATTTTAGTGTTCGAGAAATTAACAAATACTACTTCAAATTTTTTAAGTTATGGTTGACTTTCTAAGTTGTAAGTTGTAATCACAATCATGGTAAATCACCAATAACCAATGTAATGGAAATGAAAATTACAAATTAATCAATCAAAATCATTAATAATTTCTTGGAGAGCAAATTGTTAATGTTTATATCAAACAATTCTAAATTAATAAAGGAATTTTAATTCTCTTGTTTTTCTTTTTATATTATTTTTTTAAAATTTTATTTTCATGATATAGAAAATTAAAATTAAAGTTATACTACAAGATGAGGAAATTATAACTTTGAATAGATTGATAAAATATGGCTTGATGTATATTATCCTTCAAAAATTCATTTCAATTTGAACTTCAAAAGTCTAGAAAAAAAACTCAAAATAATCTGAACTCAAAGAACCCGAACTCAAATAAATTTAATATCAAATCCAAATTACTTAAATCTAAAATAATCCAAATTTAAAAAATCTAAATTGAAAATAATCCGACCTGACTAGTCTAATTGCCACCTTTATAGCATATCTCTTTTTTTACGCATGTGTTAGTCATAAATGTTATTTAGCTAGAAGA
This sequence comes from Theobroma umbraticum, assembly GCF_002168275.2. Lineage (NCBI taxonomy): Eukaryota > Viridiplantae > Streptophyta > Magnoliopsida > Malvales > Malvaceae > Theobroma > Theobroma umbraticum. Next base: position 3,003,126 of record NW_018397256.1, on the reverse strand, counting down.
AGCCATATGTTAAGGAGAAAATTTTCACTATCTTAGTTGTCTCAATTACATAAATAGTGTAATATAACTTGATTAAAATATTTTAATTCAAAACCCTAGAAAGGGAGAGCATGGTTTTTATGATATGGAAAAAAGTTGTTTCTGCTTGTGTTAGTCAAAAAAAAGGAAGCTAATATTGTTGTTGTATTTTAATTTTATATGTACATATATATATATATATATATAGAGAGAGAGAGAGAGAGAGGCAAAGAAACTACTCAGTTTTTAAAATTACAAAAATTTAAGATGTCATTTCCTGTTCTGTTTTTAGTATGATCATATGTGTGTTTAGGTATAGATGTTGGTAGGCATAGAAAAACATGTGAAACACCGACCTTTGATTGAAGACCAGAATTAATACTGTTGTGAGACTTGAGAGCCGACCAAAGAGCTCCTCCACCCAATGTGCTGTAACTTTAGGCTCCATATTGATTGATATGATGGGACCCAAATACAAAATAGTAAGCACCACAAGCACTTTGAGCTTCTTGTCACTTAACAATCATGGACTTGGAAGGGCTAATTCAGCAGCTCTTCCTGCTTATGGCAATTGGGCAATGCAAACAAGAATAGAAACTTCTCGCGTAGGTGAGGAGAACGAGCCTTTTGTCTCTGTTTGAGTCAACAACAAAAGATGCTGAGGGAAATGAACCTTGTCTCTTTATGCTTTTTATAATTACGTGCCGTGATCCTCTTAACTTCTCAAACAAGGTACCATCAACTATTAGCTGAGGCCAAACATACAGGGACAGGAAATGCTAAACAGTCCAAAAAACCCGATGCAGATGTAAAACTCATTTGAAAAAATAAAAGTGAAAAACTCCAAGAATATAAAAATTCAACAATTGGCTGACTCATTCTCACAAATTCTTCGACCCCATTACACTCAATTTAAAAATATTTTTAAATTATTTTAAAAAATTCAAATGAATCTTTATTTTTTATTACGTTCAATCGAACTTATATACTTTTATTTTAAATTAAATAAACTCTTATAATTAATGATTAACTAATTATTATTAGTCAAAATGTCACTTCTCATTTTATATCGATATACCACAAGCATGACATTGATGTAAATAATAAAAAATACCAAATGATCATATGATCATAGTAAATTAATATGTCATATCATCATCAATTATGATATATCAATATATCACATTATTATCAAATATGATATGTTAGCATACTATGTCATCGTCACGCGACATAAAACGACAAGTAACATTTTAACTAAGTAAATCATTAATTGTAAAAGCTTAATTAAATCAAAATAAAAGTACAATAGCTTATTTGGCTCAGCATAAAAATACAAGGCTTGATTGAACGTAATAAATTATAAAGATTTATTTAAATTTTCTTAAATAATTTAAGAGCTTTTTTAAATATTATGCCTTTTTTTTCTTTTCTATATGTGTTGTTGAGAGGTGGGCTTTACCTTTGGGATGAATTTTTTTCTCCCTTTCTTATCGAGAAGCTTGCTTTATGAATCCTCCTTCATATTCCAAATGTGTATACAACAGCTACATAGATCTCTTTGTTCTCATCATTATGGAGTAGCTACCAGAGTCTTCCACGTTTAATTACATATTCCAAAACCTTTAGGACTTGTTGATCGTGCCCTAAGAATATAAGGAAGAAGAAAGAGTTTTTTCTTTTCTGACTTACTAAAAGCTAATGTTCTCTTGCTTGGAAAAATTTAGTATGACTATTTATCATATAGAGATAATATCTCCATTCTTTTGGGATAAAGAGATACAATAGATAATCCTTATTTAAATTTAAACAAATTAAATTCAAATTTATATTCTATCTCAATTATTTGATAAATTTTTTTCTAATTATTTAATTAAAAAATATCATAACAATATCTAACATTAATTAATTAAATATTTTTTAATTATTTACAAATAATTAACACAATTGTATGCCATGTGGATGCATCACATCTAAATGCAACATCTTTCACTTGTACACATTGGCATCAACATGTACAACTCTTAATCTAACTCATTCTCCGTTCATTGTCATATCGGGAAAATGGAACGTGCGACCAATGAGAAGAAAGGTATTGGTGAACAGTGAGATATTAAGTTATTATCTTACTAACATAACACAGTTCAAGTTCTCGTCATATCCCAAATCATCTTAATCACATAAAGTGTTGATTCTCTTATCTCTCTTACACATAAGAGTTATGCATAATCATTTTATGCATCTAAACTCATAATTATATCTAAAAACTAATATTTTATAACCACTCGAGCAATGAGTTATAGACCATGTATGTGAGATATTTAATGACTCTTCCTTAAATACTTATGCCAATCCATTAAGATCTGACTGCTTTCATAGTCATGTTCCATTAGATCACTTTGTTCCTGATTTTTGGAGCTCATGCTAAAGTAGCAATACCAAATCTCAATTTCATATCATAAATCCCACTCCCAAAAGGTATGAATTTTAACTACGTAAGTCTTTAAGGCTGACACAATGATAAAGCTGAGATCTATTCAATCACTTCCTTTTAGCGATTGACTAATAGCACATACAATATGAAATGTATGCTATGGTGGACCTTCCATTTAGGGTTTGTCATATCAAAACCACCATACGGATCTCAGTCCAATCCTTACAAAAAGCATTAACTTGAATCCGTTAAAATTCAAATCCGATTGTGACTGCTTCATAAAGTGTGGGTAATTTTCATATTAGACCTTTATAAGTGTCGTCTTGACTTTAAGTCAAGGTGACATTATTAACATCAGTGCTCACAACTCATGTGACAAGGAGATCACAAAACGCTTGGTACTTTATAATTGTTTAAGTCTTATCCCACATGCTACCACAGTGTTGGGGTGATTATCCCGTGTGAGATGAATAATCTGTAAAGCCATGTGACAATAATTATCTTAGATATGTGCTCTAATTAATTAACAATATTTGATTAAATAAGTCAACACATAATTTATTAATTGTTCAAAAACAATTGTACATAAGGATCAAATATGTAATAACCTTAAACGCCTAATATGCTTCTAAAAAGCATTTCTAGCAAGTAGGTTTAGTGAATGGGTCTACTAACATATCAATTATGGATATGTACTTCAACACAACAAGACCTTATGCAATGTTGTCACGAATGCAATGGTAACAAGTATCAATGTGTTTGGGTTTTCCATGGTACTTAGGATCCTTTCCATAAGATATGGTAGTTGTGTTGTCACAATAAAATACACCAACTTCATAAAGATGCCTAATAATTTTCAAGCTTTGTGAGAATCTCTTTACTCAAACCAACTCTTATACCATAGCATAATATGATACATACTCCATTTCCATAGTGTAAATAGTAATGATACTTCAACGGATAGCTCCGCTTCTAAGTATAAAAGCATATCTTGAAGTAAACTTTCAGTCATCTATATCAAACCAATTTTAGACTTCCATCTTGATAGCACAAAGCCAAATTAGTGGTTCCTCTTAAATACCATAATATCCTTTTGACTGTAATCCAATGGGCAATCTCGAGATTACTATGGTATTTACTGACCATACCAACTGCAAAGCATACGGTTGGTAGAGTACACATCATAATGTGCATTAGATTTCCAACAACATTTGCATGTGGAACTTTTTTCATTTGTTTATTTTTTTCTTCAATTTTAAGACATTATTCCATGTTGAGATATAAGCCTTTCTCTATTGGAGTATATATAAGCTTAGAGTTCTATATACGAACCTATTCTAATACCATTTGAATGTAATTTTCTTAAAACAAACTCAAGAACTTCTTAGAATGATTTCTTGAAATCTTAACCCCGAGGATGTATTTAGCTTGTTTCAAGTTCTTCATATCGAAAGTGGAGGATAACCACTTTTGAGTGGTGAGAATCAACTTCATGTCATTCTTGACTAATAGAATATCAGCCACATATAATGAAAGAATAAGGAATTTATTCCCTGATCTGTTTAAATATTTGCAATGGCCTTCTTCAATCATCATAAAGCCTATGGAAATTATTGCTTGATGAAAACAAAGATACCAATGTCAGGATGATTGTTTCAAGCCATAGACAAAATGTTTCAAACGTCACACCTTATGTTCATTTCCTTTGGCTTGAAAGCCAACTAGTTGATTAATGTATCTTTGCTAATTGATTTTTTTCATTAAGAAATGCAGTTTCACATCCATTTGGGACAATTCCAAATTTAAATATGCCACTATAGTCAAGATATGGTGAATCGATGTAAATTTCATCACAGGAGAAAATGTCTCTTTGTAACCCACACCTCTGTTTTTTTTTAGTATAGCCTTTTGCCACTATACGGGCCTTATATTTGTCAATTGATCCATCCGTTTTGCACTTTACCATCAGAACCCATTTGTTTTTTATGGCCTTGTGTTGAGGCAAAATGTCAACTAACCCCCACATTTGGTTTTCAATAATGGATTTCATTTCATTTTCCATAGTAGTAAGTCACTTGTTTGATGCTAGTGAGTTCAAGGCTTCCTCATAGGAAGATGGTTCATCAACATCTACAAAAATGCCTAATAAGGACTCATTTTCTATCTTAAAGTGTTTACGGGATATTTTCCAATGTTTGCTTCTTCGCAACTATGAATCTTGGTGGAGCTTAAGTGGTGCACTTCCACTAACCTCAATAGTCTCTTAGATAAGATGTGTTTCTACATTTACTTTTTCATGTTGGGATGCACTTTCTTGAGGCCCCTATAACTCATAAAGCTCAAAGCTTCCTTTAATCTCACCAATACTAGGGAAATCATCTTCTAGAAAATCAACATCATAAGATTCTATCTCAATTAACTTTCCATCAGGGTGTTCCCCATACATCATGTAACCCTAAAAATGTTTTAAGTATCTAATAAATACACACTTATTATCTTTAGGGCCAAGTTTCCCATACTTGTAAGATGAGTGATGTACATACATTGTTAATCCACAAAGATGTAAGCTTTTCAAGTTAGGCTTAGTCTCATTCCATAACTTATATGGAGTTGTAGGAATAGATTTTAAGGGCACATAATTAAGGATGTATGTCACAGTCAAAAGGGCATTGCCCTAAAAACTTATTGAAAGGTTAGCTTGTGCCATTATTAGTCGAACCACTTTTAATAAGGCACGATTCATTCTCTCTATAACACCATTTTGTTAGGAAGTTCTATGTCTCGTTAATTGTCGACATGTTCCCATTTCCTCACATATTTCTCTGAATTGACCAAATAAGTATTCACGATCTCTATTAAAGCAAAAAACCTTAGGTTTCTTTCCTTTTTATTCTTAACTTGCCCTAAAGTGTTTGAAACAATCCAAAACTTCATAACAATGAGATAGTAGAAATATAGATCTATATCGTGAGTAATCATCTATAAATATAATGAAATAAGGTGCGTCATTGTGTACCTTTACGTTCATAGGTCCATAAATGTTTGAATGGACAAGTTCAAGTACAAGTGTTTCCCTTTTAACCTTTTCTTAAAGTACAAGTACTTTTTTCTCTCATTCTTACTTTGTTCTCTTTGTTTTTGTTTTTCACATACACTTTTTTCTCTTACATTGTTCTTTTATAACTTTTCATGTATACCTTTTCTATTTACCTTATACTCAAAGAATAAGTCTTATTATATTATTAATGCCCATAAAACCCAATTCTTCAATAATCATATAATGTGTCTCTAACTTTTAGTCATTATAAGCAATAAAATCACGACTTTAATATCCTCATAATGTTTTCAGTAACGATTACCTATTATGTGCATTAAAGTTCTTCTCATTAATGTTGTTCATTATATGCATTATAGCCTATTAGCATAGTGCTCAAAAAAAGCCCTTAAATTATTCAAAGAAAATTAAATAAGTCATTATTCCTTTTATTATGTTCAATCAAGTCCTTATACTTTTATTTTGGGTCAAATAAGTTTTTATAACTAATGGTTGATAAATTGTTATTAATCAAAACGTTTCTTATTATTTTATACTTACGTGACTCTGATGTGGAGGGTGAGAAATGTAATATGATCATGTCATCATGCCATACCATCATCCATTTTTACTTGCCAATATATCATGTCAATGGCACATTCTTACCATATTGTGTAGAATGACAAGTGGTACTTTGACTAAGTTAACTATTATTATAAGGGTTTATTTGACTCAAAATAAAAGTATAAAGACTTCTTTGATTCAAAAAATAAAATTATAAGGGTTTAAACAAATACAACAAAAGTATAAAGGCCTCTTTGAATTTTTTTGAATAGTTTAGGGGCTTTCTTAAATATTATGCCAAGCTTATTCTTAAGTAACTATATCTTTTGCCACTATATATAAAGCCTTCATAATTCATTTTAAGAAACAATTAGAGCTAGTAAAACACCTTTTCACTCAAAGCTTCTCTCTCTAAATTCTATATCTATTTCTCTCCCATTTACTAATTCTCTACCTATTCTCTTCCCCCTGGCACAATAGTTACTACTTCAGGAACTACTCCAATCTTTCTCTCAACTATTTCTAGTACATCATTTTACTTATTTGAAACACTTTTTCCCTTCTTTTCAAAAGAACCTTCTCTCTTTACCAAAAGAATCTTTTACAAAAACTTGTTTAAAAATAAAAGAAGGAGCCAAGTACAAACACACACACACACACAATAACACAGCTTAACTCAATAGCTCAAAAGTTTGGACTTAGTTATCCAAGCCCTTGACTTTTCATCTTTATTTCTTAACTTCCATCACTACATGTTTCAAATTATTTGAGAATAATTCTTTGCTTCAAATATGTATACTATAAACACTTTATTTTCAATTGTATTTATAAGCTCTTTGAGCATATGTTCACTCGATCAATCATAGCTTAACATATTGCTTTCAAGCTTATGCAAACTTCACCCTTAAAGCCTCATCATTAAGCAATCCATCTGTTGTGGTTTTTTTTTTAATATCAATTATATTTGTCAAGTTTGTTGATTTGTGTTGTTATCTAGTCTTGTAGTATTTTGCTCACTCACTTTTGACATTTTAAGCTTCATTGCAGTTTCAAAAAGAACCCTAAGTTGATACATCTTCCTAAGATCAAAATCATCTAATCCAATCTACTTACAATGCCTTTCAATATAGCCATTTATATGAACCTTCTTGTTTAGATGGATGATAGTCACTAATGCCACACTTTGCTATTTTTTATCCATAAATAGTTAGCACACCTAGTAGAATTATTGTAGCATATGAGAAATTAATATTTCTTTTGGCACACCTAGTAAAACCACATAAAAATTGTCACAAAAGAAAAACAAGGAAAACATAGGAAAAAAATCTAAAAGTCCTTTAAATAGAAGCATCTGCCAATCATATTTTTGACAACCCTCTCTACTAAAGTTGTAACTCTAATATCTCAACCAATAGGTCTCGTAGCCATGGGCATGATTGATTGATTGAAAAGGTTAATGAAATGGCCCAATCTTTTCAAGAAAGCATGAGTACCATGATAGAATCTTTCAATAGAAACATTAATGTTCTTACACATGAAATGGCTACCACTAGAGAAATTCTAAGAGAATCCACTTATATGTCATGATCCTAACGAGGAACCATGAATCCCACATCAAAGAGAATACATGGTCCCAACGAGAAGCCAAAAATCCCACATCGAAGAAAAGCTCCTACAGAAGAGCCAAGGGAAGATATCATGGTCTCAAAAAAGAGATATGAATCTCACATCGACTATGTACTAAAGTAAAATTTATGGGTTCACAACAACTTTAACCTGTAAGTCATTTTTTATGGGACAAAACCATGAAGTCAGTGGGCTAAAACGAATAATATCTCATAGGGGTTGATGTGAACTATGACAATTGGTATCAAAGTAGACTTTGCAAGT
>NW_018397256.1:2976379-2995086 GCF_002168275.2 Theobroma umbraticum | reverse complement strand
TAAATAATATCAAAGCTTAAGAGATTAGAATATCATGTGATAACGTGTAATAAAATATAACTTGAAAAACAATTATGAAAAAAGATAATAACTATAAAGAAAGTATTTATAGAGAGTAAGAAGATGTTATTGAAGTATATATTTACAAATGTAATGAGAGGTTTATTTATAGGCTAATAACTCCTAACTAAATAGAATTTACAAAATAAAGATAATAATAAGAGATTAAATGAATGGATTAAATTATAATTTTAATCCAATTTAATCTACATATAAATTTAAATATATATAATAAAATATATATTTACACATATATTCATAACAAATATAAATTATTTTCGAAATTTACATTAAATGATCCTAGATAAAATGACGCATCTACAAGAAAGATAAATGGAAATAGGTACAAAGGTTTAGAGCTGGGTATGAGGTAGAAGTATTGGTTAGAGAAGGCTGAAGGGTTGCCCCTTAGCCTTGTGTAGGATCAACGATAGAATTACGTTTGACAATGACATGACTCGGGGATTGTTAAGGATAGAAAATCTTGTCACCCTTTATGGATCCGTTGGAAGACCACAAGTAGTTTTGGCCTTTTTTTTTCATAAAGACTTGAATTCCTTATTCCACCCCTTCTTGTTTCTCACTTTCTTCCTTAGGTTGTTGATAAAATTCAACAAGATGTTCTGACTTACAACAGATACATGATCAATGATCTTTCATACCACATTGATGACAAGACATTTTCTATATTTTTTTATTTTTTTTAGTTTTATCTTTTCACTTTTCATACACTTCTGCTGGATTAAAAGTATCCATACATCCATTTTTGGTAGGTTAGTATCCATCCACTTCTGGTGGGTTAATGGATAAAGTTATCCATCTACTTTTAATGGGTATTCATCCACTTCTAATAGGTTAGTGGTAGGTATCCATTCATTTTTGGTGGATGAGTGGAAGGTATCCATTCATTTTTGGTGGATGAGTGGAAGGTATCCATCCACTTCTGGTGAATTAGTAAAAAGTATCCATTCACTTTTAGTGGATAAAATTATCCATTCACTTCTAGTGGAAATTAGAATAATGATTAGTGTAAATTATTGTGAGACATCTTTCATATCTTTGATTATAATTATTAAATGATATCGCATTCATTTTAAGGAATAGACAGATTCATCATGATATCAAGTCACTTACTTGATTTGCTAAAATTAGAAATCAAAAACCAACCATTGAAATTCATGATAATATCAAGTCAGTTACTTGATTTGTTAAAACCAGAAATCAAAAACCAACTATTGAAATCGTTTTGAAGCTTGGAGATAATGAGAACTAAATAATATCAAAGCTTAAGAGATTAGAATATCATGTTGATAACGTGTAATAAGATATAACTTGAAAAAACAATTATGAAAAAAGACAACAACTATAAAGAAAGTATTTATAGAGTGTAAGAAGATGTTATTGAAGTATATATTTACAAATGTAATGAGAGGCTTATTTATAGGCTAATAATTCCTATCTAAATAGAATTTATAAAATAAAGATAATAATAAGAGATTAAATGAATGAATTAAATTATAATTTTAATCTAATCTAATCTACATCCAAATTTAAATCTATATAATAAAATAAATATTTACACATATATTCATAACAAATCTAAATTATTCTCGAAATTTATATTAAATAATCCTAAATAAAATGACGTGTCTACAAGAAAGATAAAAGGCAATAGGTACAAAGGTTTAGAGCTGGGTATGAGGCAGAAGTATTGGTTGGAGAAGGTTGAAGGGTTGCCTCTTAGCCTTGTGTAGGATCAATGATAGAATTAGGTTCGACAATGACATGACTCGGGGATTTGTTACGGATAGAAAATCTTGTCACCCTTTATGGATCCGTTGGAAGACCACAAATAGTTTTGGCTTGTTTTTTTTTTTGTTTTTCATAGGGACTTGAATTCCTTATTCCACCTCTTCTTGTTTCTCACTTTCTTCCTTCGGTTGTTGATACGGCAACAGTAAGAGTTGTTTGAGCTCCACAGGTCAAATCAGGAGTTAGACAGATGCTGAGTTTCTTCGGAAGAGTAGACATGGCAGAAATAATACATGTTTGTATTTTCTTGATCACAAGGTTTGGCAGTTCAGATTGGTCGACTTCTGAGGGAGCACCCTTGCTGGATGAAGCTTGGGTAAAAATGGGCTGGCTTGGACTAATCCCCTTGAGGGCCAATTCGAGTAAGCATGATTGGAATAATCATTTTCATGTGACTTTGGTGATGATCTGTCAAGAAATTAAGAAGGTAAACTCTTAAGAAATTGTTTTGTGGAGGATTTCTATTAGATATCTGTCAAGGAATTTCGTGGTGGACTTTGCCAACTTTGATTGCTTCGGTTGCCAGACACCACAAATTGGTAGCCTAATAAAGACAGATTTCTTCATTAATAATTACTAGGAAATTTCAATCCATCAAAGAAACTATGGCGATTTCAATTACGGCTTTAATCATTTGCGTCGCCCACTTTATTAATTAACTCTCTCTCGCATCTCATCTTCCTTTTCAGGGGTTTACATTTTTCTTTTATCACTCTCTTTAAAAAACCCCCGAAGAATTGATGAACATCACATTGAGCTGTCGCTTTTATCTGCTCATGAAAGCAAATATAATTAATTATGTATATTTAAATTTTAAGAATAATTAAAGAAATTTTCTTCTCATAAAAAGAAATGAGAATTACAACTATTAATTTCTTAATTCTTAAATATTTTTCACGTTTTGCTTTTAAAAGTTGAAAAAAAAAGAGAAGAAAGTAAGCTAAAGGAGGATGATGGGGCCATCCATAAATTTGACAACTAAGAATAGTTTCAATCCTAATTTAATGCATACTTAATTGCCATGGAAAGATGTCCCATAAAATTGTTGGTGCAAATTTTCATTGATCAAATCTAATCTTCATATAGTAATATATTTTATATATATATAAAGATGTTCAAGGAAAAAAAAATCAAACTTAGATCATAACCACTTAAAAAAAAAAAACCGTTTAGTTTTGGAAGGGGAGGAAAAACGAATTTTTTTTCAAGAGATAAATTTTAAAATTTTCATTATATTATAGCTTAATATTGAATCTTTTATTTGACAAAACTAAATCCAATCGTCAATCACCAATCATTGGTCGCACCAAAAAAAAACCATTTTTCAATATTTCTCCTCCTTTTTCTTTGAATGGGAGTAATTTTTTGAAAATCTCCTCATTTTTCACTAAATCTTAAAAAAACAAATGAAGATATAAGATTTTTTTGATTTATGGTTTTTTGAAATTTGAAGAAGAAAATTAAAAAAACAAAAACTATTCCAATTAAAGGAAAGAGAAGGATAGGAATCGAAAAATCGTTCTTTTGTTTTGTAATTCTAGCTAGTTGGTAATCAATAGATGAATGATGATTGATAATTTAGGTTTTTGGTTCTTTCACGTATTATGTCAGTTAATCAAGTCATATGTGACATGAGTAAAAAAAGATATACAGCATTGAAAATAACGACAATTATATTTTCATTAAATTAAAAAAATTTATTTAATTCAAAATAAAAATATCTAAACTCATTTAAATATAATAAAAGGTGAAAGCCTTATTGAATATAGGAACTTTTTAAAATAAGTACCCTAGCAAAATTCAATGTGATTGAAGTACGGTGATAAAACTAACATTAAGCCATAGCACAGTAACAAAGTGTTATTTATTGCTTTCCTAAACTACTCTTTTATTGTCTTCAACTTGAGAATAAAAAAAAACATTCTTACACTATTACTTTTAAACAAAAAAAATTCAAATTTATCATTTTACTGCATAATTCTTACCTAAAGAATAGGATTCAAATCCCTTCTCCCAATTATAGAATTTATCATTTTACTTAAAGTGATAAACTAAATTTACCATTTACTTTTGAGTGACAGCCATTTTAATACTATACTTTTAATTCAAGTCACAAATGGTCAAAAGTTAATGGAAAAAAGTATTTTATAAATCACACTCATTAAAAATTTGTCTTTACTAAATTTTTTTATCATTTTTGTTACATATTTTCTAAGTTAAAATTTTCATCCATTTAAAAATACATGATAAATTTGATCCATCATCTTATTTCAAAAACAAAAGAAAAAATCTTAATGATAAGATGGCAGACATAGATCATATGGATTCACAGAATTATTCATATATTCTTCTTCATAACCATGCAAGTTCCTAATTTAATAAACCTTTTTCTTTGTCTAATATGTGCTCGAAGAATTCAACCAAATCTTTATTGATTATATAATGCAATTTGATTAATCTATAATAGCCTCAGTGGAATACACCTAACTAGAAATACAGTAGTGAACTCGCTTGCACTGATTTTTTAAGAGTAAAAAACTGGTTGGGGCAGCTTTCTGATGGAAAATTATTTGGCAGTTAATCAAAGCGATAAGAGATTAATTTAAACTAATTTGTTAAATTAATGCACGGAGGCACCGACCCAACAAAATCCAATTAAAGAAAAAAAAATAATAGTAAGAGTTAAGACATTAGAAATGATGAATAAACTAACCTAATCAATGATCCACCTTTTCTCCAGCATTTTATTGATTATTTACGATGATGAGAGCTAGCCAAACGTATTAGGTGAAGCTCTTTAAATTACATATTTATTTTAATGGAAAAGGTGATTAAGATTAATCCTATGAAATCCTAGCTTGCACTCCTCTATCACAATTATGCTTGAATAGAATTTTGTGATCATAGTTTGCGATGGTGATTCATTACACTACTATAGGAATTTTAGTTTACATAATAATTAGGAAAGAGAATACTGATGCTTCGTCCTCTAGAAATTCCACATGCCTAATAATGAATGTGTGCAAAATACATGAAACAGAGTCTCTCTCTCTCTTTTTTTTTTCTTAATCATTATTAATAACAATTAAAGCAAGTGAGTTGTTTGTGGCTTATAGAAGAATTTAATTAACCTAGTTTTGGTTCTAAACCGCAAAGAATAAAAAAAAGGTCAGTGAAACTGGATTGTGGGATTCGATTTATCTCCATGGGATTGTCTGTTGTTATTCTTTGATCTTATTGTAATCAGAGTAGTTTAATTTTGTATTTTTACATAAGTCTAGCAAAGAATGAGGTTTCTATATTTCTTCTTATATTGTTCTGTAAACCAATCGATTTATAGGGAAATTTTTATAATTCTTTCTCTTAATGAAATTGTCATCTGCTTTTCAAAAAATAAAAACGGGTGAGGGGTATTGCTGGACCAGTGCTCGACTGTAATGTTTCAATGTGTTAGGAGAAATGCCATTTTCTAGCTTACATTTTTCCTGGTTGGAAGGCAATGCCAAAATTTTGTCATATTAATTGGCCCTTTTTTTTTAAAAAAAAAAGGGAAATTCTATTAGTACCAAAATTTCTTTTGCATAAATTTGCCATGGCTGCTCTTTTTTCTTAATAATCCTATCTAATTTTTTTTTCTTTGGAAGAAAATATTTTGATACAAATTCTAGAGATTGCAATCCATTTTTCCTGAGGCTTCTGAAAGGCTAGCTAGCTACGCATGTTTTAACCTTATCACCAAGGCAAAAGAAGATAAGATGGATAAGAACCCAAAGCCACATAATACAGCCAAACCTGATTACCTAAATATATAGCAAACTTGGTACGTGCCACAACTTTGGAGAAATGAATGTAAACCATGCAACCTGGCCGTATAAAATATATAATAGTAGTAATATGAGAACCATACCTTTTTCTTTTTTATTACTTAAATTAAGGGAGTAAATAATATGAAATTTCACATGAAATGCATTCGAGAAGTGAACAAAAACAAAAGGAACAGACCAAAGAAACATTTTTCTTTTTTGAGATTTTAAATTTAAATATTGATAAAGTGAAAATTTTGATGCAACAGAGGGGTGGCTGAGGGTATTGGTATAAACTTGTATAGGAAAATTGAAAGATAATCGAATATGATAATTGGGAAACAAGAATAAGTGAATGGAACTTGGTAAAACCATTAATAGATCCATCCCCAAAAGATACATGAATAAAATAAGATCAGAAACATGAGAAGTATATGTCATTTCTTAGGTTCAATTGGATGAGAAGACAATGGAATATCAAATCAAAAAAAAAAATTGAAGGAATTGAATAAACAAGGCAGAAATGGGGTGAAAGAATGATTAAGGAACACAGAAGAAGTTGGTGAGATGGAGGCATGAAGATTAGATGGGGCTGTAAAAAGAGAAAATTATATATATATATATTTAATTATAAAGGCCAGGCAAAAGGGTTTGTCCTGTGTGCTATGTAAGTCCTACCAGTCCCCACATGTCTCCAAACCACCAATCATCGTAACCATACTCTGGGAGATGAGATTTGCCAATTCGATTGCACCATGCAACACGCTGCAATAACTAATAATTTCCTTCGCCTCTTTTGCCGTCCTTTTTGTTTTCCTTACTTATTTACCCTATTCTAATGGGCAAAAGCAGAAAAGCAGAGTGTTGATAAGATTTCTTACGTCCAGTTCAAGTTTACCAAGTTTTTTAATAAAATCGATTAAATCAAAAATTAGTATATTATCTAATTAATTTTTTTATATTTTTATTTTAAATTAAATAAATTTTTATAATAATTAATTAATTAATTTTTTAATCAAAATATTATTTATTAATTTATAATTATATAGTACGTAGATGTATCATAATGGATGATAAAGTATGTCATATTAATGTGATATTATAACATAATCATATGATATTTTTATTTTACACGTTAATATCACATGAGTATAATATAATAAGTAATATTTTAATTAATAAAAATTAATTATTTTTTAATGATATGAATTTATTTGATTTAAAATAAAAATATAAAAATTTAATTAAATATAATAAAAAAATAATGATTTATTTAAATTTTTTAAAATATTTTAAAGATTTTTCAAGTATTATGTATAAAAATTTATATAGATAGATATATAGATATATGTGCAAATTTATTATTATTATTTACCAATTTAGGTGATTAGTAATTAATAAGCATAAATCATTAAAAGAGGGTTTTTTTTTTAATGCTTATCGAGATTATCATGCATATTACTTTAAAAAAATTATGTATAAAATAAAATTCATAACATACCTGAAAGGACAGTAATAGAATGACATAAATAATAAACATGTTTTCTGCTTTAGTTTCTGGGGGGGTCATGAATTGAAAGCTACTGAAAGTGGCGGAGTGCTGGATGTACAATTAATATAGTGATGGTTTGATGATGGATTTTTTTTTTTTTACTTTATGTTAAAATTAATTGAGAGTGATGAACTCCTAAAAAATAAAATAAAATAAAATAAAATAAATAGTGGTTGTGGGCAGTCAGATGGCTACGGGTCAACAAGAAAGATCACTTTGCAGCAAATTAAATGCTGCAAAATATTGTGTCTGTTAATGCAATGCCTGCCTTCTCATCACATCAGACTGACATCATCACTCATATGTAAACCCACAAAAATAAATAAATAAATAAAAAGTTTTAAGTTTATTATTTTGTTCCTTCAAACCTAATTACCCCCATCAATTTCTTTGGATTTTTTTTAAACTTTTGAATAAAAAAAAAAACTCTAACTCACTCCTTGAATGGAGGATATACATCTACTCTCAAATCAAATCAAATCAAATTCTTTTTATTTTTTAAAATTTTAAAAAATATGTGTAACTTTAAACCTCTCTTATCCTAATTTAAAATTTAAATTTAATAAAAAAGATTAAAATTTAAATCTGTTAGTTACTAATTCTTTAATTTAAATCTGAAAATTTTGAATTGCTCCATTTGATTCTTCCACTTTCATTCATTAACAAGGTTGATATTTTCATAAAATGGGGTTCTAATCCTATTTTTCATTAAACTTTTAAAAAATAATTATTTTTTAAAGGTTAATTTGAGAACCCTCTTGTTCTTTTCCCCATAAATTTGCTTTGATAAGAGATTTGAAATATAGCATGAAAATTGAGAGAAAAATATATGACTTGACAAAGAAGGCAATTAGAAAATGGGATACCGATACGCCATGGGCTATTGTATTTCTTTCGTATAATTAGTCAATTACGCGTTCCTCGAGGATAAAATCTTGGGAAGAGACACGTCTCTGCCACGTCAGATCCGGATATGCTGAGAATAATTTTGTTGGCCACTTTCTAGTTTTCATAGCCACCCCTTCATTTTACCATTATCCACATTTCTCCCAACATGTTTTGCATATGGCTTAAATTGGGAAGTATGAATAATAAAAATTAAGAAGATACAATATTTAAAAAAACTCTTGAACAATTAAAAAAATTTATATAAAATTTTTAATTTTTTTATTATATTTAATCAAATTATTATAATTTTATTTTAAATTAAATAATTTTTATAATTAATAATTAATTAATTATCAAATAATTAAAATATTACTTATTAGTTTATATTTACGTGATATTGAAGTGAAAAATAAAAATGTCATATGATCATATTATTATGTCACGTTATTATCTATATAATATATTGACATATTATGTTAACATTACGTGACATAAAACAACAAATAATATTTTGATTAATAATAATTAATTTATGTTAATTTAATTTAAAATAAAAATTTATATTGATTTAATTTAAAATAAATATATATATATTTGATTTAACATAATAATGCTTATAAGTTTATTTAAAATTTTTTTGAATGATAATTTTTTTTAAAGTATTATATTAATTAAGAAAATGACGGCTACAATTAATAATTACATAAAAAAGTTATGGCTTATCCTGATATATTCCTTTGTGCTTTGTTTGCCCTCTATTTCTTCCTCAAATTAAAAAAAAAAAAAAAGTCAAAATTAGATGTCATAAATTGATTTGTATGTTGATATGTCACAAATACAATTCAAAGATGGAGTTCAGCTGTTTCCCCTTTTTTAACTTTTGTTTCAATCACTTGGGCACTTGGAGAACGTTTTTGTAAGTAACAATGATCACGTAGTCATTTCTAGTACATTTATTTCTTTTGAAGGCAAAATAATTTAGCCAAACCAGTTTACTTTATTAGCTCGCCTTCCTAACACAGTAATGCAAACAACAAACAAATCCAAAAAAAAAAAAAATTTAAGAGTTTCTAACTTAACAAAATTATACATTTATTTATATAATGGTTCATTATCATTTTTAAAAAATCAGTCTTTTTTGTTATTTAGTTTATTATTATGAAGGAAATTGAAAAGTAAGGGATTTTATCAAAAAGGTTGTTTAAAATAATAGAGTATGAATTAAGATGGCATAATGTTCAAATAAGTTCTTAAATTATTGAAATAAATTTTGATTTATTTATTGTATTTAATTAAGTTTTTATATTTTTATATTTATCAAATAAATTTTTATGATTAATAATAAATTCATTGTCATTCTTTAAAATATTATTTGATATTTTATATCCGTATGGTACTGACATGATATTGATGCGGAGGGTAAAAAATTTTACGTGATTATATTATCATGTCAAATTATCATTTCATGTCATTATTAATTATAATACATCAACATGTCATATTATTATTAATTATGATATATTAGTATGTCATGTCAGTGCTACATGATATAAAATAATAAATGATATTTAAATTAAATCAATCATTAGTCATTAAAATTTATTTAATTTAAAATAAAAATATAATAATTTATTTAATTTAAAATAATAATATAAAAATTTGATTAAACTTAATAAAAGTATTCAGGTTTATTTAAATCTTTTTAAATAGTTTAAGGAATTTTTAAGAAGTTATGCCATTAAAGACATGGGCATTTAATCTTGAGAACATAGTATATATTTAATTCATGGATTTACTGGGGTGATTAATTGAAATAAGTAGGTAAGATCTACTGGTCCAAGTTAGGGGTTGGAAAGAAGAAGAAGAGGAGGCTGCAGCTTCTCTTCAACATTGGTATAGTTTGTTGGTAACTCTTGCTGACCATTAGTTGTTCAATTTATTTCTTACCATTTCTGAAGATGAGAGAAGACGAGATTTAGCTAATACATACTACTTTCTCCTGCTCACAGACGCCATAAATTAATAGATAACAATTATATAAGTATTTTATTTTTAAAAAAAAAAATCAAATAATGGAGTTAAATACTAAGAACGTAGTGAAGTATAAATACGGGAAGGAAAAGACAGGTCAACTGTCTGGGTATGGCGGCTGCTGTTCTTTTATACTAATTAATTAAATTAAACATACTAAATGTGTAAACGAAAAATAAATAAATTGGTTTTATGAGGGGTTTTGGAGTTGCTGAGTAAGAAACAAACTTGCTATTTCTCTCTTTTTCAATTTATTCTTTTATTTATTTTCTGTCTAAGAAAGGGAAAGAGAGAGAAAGGGAGAGACGAAAGCTGGATATTGCTCAAGGAAACTACTCTGTTCCTCTCTCTCTTTCTTGTTTCAATGATTTTCTTCTCCCAAACCCAAACCCAAACCCAAACGTAACTCTGTCTCTTTTTTCTTTTTTCTTTTTGTTTCTCTGGGATTATCTTTTTTATTGGTAAAAATATAAGGAAAAGTCATTTTAAGGTCCAAGGATTTGGAAAGTTTGGGTTGATTGAAAGAAAATGAGCAAAGAGATGGTAAAGGAAGAAGCGCCGTCGTCTTCGGGTGTCGTTTCGGAGGAGAATCGTCCTTTCGGTAGTCTGAGAGGCGTCCAATGGCGTATCAATCTCGGGATTTTACCTTCTCCTTCTGCTTCGTCTTCGATTGATGATCTTCGCAGGGTAACTGCTGATTCTCGCCGAAGGTAACGGTTTCGCCTTTTTTCTTTATTTCTTTTTCTTTTTTCTTTCCTACAAAAAATTAACATCTGGATAAAGTTGTAATTTTGAGATTCTTTTCTCATACAGATTAGCAAAATTTGATTTTTTTCTTTTTCTAATTTTAAATTTTTGAAAAAAAAATGAATTCAGCTGATTCTAGCTTAAAATTGATATAAAATGATACCTTTGAGTCTCGGGTTTTTAAAGGATTTTATTTTATTTTCCTCTGTTTAGATTATTTCAAAGATCCATCTTTTTTTTATTATTATTAAATCGCAATTCATCAATGACCCAGGGAAAATTATTTCTCTAGAAAAAAAAAAGGAGAAATGCGGCAATTGATTTGTTTTTGTTCTTTTTATTTTTCGATTTTCTAGAATTAAAAACTAACCGTTATAGCCTCAAATCTGTAATTTTATGGTAATTTAGATATGCTGGGTTGAGAAGGCGGCTGCTAGTGGATCCACATGTTCCCAAGGATGGAGGAAGTAGTTCCCCTGATCTTGTCATGGACAACCCACTCTCGCAAAACCCAGGTAATTGTAATGCTTCTTATTTCTTCTCTTGCATCCCTTCGATTTTACTTCTCTATTTGTTAAATGCTTGTATTGTTCATTCATCAACTTTTGTTTTAATTATTAGTGTTACTTTTACGTTGCTATCTTCTCTTGCTTTATGTTAAAATTTATCTGGACAAATGTTTCTGGGTCCATTGTTTGTTTCAGTTGCACGAAAAGGGAGCCAAATCTCGTTTCCTCCTTTTCCATCTCATCCCAGATGGTTTCACCCTATTTTATGCCCTTTAATCTTAGCTTGCTTGATCTATGTTAAAACAGTCGCTAATTCTTCATGCAGACAGCACCTGGGGTCGATTTTTTCGAAATGCAGAGCTGGAAAAAATGGTTGACCAGGATTTATCACGATTATATCCAGAACATGGAAGCTACTTCCAGACTCCTGGATGCCAGGGAATGTTAAGACGAATACTGTTGCTGTGGTGCCTTAGACACCCAGAGCATGGTTATAGACAAGGTATTTTCTTAAGTACTCTGCATGCATGTGTTATAAATTTACATGCTATCACGTTCTAGATTTTGGAAAACTAAATGTGCAATGCGTAGCTACCCTAATTATTGAATGTGTTTTAAGAGTTAGCATCCTAAAGTTTTTCATGGTAAGACTCAAAAGTAACATGTTTGCTGTCACCTTAGGTGAAGGATAGGAGTTGCTAATGCAAATTTCACTCCATAGCATGCAATGACAAGGTCATAGGAATTTAGAACATGATATCCAGAATCAAGTTTAATGTAATACTTGCTATATTTATATGTGAGGCATCAAGCTGGCTCTTTATCTGTTTCTTTTCCTGCTTATTTGTAGGAATGCATGAACTCTTGGCTCCTCTGCTGTATGTTCTTCATGTTGATGTTGAGCGCCTTTCAGAAGTGCGAAAGCTTTATGAAGACCATTTCATTGACAAATTTGATGGATTGTCATTTGAAGAAAATGATGTTACATACAATTTTGATTTTAAGAAGTTTTTAGATTCCATGGAAGATGAGAATGGATCTCACGGTAATTCAAAGAAAGTTAAGGGTCTTGATGAGCTTGATCCTGAGATACAGACCATTGTATTGCTAAGTGATGCTTATGGAGCTGAAGGTGAACTTGGTATTGTCTTGTCTGAGAAATTTATGGAACATGATGCCTACTGTATGTTCGATGCCCTAATGAGTGGGGTGCATGGTGCAGTAGCTATGGCAGATTTTTTTGCTCCCTCTCCTGCAGCAGAGTCCCACAGTGGCTTGCCCCCCATCATTGAAGCCTCGGCTGCATTATATCATTTACTGTCAATTGTTGATTCTTCACTACATAGCCATCTTGTTGAGCTTGGTGTTGAACCCCAGTATTTTGCACTTCGCTGGTTGAGGGTTTTATTTGGACGGGAGTTTTCACTTCAAGATCTCTTAGTTGTATGGGATGAGATTTTCACAGCAGATAACAGCCAACTTGATAGAGACTCTGAAGATGATGAGAGTTCCAGTTTTAAAATACTCAATTCACACCGTGGAGCATTAATTTCTGCTATGGCAGTCTCTATGATACTTTATATGAGATCTTCCTTGCTTGCCACTGAAAATGCTACTTCTTGTCTTCAGAGACTCTTGAATTTTCCAGAGAATATAAATCTGAAAAAAATTATAGTGAAGGCAAAGTCTTTGCAAATTCTTGCATTGGATTCTAATGTCTCATCCTTGTCATCTACATTTGGTGGGGCTTATAACTGCAGCAAGTCTGCAGTGGTGAGAGGTCACAGTCTTTCATCTGATTCAGTTTCTCCAAAAACTCCACTAAGCCTGGTTCCTGACAGCTATTGGGAAGAAAAGTGGAGAGTGCTGCATAAGGAAGAGGAACTAAGGCAAGATAGTGTAGGTAAACAAACTCCAAGTGGGAAGAAGAGATGGTCAGAAAAAGTAAAGCTGAGCCTATCCAGAACTGAATCTGATCCATCACCTGCAAGAGCAGAGAATTGCCAAAAGGGCCATAGGTCATCTGTTAGGCGCAGTTTGCTTGAAGATTTGTCGCAGCAACTTGGCTTGGAGGAAGATACTGAAAAAGGAGGCTGTCTTGGAGCTTCTAACACAGAGGATGATCATTCTATGGAAGTTCATGTGGCGGGAGAAGATTGTACTAACAAAGAGTCTATTTGTGCAGCTGAGGAGAGATGTGAAAGTGGAAGTGGAACTGTTGTCAGTGAAGAAAACTCCTCTATTTTTTCCGAGCCAGCAAGTCCTGGCAGTGGCACTAATGACCATGAAAATGACACCGAAAAAAGTAGTGTTGCGTCAAATTTATTTATAGATGAAAATGACGATCACCAGCAAAGTAACCTAGAAGATTCACCTCTGCCAGTTTCCCTTCCTCCTGAAGATGTCTCTCTAAATTCTCTGCATGAGAATGAATCTCCAGGGAAAATGGTCTCAGCTACGAAGGAGCGAAGGCATCTTTCAGGTAGATTCCAGTGGTTTTGGAAATTTGGACGAAACGTCGGTGAGGAGACATCTGATAAAGGAGGAGGTACCAATGAGGCTGCAAAATCTCCAAATCACGATTGCAACAGCAACACAGCAGACTCATTAACTGCTGGTGCTTCTCGTAATTCATCTTCCACCAGCAAAGGAGATGCTGTGGACCAGAATGTGATGGGCACATTAAAGAATCTTGGACAGTCTATGCTTGAACACATTCAGGTAATATTCTGATTTCTGTATCTTAGCAGATTTCAACTGTTGAAGTAAACTGTTTTGTTGTTGAATAGAACAGTCTAGTTTGGTCTACTTTCATACTTCGCTGAAGAGTGTGTTTGGTTAATTAAGCTGTGTAAGTTCAGTCTTCAATTTAACAAGCTTTGAGAAATTCTTAGTTGAATGAATCTAATGAAAACATGAAGCTTAACTTTGAAATTGAAGTTTAGTTGCATCACATGTGTAGAATGTTGTATAGAGTTTCATAGCAGGGAACCTTTATTGAAATTTTATAGATAGATGTCTGTAGATCAGCCTAATATGCATAATTAATCCAGGAATTGAAAATGATTTTAATATTTAGGGAGAATGATGCTGTTGTATTAGACATAACTGAAGATGGTGGTTTCTTTTTTTACTTGTACATTTCTGGATGCCTCCAGTTCCATGTTCCACTCGTTTCCCTAATGGCATGCTTTTAGTTGTATTAGTAACTGGGCTTGATCCTACTTGGAAGATGGGAGCAGCTAACTAAAAAATACCTGGAAGTTGTCTAACAACTGTTGGGAGTCTGTTTGCTTTTAAAGTTAGTCCCAAAGTATATGGTCAATATGTACAACTTTTTTTCGATTCACATCCTTTGGTATTTAAATCACCATTTGATTGGCAGGTTATTGAGTCCGTTTTCCAGCAGGATCGGGGTCAGGTGGGATCATTGGACAACTTCTCTAAAAACATTCTAGTTGGCAAAGGACAAGTTACAGCCATGACAGCTCTCAAGGAGCTTCGGAAGATCAGCAACCTTTTATCAGAGATGTGAGATTTATTGTATTTATTATGAAATATGTATATACTTTTTTTGTAATTACCATTTTTTTAGTGCAAATAAAATGAGTTTTGCTGGTTTGTTGGCTCTTATATCGTGTGGTAATGCAAATTTTGTCAGTGTTTTGAGAGATTTGAGGGTTGTAAATATGCGTTTCTGTTGTGCTCTTATTGCCCCAGAATGTAGATTTGCCTGTGTCACCTGGAAACTTTAGCTTGGGTTGTGGCTTTTTGGTTGGTTTGCCTCGTTTTCAAATGCATCCGTCATCAATGTTTAAGCCCACGAATTATGAAGTGAGGAACCATACACGTAAACAGTGATTAAGGGTATACTTAAAAACTTTAGCATCCTCTCTTAACACAGCTGAAGGGAGGATGTTTGGACAGCACCCTACCCTTGACTGAAATTCCTCTCTGGGGACAGCTACCTTTTGTACCATCCTTTCCTTGCACCCAAATGTAACTGTATATCAGTCTTAAGAATCCAAAATTCTCAGAAAATTATGAAAATTATTACTTTTCTTCTCTTTTTTAACTTCATAATAAGTTGCACGGCACAAGTAGGCGTAGCAATGGAAGACCAGTCAGTGGACAAGTCCTCTTTTAGCTGAATTACAAGTGGCCAGATCATTTCAGCCATCCCATCTACTAAAGCCTTTATACCAAAAACAGCACAAGATATAGGAGAAGCATGCCCATGTTTACAATCAAGCTCTTTTTAAACTTTCCATTACAGAAAGGCCTATCGGAAGACTATTCAAAAGAGGCATAATTACCAAGAACCATGCAATGACCGCCCTGCTCTACCATGTAAATGCTGATATAAACACTAAAGGGATTAAGTAGTGTACCCATAAACAAAATCATTTTCATTTTGCTTTGTACATTTATTTCAAAGGTAAACTTAAAAAAAAAAGAAAACAGTTTTGCCTGCCTCTGGATTCGTTCGTTAAAAGTATGATCTCTATTCTATATTGTTAAAGCCTGGAAGAAGGGACGTGATGAAGCCGAAGACAATCATCTGGATTTCCTTAACAATTCCCCACCAGTGATTACCACCATTTCCTAAACCAGGGTTTGCTGCATTCTCATTCTCATTCTCAACTGCCTGATTACCATCATCTGCTGGCTGGTTCTCATTCTCTGCTCCTGCTTGTCCCTCTGATCAAGGATACAACAAGTTATAATGGGCATGTACTGTCACAATCAAATATTTTTGTTAAATATAGTCTAAAACAGTATCTCTTTTATCTTCTCTCAGCATAACAGAATCAACAATTGTGATGCTATACAGCAAAATTATTTTGCGGTGCAAGGCTAGTGGCAAGGTGAATGTGGAACTTATATTGCATAACTAGGCCAGCCATTAGTTGCTAGATTGCATGTCTCTCTAGGAAGTTTAGTTAGGATTTAACTTTGTTCTTCATTGTTTCATTTGTTTTCACTCTGGCTTAAATACCAAGTATGGCCCTATACTTATTTATTATGAGCCCTTGTCTTTTTATTGCAATCAATTGACACCTTAATCAATTATTTAGAATCAATTAAGCCCTCATTTGAATGGAAATTTTAACATTGTTAACTCTTTTTGCCAGCTGGGATAGAATTGCCATGCAGTACAAATGATGTGGACTAAATATTACCACATGGCATTTTCAGGGCATGTGTCAAAAATAAATAAACATCATCTTTTTTATTTTTTACACATGCCTAAAAAATGCCATGGGGGAATAATTATTCCATGTCATTTACGTGACATGGCAATTCTAACCTAGTTGGCAAAAAGAGTTAATGTCGTCAAAATTTCCGTCCACATAAGAGGTCAATTGATTAGGGGCTCAATTGATTGCAATAAAAGTAGGACTCATATGACAGATTTAATTAAGTATACAGGGTCAGTTGTATTTTAGCTATCACTTTCTTCCTTTTATCAAATACACATCAAATTAGCTATTTCTAATTCAAAAGAACATAGCTTTCTGAGCTGATGCAGGATTCAATAAATCAATTGGCTTGCAATCACCAGCCACAACAATGGATAACTTGATGGAACCTCAGCTTCGTTTTGGAAGTTATCATGCAAGAGACAATACTAATCTTGTTTTTATCATATAAAATTTCAAGATTTTATTATATGGTATAATTTTTAGGTAGTATATTTAATTGCAAGATATGAATGAATAAATGCAACTAATGAAGTTTAATTCCATATACCTTGTTTAAACACCCATCGGCTGAAAGGATTTCATTTCACACAAAAATAAATAAAACAATACCTGCCAAAGCAGCATTATCATTGCCCTGCCTTCCAGCAGCAGGAACATTCTCTGCTCTGGCGGCAGGCCTAGGTAGATGAGGAGGCGCAGCTGCCCTGTGCATGCCTTGTGAAAGCCATCTTATCAACGGTGTGAGAGCTCCAGTTTGATATCTGCAGAAAACCAATGTATTAATTCAGCTTCCAATGTTACACTGAAAAGTATTGAGCAAAAATATATAGATAAAAGACAATAGAAATGACATTAAATTACCGAACAAAGTCATTTGTCTGTGTTAGTCTCAGTAAATTAAAACAAAGAAAAAAAAATCAAACTGGATGTAGAAAGGTAAATGGAAAACAAAACCACCAATCATCAGAGTTTTCCCCTCATTGTTTGAAAAAGTTGCACCTTCCTCATTTAACCGTCTAACACCATTAGTGAAGCATTGTTGATGATCCCAAGTGAAGACATCCCCCCTCCCCCAAATAAAGGATCACAAAATTATTTTTTATTTTAAAGCAACAAGTCACACATTCTCTAGCGAAAAACCTCTTGGTGACCTAACACCAAAGACCATCAAGCCAGCACTCCAAGCAGCACAAAGATGGTCAAAAACAGGATTCTAGGATTTGTACCTCAGCTTAGATGAAAAGCAGGGAAGCACGGGCATGCTTTGACCCCCAGTGTATTGGTGTCATGTCCGTGTCCAACACAAACATGCCTCCAATATGCCGGGAAACATATTGAACTTGGCCAGATACAGCAAAAAAAATGAAAACAATAATTTTTTATATGGAAATGGCGATCTGCACTAGATTTTCAAAACAAAACCAAGAAAAAGATGGAAAGACATTGCCACTAGCATAGCATTGGTGGCTGGTGGCACCACCTTGAATTGAAATTTTGAGATCATGAACGGAAATAACAAAAAATAAAGGAAGAACAGTTCTGTTGTCTGTATTGCATCACTGGCTGATAAAAAAGAAGAAAAGAAAACTCTCCTGTAATGCTGAAGCCTGAAGAAGAAGAAGAAGAAGAAAAGTTAGGGCTTCCCGTTTAATTTTAACTAGGGCTCGTAGAAGGAGCTAATAGTCAGGCTCATATGTCATTCCAATAAGTCTTAGCCTAGCCAAAAAAACAAAGGATTTTCTCTTGGGCTCTTGCCTAACTAACAATTATATGGGTTTGAGCCTTGAGATAATTTTAAAATATTTAATTGTTTTTTAATGGAATAAAATTATTTAAAATCAACACTCATAATAAAAAATTAGTTTAATTGCTCAAAAGATTTTAAAGAGAAGGATTTTTATAGAAAAAATTAAAAATGAAAATAATTTATATATGGTCCTAAATTAATTAAAAGACATTTATATAAATTTAATATATTTTTATTGCCGAATCCTTGCCATGTTGTGCCTAATTTTTCAGAAAATGCCATGCCACTCTGTCCGTATCATGTCATACCTGTAACCCGTGTTTGTGTCAGTGCTTCATAGGTGAGAAGAGA
>NW_018397256.1:2972488-2976279 GCF_002168275.2 Theobroma umbraticum | reverse complement strand
GAAAGTCTATTAAAAGTTAAATTCAATTCAAGATTTCAGGAAAAAAATTAGGAAATACATATTTTTCAGCAATAGTAGCCGAAAACATAAGTTAGAAACAGCATGCAGACACAAGATAGCATATCTATTTTTGCAAGTTAACAAATTCCTTCTCTTTCTAAAATGGCAGAAATCCCCCTCCCAAAAATTGAATGTATTCCTATTTTTGTTTCTTTAACAGAAAAAAAGAAGAAAAAACCTGCTTGCAAGATACGATCAAACCAAAAGTAGGGAAGTAAATGATATAGAAAATAATGAAATGACACTGATTAGTGGTGCCTCAGAAGTTTGTGATCGGTGCTGATTAGTGGTGACAAGAAGAAAAGGAAATGACCAGGTTATAGTGGCAGGAAAAAGCGAGTTACCAGATTGCAATTATGAATCTATGGAAGAACAAAGATATGAGAAAATATGAATCCAAAAAGACTTAAATATTTGCCTAAACTGAATTATAAACAAGTACATTCTTCTATACATAGATTAATTTGACTGGTTTGTGCAAGGAACTTTTTTAAAAAAATAACCAATCAACATAACTGCCATTTCAAATTCTTTTTTCACGCTCAATCAGATGAACTGAAGACCAAACTTTGGTGCTAGAAATTGATTGGTTAAATAAATTATTTCACATATCACCTAGGAATACTCTCAGCTACTACAATGGCATGACAAGTGATTATTTAACTAAGGGCATCTTCATCTAATAGTAGGCAGATGAAATACACAATTTTACAAAACCACAGATTTACTTACGTAGGTATATTATAGGTCAGAGGAATGAGAGTATTAGATGGGAGTCCAGCAATATGCCCCATAAAGGGTAGAACTGGCACAGCATAAATGCCTGCTCCACGGTTTGTCTGTTCCTGATTTTGTAATGAAGTTAAACCTGGGATAATTGCAGGATACATAACTGGAAACATCTGCAAATCACCATTTTGAAAAGCTGCAAGACCAGAATATCCTGGAACCTGCAACAAAAAAGCCATAAAGAAACTGAGAATGAAGAAAAGGAGTTGCCAACACAAAAGGATAGTCAAGAATAATAATTACAGAACTCTCATCCAGACACACAAAAAAAAAAAAAAAACTCTTTCTCTTTTTCCAAAATACCAATTTTTTTTTAAAAGAAAGAAATAAAGTTTTCTACAGACTACTTAAAACTGATTTTTAGTAGTCACCAAATCACCAAATAGGACAACACATGGAACAAGCTGAATTTAGTGTAGATTCCATTGTCCAATTTAGACTCTTCTATCATTTAGCAGGAAATTATTAGGGGAAGAAAGACTTTCTAAATTATGTGATGAATGAAATCTCTCTTAAGACATAAAAGCTCTAAACGCTCAAGCATCCTATTTAGCTACTAGATGACTGCAATGCACAAAATGGTGCATCTCTTCAGTTGAAAACCTTTAGCACTGCAAGGTGCCATTTATCAAGCACTTCCTAACACCAATGATGGCAAAATTCCCGTTATCTCAAAATTGATCATAACTGCCCACATAACCCATAGGCAGCATGACGCATAAAAAAAAGGTTTGTACATATGCTTCCCTATTTTAACATGAAATAAGCCAGGCAGAAATCAACTAATGCTTGTACAATTCCAGTATTCAGTTTGTTCTCCAAAGACATAACAAAACGAATGCTTGATCCAAGTTCACCAAGCACTGTGTTTTCCCCAGCCATAACAAAATGAAGGCTGTTTTTACAACTACTTTGAATCCAAAAGCTAAAGATAAAAAATCAAAAGTAAAATATACTGGTAAAAAGAGCAGAAACAAAGCTTCAGCTCAAATAGGAAGAACAAAAAGAATAAATAACAAAGATACTCAAGAAACTAGGCTTAGAATGTGGGTTTATAAATCTAAGATTATGCATTTGAGTGAGCAGTACTGCAATAATAGAAATAGGAAATTTTTGCTGCTGACGGCCAAGCAAATGAAGGAATGTATTTCCCTAGTAGCATAGGTAAGAAGCATAGAATTCCAAGCAAAGAAGACAGCAAACAATCTTTCTTTCTTTCCTTTCTTTAAGTAATTAATGCTACACTTCATAATAGGTGTGACGGCCTTTGCTGAAAGTTCAAGAGAAAACATAAAACAGATTCACTTGGTTTTCAAAAGTTCACCACTAAACTTGTATTAACACAACGAGGTTTATAGCTGGTTTAGCTAATAATATGGTCCCCCCAATGAATTGCCTCATGAGCAGTAAATTCCACTGCTATAAGTGCAATGAATTTTAGGGCAAATCCTTTAGCATTTGAAACTAAGCCTGGAATCTCCATCCCCTTCACCCCCTTTTCCCTTTCTTGTAATGTATAGCATCCCCCAAAAGAGCTTCTAAATCATTCTTTACCCATCTATCAAACTCATATCCACATAATGATCTACACACAACTCCACAAATACATAAAGAGAAGTATATGTTCATCTTCATCTGTAAAAAAGATGAGCAACTCTCAGAATAAAAAAGAACAAGTCCATTTCGAAAAGCACGAACCTTTTAGTAATCAATCAGCTACAGCCACAATATTTATGGAAAAGAAAAAGAAATGCCAGACAAAAGACTGATCTAATTTGGAAAATCTAAATATTTTCAGTAATGATAATAAGCAAAGTTATTGGATTTTAAAAAAGTGCACTTGACTCTAATTTATGACATCATCAGCCAATAATTTGCCAAAACATACAGCTCAAACTCAGATCTAAAAATTCCTACATATTAAATAAATTAAACCCATCATTTTATATCCACTAAAACGCAAAACCCATTATTCATCTTGACAAAAATAAAAATAAATAAATAATACTAATGGTCCAAAGAAACAACACAACAAAAAAAAATTATGCTAATACATGCTCAGTAAAATTCAACCCCAGAAGACGTAAAGTGCTCTCAGGTAACAGAAAAAAAAAATTGAACAAAAATTTATTCTCAATCTCACAAAAAAATAATATAAAAAAGTGCAAGTACGCAGTAAGAAACTATCGAATCGTCTGGAAAAATAATTGAACAAAATATATATATGAATTGAAGGGGAAAACCTGGGATTTTTTTCCAGTGTCGGGGGAGGAACTCGGCTGTGAGGTAGACGACGTTGCTTCGGATTCTTCAGCCATTACAGAGGAGAACTTGGATCCACTTCGACTATTCCAAAATTCAACTAGTAATATTTTGTTGGAGCAATGGAAATTATTCTTTTTTCTTTTTCTTTTAGACTGAATGAATTGGCTTTGGCTGTCGTGTTTTCTGTTTATGAATAGTTTTAAAAATTTTTATTGACTTTATTACGTGGATTTTGCGCTGGTTTTTCCAATAGCAACATGCCACGACTTTTGTAATTTTTTGTTGCCACCGTGGCCATAATTACCACAGGGTACGAGGGTCAAACAGTTACGAGTGCTCCCTTGGTAATTCGATATGAATGTCATTAAAGAGTAATTTGGGAATCCCCAACTTTAAAAGAATTTACCAAAATTTTTTATTTTAAATTAGAAAATTATCAAAATTTGCCATGCTTTGAGAATTGTTAGTAGAAGGAAAAAGTAACTTTTAAGAACTACTATTTCAACATTTAATTTCTTGAAATTGTAAAAATAAAATTAAAAATTACTTTCATGTTCGATTGGATCATTATGTCTAAATTTTGTAATTTCACCCTATCCCAAAGTTTGTTGTGTTATATTTTTTTACGCTTTGTTATATACGTTTATTCTATAACAAAGTAAGAGATATGAAAATAC
>NW_018397256.1:2969771-2972478 GCF_002168275.2 Theobroma umbraticum | reverse complement strand
GTGAAGAAGTTTTGACAAACTTCATTACTTTCAAGTCAACTATTTTTTTAAGAAGTTTTGTTTAAATAAAAAACATACATAAATGATATTTATTATTATATATTTAAGTAGGTCTCGAAGCTACTGTTTCAATTGACTTCAATTGGCCAATAATGACAATTTTCATTTAATTGCGAGGCTTGGAGGTTTTTTTTTGTTTATCAGAATGATGTCATTTTGATTGTATTGCATTTTTTTTCCTACCATTTCATCTGAAACAACGTCATTTTTGCATTTAGGGTTTTTGCTAGTAGGGAGAGAGATACTATATATTTTTGTTTGTGGTGTTTCCCTTTCTTTGGTTTGTATTCCTTTTGTCTTTTCATTGGTTTTGTAGGTTTGCTGGAAAGCTGCTGCTTTTGTTCTACTACTTTGCTTTCTTCTTTGGGTTCTCTTAATTAAATAGTTGATTTGTAAGGAAGATGAAGAGAATGGTGAAAGAGACAAATGGTTAATTTTTGGAGAGCTAGTCAAGAGATTTTGATATTTTCGAAATAGTATCAATTGGAAACAATAGTTAATGGGGATGGTTTACTATTTATAAAATAAGGCAGCTAACAAATAACTATGTCTTGTTGTTAAGAATGGTGTGGAATTAGACAACAGATTTGCTGTAGCTTATAATGTTGATTTAGTTATGAAATATCAAGCTCATGTTAATGTTGAACTTTGCAATCAATCAAAAGCTATCAAATATTTATTCAAGTGCATTAACAAAGGACCGATAGAGTTAGAGCTGTAATTGTGAGTAATAGTATCAATAATAATGCAAAAGAACAAAATATTAGAAATGATTTTGATGAAATTAAAGTGCATTTGAATTGTATATATTTATTGACATATGAATCTTATTAAAGGATTTTTGCAATTGACATTCATTATCATTAACCAATAGTTGACAGATTGGTTATCCATATATTGAAAGAGTAGAGTGTATCCTTCAATGGTAATGATGATTTGTCTAAAGTGATCTAGAGACCTGATGTGAGGAAAACAATGTTAATATAATAGATGTACACGAACTAGGTCTATGTAAAGACAAGAGAATTGTTCTATGCTGACTTCATAATAAAATGGGTTTGGTCAAAGTTCTAGTCAACTTGGAAGAAACTAAAAAGAAGTAAGTCAATAGGAAGAATTACATATATTAATCCAGTAACAAACAAGCTTTATTTTATGAGATTATTATTGAATGTTGTGAGAGGTTCAAGAACTTTTAAAGAAATAAGTATAATTGAAGGTGTAATATACACTACATTCCAAGCAGCATGTCAAGTACTAGGTTTGTTAAGAGATGATCGAGAATGGACAAATATAATTTTGCAAGCTTCAGAGTGGATAACAAGTGAACAATTACAATAATTGTTTGTCACAATTGTTATGTTCTGTGCAGTTGCTAATCCATTATCACGGTGGGAAAACAATTGGAAAGTTCTCAATGAAGACATTAAGTATAGATTAAGGCAGGCTTTCAGTGTTACTCATTATCAAATTCTAGACAATGAGCTCAAGAACTATACTTTGGTTGCTCCAAAGCAATTTTTCAACAAAAATTGCAATTCACTTTTAGAGTTCAATCCATCAATATCGACAGAAGATTTTATGTACACAATGTAGAATAGACTGATTCATGAAGAAATCAACTACAATTTTATGGGAATTGCAATAGCAACATTTGCAGTGTTTGGTGAACCTTAACCCAGAACAACTACAAGTTTATCAAGTTGTCAAACAATCTATTAAAAACAAGCCATCAAAATTGAATGTTGTTTGTTTATGGTCATGGTAGTATTGTCATGACCCAATCCAGGAGTTTGTGACCGACGCACAAGTCCAGTAGATAAAGGCCACGAGACCCAAGCAAGCCTCAAAATTCAAAACCAAACATACATAGACAAGGGTTTTTCAAATTCCATAATTTCATATAATATTTAAATTTAAATACATTGAACTTGCCACTTGGCATGTAATCCATACATAATATTCATAAGGCCATACATTGGACATCAAATTAGGTTTGTACTTAACAACCCTTACACAAGTTCAAAGTGCCTACATACACATCAAACTAACTAAATGTAGAGCGGAAGCTTATGATAGATTCAAAGGAGTGGATTTGTTGAGCGAGGACTTACCAGATGCCAAAATTGGTTTGTCACTAGACGACCCTTGTCACACAGTCTTGTGGCTTGTTTATCTACACATGATACAAACAATAAATGAGTCATCTAATACTCAGTGAGGGGTGTAAATAAATTAAATATATATATATATATAAACATATGCAAATATTGCACTATTAGTGCAGTCAAATAGTCTACACACATCTCCAACACTAAGGGCATATCAATTATCCTTAGAAGTTTCCACAAATGGTATATTGCTAGACTTATCTCCAAAATCGTATCAATGTGAATATCCTTTGTCACACGCTAGTTACCAAGGTATCATATTAATTTCAAATCATATTTATCTAGCCTATTCAAGGCTATGACTTATCGCTCACAAATTAGATCATAATCGTATTCCTTTTCTGGACATCATCAAATCATGCACAATGGTTAATCAGTAGAGTCAAATCATGCTCAAGGCAAGTCACTAGCAATGAAACAATCACATGCATGCCAAAGCAACGAGCAGAGAATTAGAGTCATCATCCGAAGTAATC
>NW_018397256.1:2933466-2969761 GCF_002168275.2 Theobroma umbraticum | reverse complement strand
TTCTCAAATGGGTGGCATTAAAGCACTATAAGTGAAAATCATAGACGGGACTAATATCACCATCCTTGCAGGCACACATAGTCACATGGTGTTAGACTCCACTTAATCCTCAAATCAAATCAACATTCGAAATTTATCCATCAGATGAAATGTAAAATGTCATATTTAGGCTTTCATGCCTTGGTATCACATAGACCACAATTTACATTAGAGATCACTCTTAATAAGCTTCAGAAATTTCTAGCTCAATGTCCCATCAAGGTGCCTTTAATTCTCTAAGGCATCAAATTTTCATAATTCATCAAAGGTTACTTGTATAGGGTAATCTACTCTTACATGTTCATTATATTCTTTAGACTTTCGAGTCTAGGTTCACACAACATCAGTTACTAAGTGGCTTGCACTAAGGCACACAATACATCATATAATCGCATACATTTTTGTTCTCTAGCCTAGGCTCATTCATTTAGGCAATTATATGCACATAATTTCTATTCTAGTACCATGGTAGTGCATTTATCAAGGCATTATGCATCACATGCATTTTAAATTAACCCCCTCATAGTAATAATTGAAGGTGCCCCACAACCAAGCTCCAATTCTCAACCTTCAACCGTTTTTCAGCTTACAAATGAGTTGATTATCTCTAACTTATCCTTAAACACATCAAAATATTACAAAAATATTTATTTCCTAGCTTTTGAAAATATCTAACTTTTCAAAAATAACAAAATTCAATAGATAAGCTCAATCCTTCAACAAATGAGTTAAATCTTAACCTTGGATATTGGGTTGCTCAAATCTTAGCTTCAAATCCTTAGTAAACTCAAGGGAGAAAAATCTCACCAAAGTCGGACCAAACCGAATTTAAGTTATTTATCGACTAAATTAAAAATCAATCCATTAAAAGGCATAATCTTCCCTTAATAACGTTTTCCCATGCTTCGATTAGCTCTAAATTGCTCCAAAGATTAGATTGGGAGGTTAAGGTTTCGTGGGCTTTAGAGAGATAAAGTTTGGTTTTTGTTAAAATGACTCAAATGGCCCGAAATCCCTTTTTATTTTTACTTTTACAAGGTGATCCATTGATAGATCCCTTTAAAAATTTTGGGCACTGACCTTCTTCAATCAATAAATTCCTCGAATCTATCAATAGATTGTGCTTGAGCCTTCTTTCTATTTTTCCTCGTTTGCCCATCTATCGGTAAATGATTTTTACTTTGGTTTCAATTAATTTTGTATGGCTATCTATCAATAGATTCCACGGATCTATCGATAGTTTTTGGGTCTCTTTACTTTGCAAGGTTCTCGAGTGGTTATTTATCGATAGTTAAAAAGATCTATCAATAGATGTTCGTCCAACTTGTCTTTCTAAAACCTTCTATCATGCATTTTTTGATAGATATAGAACATCTATCAATAGATCATGCCCAGTTTTTTCATTTTCACTTTCTTAAGTCCCCAAACTCATTCCTAAATCCTACAATTCATTTTCTTTCCATCAAAACACCTTAAGTCATTCATTTTACATGAGATCCTTCATACATGTACTTAAATATATGATCAAAGTATCAAACTTTACGATCCATCAATTATGTTCATAAGATTTTGTCTAAGTATCAGTAGGTATCTTTTCCATATACTCAACATATTTAAAGTATCATCAAATCCTCAAGGTACAATATATTTCATAAATCATTCTCAATTGACTTAGTTCATATCAAAAATCGAGGGTGTTACAAGTATAAGCAAGATGTATTTTTGGGGCACGATAACCTAAAGAATTAAATGAACATGAAAAGTTATTCCTGTTGTTGCTTCATCTGAAATTACATATTTATTATTATGCGGAGGGAGAACAACACATTCCAGATTCAAAATTTCTTTAAACAGTAACGAATACTCAACATGTGAAATAAAACGAGGTACACAACTTGTTGCTTCATCTGGAATTGCATCTTTATTGTTACCTAAATGAAGCTCCTGTGATACACAAGTATTGTTTTGAAGCTTTGGATAAAACCTTGCTGGATATACTTATTGATCATGGTTGTGAAATTGTAGAGAGGCTTTTTGATGGGAAAACAATACTATTAGCAGGAGATTTCAAGCAAATTTTACCTATTGTCGAGGCTAGAATAAAGTCAAAAATTCTCAATGCATCCATAAGTCAATCAATGCTTGCCAAATCTATCAATTGAAAACAAACATGAGACTTTTACAATCTCATATCGATAAACAAGCTAGGTTTGAAATTTCAACTTTTGCTCAGTGGTTGTAGATGTAGAAGATGGTAAAATTATGGCTACTAACTATAATCCTAAAGATGACCTGTGTTGGATTTGAATATCAAAAGATTTGTTGGTACCATACATTAAAAATCAAATATAGACTATTGTGTTTGCTATGTATGATAATCTTTAAGACAATGTTGCAAATTTAGATCGTCTAAAACAAAGGTCATAATCACTCATTATAATGAAACTGTGGATTTGATAAACTCATAACTTCTTGATCTTATTCTAGGTATATTGAAGACTAATTATAGCATTGGTCAAATATCAAAAGGTTCAAATCATTCTACAAAACATGAACTTTTATATCTAGAAGAAGTCTTAAACTCACTTAATTTTTTTGGTATTTTTAATCATCAACTTTATTAGCTTTAAGTTGTATTATGTTTTGATTTGACAAAAGATACATGATATTTTGGCTTTAAAGTCGAGCATTTAAAATTGCCTCAATAATGTTTTTTGTCTCTTAAAAATCACACATTTGTTTGAAAAATCATACATGATTAGAAAACATCACAAAAGTTTTCAAATAATGAATCTTTAGCTAGGGAAATGTAAAGCAAATATGCCTTAAATTAATATTTGATTATATGAACAAGGTAAGGAAAAAATAGATAAAGAGAGGTGCCAAAAAGTTAAGGAATCTTGAAAACACAACTTAAGAGTCAACCTTAGAGAAGTTCAACTTGATCCCATAGCAAAATGGTTGAAGAATGAATGAAGAATTGTGAAATAGAGAAGACATAGTCAACCTTATAAGAGGCATAATTGACCTTGAGGCAGACCATGTTGATTCCATATGTTTTTGATGATAACAAAACATTCTTTATTCATTAATGTCTAACTTTACTATTTAAGTGCACGAAACATAGTTTAATTCTCCTAACAAATTTGTTAATTAAACGTAAGTCAAGATGCTTGCTAAATTTGAAGATGAGTTAGCCAGTTAAAGTAAAGGAGAAGAAAAAGAAGAGTAAAAACAGAACCTTATTAATTGATTAATGTGGAGCTTTAACTAGTTAAGGCACAATTGGGCTCTGGGTAAAAGCAAGACAAAAAAGCCTTAATCGGTTAGCACCAAGCTTAATTGATTAAGGAGGTGCTGGAAATTGAAAAATAAAGTCATGTTAATTGGTTAAAGAGTTTGGTTAATCGATTAGAGCACAAATCCTTAGTGCCTTCAAACACCAAAATCAAATTTGAAAGAAGATTGACTATTGAAAGGAGCCAAAATAGAGAAATTCAAAATTAAAAAATTATCTAATGGATTAAAGTTGATTTTAATTAGTTGAGGTTAAAAAAAGTGAAGCTTCAACTAGTTAAAGGAAGAGTTAACTAGTTAAAAGAAGACTGTTGTATAGAGAAAAATAAAGACAAAAAGTTTCTAATTAGTTAGAGCTCCGTTTAACCGGTTAACATAATGAACAAAGTTGTTCAACAATGCAAGGTAGAAAAGGTGTAATCGGTTAGAGCTTGCTCATAACTAGTTAGTAAAACTCTATTTACCTACTTGAATTTAAACACTAAAGGATAAAACAACAGTTAGAATGGCATTAGAGTTGTTCTTAAAGGTTAAAAACTGTCTTAAACAGCAAAATCTGACTCTTCAAGTATAAATTGAAGCTCTAATAGTTAAAAAAGCAAGAGAGATGCTACCAGGAGTGATTTTGAGCTTAGAGAACCAAAAACCTTCTCTTTTCTTTTATATTCCATTCTTATTTTTGTGAAAGTGTTTATGCTAAAGCTTGTACAACTTAAATCAATTAGGTGATCATTTGTACCTCCTTTTATCTTTTATTTCTTATTTATTTAAAGTGCATGAGACACTTTAAGGGGTAGTCTAAGTTAAGGTAAGTTTAAGATTTGTTGTAAAAGGGTTAAAGCTCGAGTTAAAAGCTTATCTTGTAAAAGATTGGTAGAAACTGTTAATTTCACTAGTTTTAGTAAAGTTAGGTTAAAAATTCATGATTGGGAAGATCAAGGTAGTGGATGTAAGTTAGGTGGATTGAACCATTATAAATATTATGTTTTGTCCATTTCTCTTCACTTTTCTTTACTTGGTGTTCATTAATCTTGACGAGTTCTCAACCATCCATCTTAAATCTTGTAAATAGATTTTAAATTTCAAAAACTACACTTGAAAATATTTTAAAATTGCTATTCACTTCCTTCTAATACTCTTATTGAACCCAACAAGTGGTATCAGAGCTTAATGCTTTGATTTAAAGCTTAACATTTTAAGGGGAGATCCAATGGCTACACAAAACAGAAATGTAGCTGAAAGACAATCCACAAATAGGTCTTTTTTATTTGATGAATCAAATTGCCAATATTGAAGCACTAGAAAACCAATTTACATTAAAGCTATAAATTATGAGATATAAGATATTATTACAAATGGTCTTTATATTCCCACTAGTACAAATTTGATCACAGGTGAGAAAATGCCTAAATCTAAAAAAGAGTGGACTGAGGGTGAAATGAGAAAAGTTTAAATAAATTTCAAAGCCATTAACACTATTAATTGTGCCTTAACCCTTATTGAATTCAATAAAATTTATAGTTGTACCACAGTTAAAGAAATTTGGAAAAAGCTGAAGATCATTCATGATGGAACGTTTCAAGTTAAGGAGTCCAAAATCACCATTCTCACCCACAATTATGCAATGTTCAAAATGAAACTTGGTGAAGACATAACTTCAATGTATGACCGATTCACCAACGTATTCAATAAGCTCCATCAATTAGGAAAAGTCATTCTTGAACATGAGCTAGTAAAAAGACTCTTTAGAAGTTTACCAAGAGTTGGAAGCCAAATGTGATAATAATTCAAGAAGCCAAGGATCTTAATGTCATCACCCTAAATGAGATATGTGGCTCACTCTTCACATATGAGCAAGAGAAGAAGATGGAGAGGAAAGGAAGAAAACTAAGGAAGAAATAAAAGTAAAAGCCAACCTTTGTTTGATGGCCAATGATGAAGAACTTGAGGTAATATCTAATATATCTCAAATTTCATATGATGAATTTTAAAATAAGTATGATTATTTATATGCTGAATTTGAGAAATGACCTATAAAGTAGAAGGTTTTAAAAAAGAAAGCTTTGGCTTTAGATGAATTTGAAAAGATTCAATGTAATTTCAAATCTACCATTGATCAAAAAAATATTTTTCAAATTGAGTTAGAGTATTCCAAAACAAATTTTGAATCTTTAAAGTTGAAACTAGAGAGTAAAAATGAAGCTTTACAAAAAGCATTAGATGAGAATGTTACTCTTAAAACTTCAATAGAAAAGAATTCAAAACTGAAATTGAAAAAAAAAAAGAAGAGAAACTAAAGAGAAATGTTGTTTTTAGAAAGAAAAATTATGTGTCTTCATCCCATTGTTATGCTTATGGCAATAAAGGTCATCTTTCTTATGATTGTTATCATAAAGGTTATAACTTTCCTAAACTAAGATGGTTTGGGTGCCTAAAAGTTTTTATGTGCTTACTAACCTTTAAAGACCCATCAAAGTATGGGTACTTTTGAAAAAGAAATAAAAATTTATTTTGTAGCTTGAGTCAGAGTAAAAAGAGCAATGTTTGAAAGCTTAACCAAAGGAGAAGCAGCTTAGGTACTTCGATAATGGTAACTCAAAGCACATGATTAGAAATAAAAATTTATTTGTCAAGTTTGATACAAAGAAAAGCGTAGTCTTTCTTTTGGTTACAACTCTAAAGCTATCAACCAAGGAATTGCAACCATTAGTAACATTTCTCAAACTATAATCAAGCATGTTTTATTTGTTGAAAGTCTAAAGCATAACTTGTTAAGAATTAGTCAACTTTGTGATAGAGGATTTAGAATTGCTTTGATTATCATGTATGCTATGTGATTGACATTGACATTAACAAAATTGTATTCATTGGCATACGATTTGAAAATGCTTAAGTGATTTTTCTTGATTAAATTAATATTCACAATAAGTCTTGTTTTATGGCCAATGATGTGTGTGATAGTTGGTTGTGGCATAGAAGACTACGACATGCTAGCATGGATACCTTTTCAAAGATTTTAAGAAAAGATTTGGTTATTGAACTATCAAAGATTTTTATTTAAAATGATAAAGATTGCGATGCATGTCAATTTAGAAAACAAGTACAAAGTTCTTTTAAATCAAAGAAAGTGATTTAAACTTTTAAACCATTTGAACTATTGCACATTGACTTGTTTGGACTTATTGATGTCACTAGCTTAGGAGGTAAGTAATATGGCTTTGTTATTGTTGATGTTTATTCTAGATATAATTGTGTATACGTTTTTGCTCACAAAGATGATGCAGTACCTACTCTTGTTAAACATTGTAAGAAAGTGCATTTTCAAATGGTTTTATTTAATAAAAAGTATATGTTAAGCAAACCCTGGTTCTGAAGTCGTTGAAAATATTGATCATGTTTAGAAATTGTACAAAGATGAGTTAGTCAATTAAAGTAAGGGAGAAGAAAAAGGCTAATGAAAACCGAATCTCATTAACTGATTAATGTGGAGCCTTAACCAGTTAAGGCATAACTGGGTGCTACGTAAAAGCAAGACAAAAAAGTTCTAATCGGTTAGCATCAGGCTTAATTGATTAAAGAGGTGCTGGAGAATGAAAAATAGAGTCATGTTAATCGATTAAAGAGTTTGGTTAATCGCTTAGAGTATAAGACCTCAGTACCTTTAAACTCCAAAATTAAATTTGAAAAAAGTTGACTATTGAAGGGAGATAAAATGGAGAAATTCAAAATTTGAAGAGTTTTTAATTGATTAAAGTTGATTTTAATCAATTAAGATTGAAGGAAATGAAGCCTCAACCGGTTAAAGGAGTAGCTAATCAATTAAAGAAAGATTGCTGCATAGAGAAAAATGAAGACACAAAGTTTCTAATCGTTTAAAGCTCCCTTTAACCGATGAATGTAGTGAACAGAGTTGCTAGACAGTACAAGGCAGAGAAGGTGTAATCGATTAGAGTCTACCTGTAACTAGTTAGCAATACTCTGTCTATCTATTTGAAATTAAACAATAGAGAACAAAATAATGGCTAAAATAGCATCAGAGTTGTACTTAACTACTAAAAACTATCTTAAACAGAAAAATTTGACTCTTCAAGTATAAATTGAAGTTCCAATAGTCAAAGAAGCAAGAGAGAAGGTACTAAGAGTGATTTTGGGTTTGGAAGACCAAAAACCTTCTCTTTACACTTTTATGCCATTCTTATCTTTGTGAAAGTGTTTGTGCTGAAGCTTGTACAACTTAAATAAGTTAGGTGATCATTTGTACATCATTTTATCTTCTATTTATTATTTATTTAGAATGTGCAAGACACTTTAAAAGGTAGTTTAAGCCATGGTAAACTTAGGACTTGTTGTAAAAGGGTTGGAATTTAGATTAGAAGTTCACCTTGTAAAAGTTTGGTAAAAGCTATTAATTTCACTAATTTAGCAAAGTTGGGTTTAAAATCCTTGATTAGGAATATCAAGGTAGTGGATGTAAGTCAGGTGGAATGAATCACTATAAATATTATATTTTGTCCACTTCTCTTAACCTTTCTTTACTTGGTGTTCACTAACCTTCACAAGTTTTCAACCACCCATCTTAAATCTTCCAAACAAATTTTAAATTTCAAAAGCTAGCCTCAAAAATATTTTAAAAGTTCTATTTACCCCCCTTAACACTCATTTTGGGTCCAACAAATTGCAAAGCGCAATTCAACTTTTGGACAGCCATATTTGACCCTGGCATAAGTGTAGTTGACCCTAATGAGCCTGATGCATGAAAAATGGGACATTTCAAAAGCATAGTTGACCCTGGCCTCTCTATAGTTGACTACCTCAGCCCAGATTGTAAAAATACACACTCTTAGGAATCGGATCAAGTAGATGAAGGTTGTACTCAACTATGGAATCCTAATTTGAGAATTTTGAAGAACATAATCGACCCTAGGAGCATTGTACTCAACCCTCAAGCTTCAACAACGGTTAGATTTAATTCAAACTTGTATCTAATGACTCCAAACTTCATTACAACTATAAAAGGCATCCTTTGGGTTATTTTGACATAAAAGAAGACCAACACTTCATTTGGAAACCCTAGAGAAACACTCAACCCTATCCGTTCTCTTTAGCCTTCATCTTAGTTTTTCATTAAGCATTCAAAAGCCATAGAAGCTTACTCACTCACTTGAAAATCCTTGAGCTGAAATTTGTGAGATTATTTCTTCTCTTTATACACAAAGCTTAAACTTTTAGCACCTAGTCTTTGTAAAGGCATTCTTGTTGTTCTTATACTCATTTTGTAAAGGTTTTAACTTAACCTTAAAATTCTATTTGTAAGTTTGTGATTGAGCCCGTTAAAAACCATTGTTGTAAGGGTTTTGTTTGCTCTTATGAAAAAATGTTGTAAAGGTTTCGCTTGCACTCATGAAAAGCGTTGTTAAGGGTTTTGCTTACTTTTGTGAAAAAGCGTTGTTAAGGGTTTCACTTGCTCCCTTGAAAAAACGTTGTGAGAGTTTAATGCTTGATCTCGTAAAAAGCATATATCTTTAAGTGGATTTGAAATTCTTTAATTTCCAAGGGAATGGATGTAAGCATTAGAGAAAGCCGAATCATTATAAGATTGAAGATTTTAAGTTTGAATGAAGACAAAGAACAATCAAATGAAACAAAAAATATAATCTACAAAGAAATATTGAAAACCTACAAATAGGTTATAGTAACTTCTTACTCAGTTTGATAGAATTATGTATAGCTAAAAACTATTTGTTTATTTAATACTACCGTAGGCATTATAGATTGATTTTGTCTTGTATTTACACTATCTGATATTTTTTACGATTTTTCATTTTCCTTTCTTTAAATTACATTGTTTGAAACTAATTTTTCTTTCTGTTTGTATTATTTAAATGTGTATAATATTAAGTCTTTATGTTTGTACTTACAAATAAAGGCATTGAATGCTCCTTCTGCAAACAACTGCTACTGTTGTACAATTTAATATCAACATGTGTACAAATATAAACAACAATAAGCATAACAAGTGGAATTTTTTAACAGTATTTAAAACATAATAAAATTAATGTTCTTTAATGTCTTCCATCAATCAGCAATATTTGACTGATCTCCAATTATTCAAACCACCAAACACAATACAAGTCAAAGTGCTTAAAATTTGGAAATTAACAACACTTGATAATCTAGAAAATTTTCTCAACCTTGATCTTTTACATGCATATGTAAAGGTAATTTGTACAATAATTTTACTTTTACTTTATTGTAAATTTTCATACAATTCTTAAATAATATAAAAGGAACCATTCATTGTTTTTTCTGTTTGCAAAAAAATGTAATGTAAGTGATGATCAAAGGTTCAGATGCACCGTAGTTTGCATCTATGCTCAAGGGAGGACTTGCTTATTTGATTGAAAAATCTAGGGTGATGAAATCTAAGAACAATTTTAACATTCTTGTTGGAGATTTGATGATCATTTTCTCAAGATTGACTATACTCAGAGAAGTTCAAGAACATGTCTTTAGATGTCCTTCCTATCACTTCAACTTTGTACTATACAATACCCTTCATGACATGATATACCAGAAGAAAGTTTTAATAGGTATTAGCAAATAAACTCCTAATAATAGTGTTGTTTGTTATATCTGACACTTTAACATTGATGTTTTGTTCTTTCCATGAAACTTCATAGATGTTACTAGGTTGCTTACAACAATGAGTCCAGTAACAAGAGTCCAGCTCAGCAATAGAGATATACCTATCCAAAAACGAGACATATGCATTCAATATTCAAGTTGAATGGAA
The DNA here is from genome assembly GCF_002168275.2 of Theobroma umbraticum. NCBI lineage: Eukaryota > Viridiplantae > Streptophyta > Magnoliopsida > Malvales > Malvaceae > Theobroma > Theobroma umbraticum. The sequence goes on along the minus strand of NW_018397256.1, from coordinate 2,959,632 downwards.
AAAACATACAAATACTGAACTTCTTCATTAATATTCCAATTAAGTTACATGACTTATTGACCTTTTCAATATCTTGAAATAGTTGTGAGAATTTGAAGGTAGTATTGTATGGGGATTTGACACTGAACATACAAGAGGAGCAATTACTGTATCAAAGAACAAATGTTGTCTTATATTTGCTAGTGATGATTAAAACTTACATGCGTAAGTGCAATTCATAAAACCTTTTTACTTATCAAAGCAGAAGCAGACTAGAGAATTAAACTCTCCATTAAACTAGAGAATTGCATCTGTACAACATTTTACTTGCTCTTATTTAAAGTTTAAACAGCCTCTCCCATGATGAATTAGATGCGAAGGGTAGGCAAGCCTGCATCTGCTAAACATAAATAAGATACAAAAATATAAAAAAAAATGGAAGAAAATTAGCAACAGAAAATTATAGATCTGAACTGGAGAGAAGGGAAAAAAGCTTGAACTCAAACCCGAAAATAACAACATGCATTCATTACCTAACACAACATAACAAATATATATAATCAAATCAATTAAGCTAATACCTGTCTATTGCAAATACAACTGCTAGTAGCCTATTTAGGTTTTGCACTAAAAGATGGCAATTTGTCTGCTGCTATGAAGATAATACTAAAAACAATCATAATTTTGATTTTCAAGCTGTTCAGATCGTATATTATGTTTTCAGCTCTTGCAAAAACACAATAATTCTCCAGAGCTTTATTTGTTCAACCATGCACACAACTTACACTGTATTCCCTAGGCTCCAAGAAACCTAACTGCTTTCAGCATACATTGAGTTTTCCCATACAATTGCCAAAAATCAAAGTACTATAGAAATTATCACAACATCACCACCAATAACACCACCCTACCATCCATTAAGTAAACCAAAATCAAATTTCAAATTGATGTATTTTAAGAAGTTTCAGCCAACCACCGATTGCCTCCACTGGATTGACCAATTTGGGATACTAATTGTCACCTGAATTTTTTTTTTGCTTCTCCAGGACAATTAGAGAACTGTCCATCCATGCATCACCAACCCTCAATTGCCTTTTCCAAACAGATTTCCTAATTGCTTCCTGAAGCTCTGTAGTGTACAGCACGGAGAAAAACTCCCTAGCCATGAATCACTCCCTTCCATGCACCTCAAATACATTGTCTGGATCCACACTGTTAGTGCTCTGAAAGGTCTCTTGGGCTTTGTTTAGACTGAAATACATATTTCCGAAAAAATACAAGAAAAGAGTTCATAAAATTATAATTTTGGCCTATTATTTTAGATTCAGCATGATGGAGAGGGGAAAAAAAGACATGCATTTATCCAAGGGAGGAACGCTAACCCTAGAGCTGACAATTTTGTTATTCCATATATAAAATCAAACACAGCAAATGATTTACAACAGAAATTTATATATGGAAAAACAAGAAATTCACAGTCAAAACCACAATAACATGCATTTCCATATGGAAAACATAAAAATCGATTTACACACAAGTCTAACAACCTTCTGGACCTTGAATAAATTGGTCCTTAAAAAGACAAGCTCAAGTTGCTTTTTCCATGGACAAGATAAAAGTTACTAAGAGCTAGTAGCTTGAATCGAAATAACAAAACAATCTAAGCTAGAAGAAAACCTTTACTAAAGAGAGAGCAGTTTGTCATTTGAAGACAGTTTTTAAACAGAAAAGAAGAAATCCTCTGATGAAAAGCATTGGCGGGAGAATGACAAGACCAACTGGAGAGAGATAAAGCATTGGAAAAGCCAGTGCTAGATGATTATGGTGCCGCATCCCCTGTGAAAAATGATGAAGAAGAAGGAGAATAAGTGAAGTAACCATGGGCTCAAATATTGGCTGGAGGAAGCTTGCTTTGAAGAGGTGGTCATGCAACAACAACAGATAGATGATGGTATGTGCCAGACGAGATGTCTTTTGGATCTATTTTACAAGGATTGTTTTAGCAGTAGCCTTATCTTAGACACGGTTGTGCAAAGATCCACAAGGAAAGATAAATAAGCAAGTAATAATACAGGATACAAGAGACAACCTCGGCAAATCAGCTGAGGGAGATTTGGAACTTGAAGGGGTAGAATTAACACTATCAAAGCACTTGGATACTTCGTTCGTATGCTTTTTATTTTAGTTTCCATAGGCAGCAGGTCTTGGAAGAATGGATGCAGTAGACTTTGTTGATGCTTTATATGACCCTTAAACTTCTAAATTTTATATTTGATCGTTGAACCTTGTACATGGTTTAATCTCTTCATGCCTTGTAATGTTCTGCTTTGCATCTATCAAAGAAAGCTTATAAAAGTACTAGATGGACACATATCTACAATAGAAAATGAAGTCCTTCACTGAATGAACAATAAAGTCAAGGATTTTGAAGCAAAGAAGTCTGAACTAGAAGAGGAGCTGCTGTTGCTTCTGTAGCAAACAATTCAATTCCCAGCATCTTCAATTTAAGAGGTAAGGATTACAATCTGCCTTGAGGTTTGGTGTCACCAACCTACTGATCAAGAAGAAAATAACTAGGATACAAATCAAGAAGGAGAAGATAATCGTGGTTTGCTCTATTTTCAGTGAATAAGGCACTGGAAATCTCAATTTTGCAGTTCTCAAAAGTAAGTGTTCCCTCTGAGGTACCTCACTAGTTTTCTCATTGCTAGTCAAGAGATTAGTTCTACAAGCAGGCCATCTTTTGAAACATGAATCAATAATGGAAGAAATTAACATTGGTAGAGACACTCTATAAATCAAAGGTAGCTGTTTTTGTGGATATGACACAATGATGCATCATACAAATGGAACAGGTAAGTTGCCAGACCATTCTAATGACTAATGGGAATTGAGGAATACACAATCACAAGTAGTGGCATGCAAGACATGACATCGACATAAACTCCTTTTTCTGTCTGTTCACCTAGATAAGTGCAAATAGACCTCATCCTTAGTCCTGAAAAGGGCTCTCAGGCAGCAAATTTCATTTAAAGCTCTTTATGAGTTAAGTAGAAAACCAGTGAACAAACAAATCTTTTGTGTTTTCAGCAGAATAAATCCATCCCAAAATGTCATAAAAACTTTGGAAGGTCACAAAAACTTTAACCAATAGCGTAACGTAAAGGGGCTAAAAAACAACATTATACTTAGCTGTTTTTTATATTTAAATACATCTAAGCCATCAAGTAAAGCACAAAACACTCACCTGAGAGGTAGTATGTTGAGAGAGATGGAAATTATCCACCATCATCATCACCACTGTCCACGTGTCAAGAAGATTTGTCGCCTGAGTCAATCAAAACTTCCACCTTAACTTCCCCCTCCGCCTGCTGTGGAAATTCCACCTTCACATCCATGATTGCAACATCTGCATATTCACCAGCTACAACCCAAATTCCAAAATTTACTTTCTAATGAAAATAGTTCAACACCCATCTCTTAGAACCATCAAAGAAAATAAAAAGAAAAAAAGAATAATTTACCACGGATGAAAAAGGAGAAGCAGGGCCAGCCGCGGCCAGTGGTGAGAGATAGGAACTCTTCGCGGGTGAGCTGATTGGACAATTGCTCAATAACATCGGCAACTCGCTTGGAACCTTTGGGAGGCAGAGGGACCCAGAAGGAGGAGCCAGGGAGGAAAGGGAGCCAATCAGGGGTGGACTTCTGGACCATTATGGCGTGAAACATTTCCTCCATTTTGTTAATGGCGGATGCTGTTGAAGAAGAAGAGTCCAGGTCGATTTCAATCAGTTTGGCCTTTGACGAGAAGTGGCGAAGGAAGGAGGAGAGGTGGTGGTGAAGAATGGAGCCTCGGAGGACAGGGCTTTTCGATAGCATTCGGGCCATAGATCCCTCTTTCTTTTGGTTTTTGGAGGAAGCAGTACTGTACGACTCTCTGCCTGGCTTACTATTTAGCAGTAGGAGCTGTCCTCTCAGATTTTATGATCCATTGGGTTTTAAAATTTTACTAATAAAAATCTTAATTTTCTCTCATTAAATTCGAATAAAAGTGTTTTACGTTTTCATATTTTAAAAAATAAAATATCTAAGATAATTAACGTGAAAAATTATCCAATTAATTATAAGGTGAAACAATTGGATGATTATTCATTCATGTTATGATAACTCTTTATACAATCTCAAGTGTCGGAAGGTGCAAATCCGAATAGAATTTAATTTTTAATTTATCTTTAGTTTTATTTTAAAAATTATTAAAATAAAAAAATTTTAAATTATTAACTAAATAATAGTCTAAAAATTATTTTTATCCACCAATAAATAATACGAGTAATCTTTTTATTCCTTTCCATAATAACTAAAGTGAGATTTACTTTTAATATTTATTATATAATATATAAGTAGACACTTAAGTTGCGTATGGTAACATCTAGTAATCTAGAGGAAATTAATTGAATCGATTAAATTTACTTTGCTAATGGTAACATGTATTACTATAATGTAGACGGTAAGTGTAGACCACATAAGTGTTAGAGACGATATTGTGGAGATTGCACCTACTAACAAGAAGGATTGTGTGCCTTAGCTTGAGAAATCATTTTCAATTTTTATTAATCTAATGCATAATGAAGTGTTAAAAAGAGAGTTGAAATTTTTTTAAGGATGAAATAGAAAAGCAAACTAGCTATCATTAAACGCAGGAGCAACTTAGAAATGTTAATTTTGAAAGTCATTGTTCTAATTGTCACTTTTTCCTTTAAATATTGTGTCTTTGATTGTATTCTTACCTTTTCATGCAAGTTTTGAACTTGGTAAAATAATTACTAGAATGGTATTTTGCATATTGGATGATTTATATGACTTAATTTTTTTTTTATTTTGTTTTTTTTTTTAAAGTTAGCATCTAACAAAAACAAATATATTATATTACCAAACATGCTCTCGTGTTTTTATTTTTAAAAGTTTCTTGCAACAAGAATATTACCACACGTGCTTTATTTTTGGTTTTTAAGAAAAAAACGAAAGCAGTGTTTCTGTTTTTACTTAGAAAAAAAAAAACCAAAATAGCTTAGGTTACCAAACACCACTTTAATTTTTTCATCTTTATACAGATTAATATCAATATTATTTCACAAAAAATGTTATGAAATTCAACTGAATGTATTTGATTCGTCGATTTTTGTAGTGATAAATACATGTATCCCACACTCAAAGAATCAAGTTCAAATACCCTTTCTATTGATTAAAAAAATTTAATAAGACAATGCATCTATACAAGATTAAAATATTTTTTTTGATAAAATATAAAATTAAGATATAACTTACATTAAAAATAAATTTTATGAAAATGTACTTCAATAAAATTCCCAATTGGATAGATTGGATCAAGTTTAGAGCGACTCATTGCCATATGTATATATTTTTTATATTTTTTTTATGGGTGTTATATATACTAGGTGGTTGACCTGCCTTGCTGCAAGTAATTAAATTTATGAAAATTATTGAAATAATAAAAGAAAAATTATGAAATAATTTGAAAAGATATTTTAATATTTATAAATTAACATATATATTATTTTGAAAAGTATTCCTTGTTTATAAATTGAAATACAAAGGCTACCGCATAATGGTGGTGGGGAGAGACGATATTAGTTTGGGTGCCTTGCGAAAAATAAACAAAGTTTAGAACAATAGATCTGAGTTGTATACTGGATTATCAAAACCTCCCTACACAACAAGCCTTCCCACGCAATCACATCACATGCCAAGCCAGTGAAAGGCAAATGTCTATTGAACAAATAAAAATAGAAGAACCTATACATTGATCCACAAAGCTAACCATGCAAAATGAAAAATAATTGCTTAGCTGTATTAGAAGACCGGCAACACAACCGGAAAGGTACTAAAGGAGTTATTATTTGTGAATGTAGAGCTACAAATGATTATTTAGACATAAGAACATCAGATAAATATTAAAGTGTTTAATAGACCATTCATCAATAGCTTGTGGTTAAGATGGCACTACAAAGAGAAAATCCATATAGTTTGGCATACGTTAGGCTAAGGACTGTTCTAACAATTTATGCCAGTATGTGCTATTGTACAAGATGTAATCATTGTTCCATTGTCAATTCATTTTTACGATAAAAAGTATAATATAGTGGGGCTACAAAAAACATGCTCCAACTATGGTAAAATTACTTGGTCCCTTTTGAAAAAAGTTCTTTTGGTCTTTGTTGTTGCTGCTACTGTTCCTATGGATTTGTTATTGACATAGCATGATAAATACGTTTAGTGTATTGGCTGTCATTCTATTGTAATTTTAATAAAAAGCATGTTCACTAACATAATTTACCTACTCGATTTTGATGTTCTTTCCCGGTGACTCTTCTAGAAATAATTTTTTGGAAACTTGAGTAATTGTTGGAGTGGCACTTCCATTTGAGGTTGTCCTGTGGTCAGTAATGGCATGTCAAAGAGTGTCGGGTCTTAGGTTGCTGAACATGTAGCTTTTTCTCGTTTGGAGGTTTAGGCAAGATTCGTTTGGCACTGTTACTGTAAAAAATCTTAAACATTGTCAAACCCTGATCAATGGCTTTTACTGATAGTCCAACCCTTAAAATGTTTTTTCTGTGTTTATCAAGGCTTTAATAAGGGTTGGAAGAATCATCTTGTCTATGGATCTGATTGTAGCTAGCTCAGTGATGGTAGCACTAATCAATTTTATGCTTGTTGACCAAATGCAAGTATTTGAATCTTACCAGTTGCATTTTCCATTTTGAGCACAAAAATCATTCTGTAGGGAGTATATAAAGTAATTGTTACAGTCATATTTTATAATAATGTCCTTTTTGGTCAGTTTGATAAGGACTAAATTTACTTACATTAGAATTGGTGTCTTTTCGTCATGCACTGGGCACTAAAATTTGCTAGCATAGAATCGCAAACTTGCTACACATTGGTCACAAGCTACTTCTACATTGACTATGGTTGCTATGACCTTGAATTTGGGGCTCTGTTAGGGATAAATATAAAGTTGTGTATGTGTTATTTGGAATTGCATTCTTATTGATCAAGAATATGTGAGTAATATTTGTTACGAATATTAGAGGTATAAAGGGGAAGTTTTACCATTGTTTTTCTTGATTCTATTGATAGCAACTCTACAGATTATGGTTGGTTGATTGAGTTATAATTGGCTTTGGCTTTCCAATGGTTAGAGTTGTGCTTGTATTGGTTCTTGTTGGCACCTAATAGTTAATTTTTATTGCAAATAATTATATAGCTTTGAAGGCTATCGTTCATTGTAAAGTAAATAGTGCAGTTTGTTTTGACATTACCTTGCCTACAATTCATTCACTTTTGGAATGTCAAGATCGATGTAGATTATATAACGATCTTACAAAAAGTATATAGTTAAATGTTAATGTATTTTTTATGTGTATTATTTATTACAATAAGTAAAAAAGTTTTATGAATTGTACTTACCCATGTAAGTTTTGATAATCACTGTAGCAAAGATAAACACACATTTGTTCTTTTGATACAACACTTGTCCTTCTTTTATGTTTAATGCCAACTCCCCATATAACACAACCTTCAAAGTCTCATAGCTATTTGAAGATTTGAAAAGACAAGTAAAACATGTAAATTAATAGACATATTAATGAAGAAGTTGAGTATTTGTTTGTTTGTTTTTTTTGGTTCATGTTAAATTTTGGATGTATATGTCTTATTTTTGGACAGGAACATCTTTGTTATTGAGCTGGGCTTTTGTTAAAAGAGTCATTGTTATATGCAATCCAATAACATCTACAATATTTTAATGCAAATACCCAAGTATGAATGTTAAAGAATCAGTTATAGGGTATAGTATTATTATGAAGAGTTTCAGTGTCAGCTGATAGGTAAAACCACCAAAACAAGAGCTTTATGCCCCAAATTTGGAGAGACTTTATAATTTTATAATAATAATATAATTAATTATATTAAAAAATATAAAAAAAATTAAGATAATTAATAAATTATGTACATATTCTTGCATACTTAATAAATATCTCTTTTCTCTCACTTCCACATCCTTATTAATTCTCAACTATTTATCTCATTTCTCATTAAAAATATGTAAAAGTTAAAATAATTGATAAAATGACATATTTTCTCACATCCCTAGCTAATAAATCTCAATTTTTTATCATTTCCCAATTCCCACAATGCTATTTCCTCTTAACTATTTCTTTATCCCCAATCAATTAATAATAATATGTATTTAATATATCCAACAATTTTTTTCCCAATATATAAAACCAATTATTTTTATTCAATTTATAATATCCTTATATGAATTCTTTTTTCCTGATTTGCTCTTCCTTACCTTTAATAAAAAAAAGGCTTGTTTTCTTAATTTTAATATGACTTTAAAGTTGTATGAAAATTTACAATAAAGAAAAGTGAAGTGGTTTTACAAATTGCGTTCACATCTGCAAGTAAAAGATTTAAGGCTGAAAAGATTTTTGGGATTATCAAGCATTGTCAATGGCCAAATCCTTAGCACCCTGACTTATATTGTGTTTGCTGGTTTGAACAATTGCAGATTAGTCAAACATTATTGACGCATTTGTACCTGATGAAGCACATTTAAGAACATTAATTTTATCACATTTTAAATATTCCTAAAAAATTGGACATCTTATACTTATTACTCTTTATCTTTGTACACATGAGGATATTAAACTATAGAACATTAACAGCTGTTGAGAGAAATAATATTGAGTGCCATTATCTGTAAATACAAAGATAAACATCCTAAATTAAGAACATTCAAATAATATAAACACAGAGCACATTTAGCTTCAAACAATTTATTTTAAAGAAAAGAAAATAAAAAATGATAAAGAATATAGGATAGTGTAAATTCACCACAAAATCAATTTGTAATAGCTAAAGTACTAGTAACCAAACATATAGTTATTAAGTGTATACAAATTTATTAAGCAAAGGAAGAAATTACTATGACCTATTTGTAGGTTTTTAAAAATTTCTCTATAGATTATATTTTTGTTTCATTTGACTATTGTTTGTTTTCATTCTAAATTAGAATATTCAATTCTTGTCGAGATGTCACTTTGATAAAGTTACATATAATTGACCATGTGTAAAAACAAGTTTTGGTAAAACCAAACCAACAATATCAAGAGTTTGTTCCTAACTTTTATTTATTGTCATACTATAACATAATCTAACTGGAAATTGTTTTCTTTGGAACATAAAAGGCTATTTTTGTTGTTTTCTTGTCATGACTATTCTTGGAATAAATACTATATTACTTGCAAAAGCTCCTAATATAATATTTCCTTTTTTTGACATTAATGGCTAGTTGAGTAACCAAAACCCTAGTTCCATTGCATAATTCAGAGCTTTGGTTTATGTTTCTTAATAACTATACTTACCTCCAAATCCAGTCAATAATTAGGAATACTAAACAAATTAAGTGAGTTTAAGAAATCTACTCGATATAGCAGTTCATGTTCCATATAATAATCTGAAGCTTTTGATATTTAATCAATGCTATAATAGGATTTCAATGTACTTGGAATCATCAAGCACATATGAGTTTATTGAACCAATACTTTCATTATAAAGAGTGATAATTGACCTTTGTTTCAAATAATCTAAGTCTACAAAATTGTCTTGAAGATTATCATACACAGTTGACACAATAGTTTCGTTGGATCTTCAATTAATGGAACCAACAAATCTTCTAGTATTTGAATCCAGCATAGTTCTTTTTCACCACCATAGCTACAAGCCCTAATTTTTCCATCTTCTAAAGCTAATAACCTTTAAGCAAAAGTTAAAATTTCAAACTTGGTCTATTCATTGAGATGAGATTGTAAAAGCCTCATGTCTGTTGTTAATCAATAGATGAGATAATACTTCCTTAACAGTGATTGATTTATTGATGCATTAAGAATTTTTTATTTTGTTTTAGCCTCCACAACAGGTAAAATTTGCCTAAAATCTCCTCCTGATAGTATTATTTTCCCACCAAAAGGCCTCTCCACAATTTCATAATAAATATCAGTGAGTATATATCATAAACTTTAATCTAAAGCTTCAAAATAGTGTTTGTGCATCATAAGTGCTTCATCTTAAACAACAAGATTGGTATTCTGAATCAAAGTAGCAAGTTGCGTACCTCTTTTTATTTCGCATGTTGAGCATTCATTAATGTTTAAAGGAATTTTGAATCTAAAATATGCCATTTTCCTTCCCGGTAACAATAAAGATGCAATTTCAGATGAAATAATGGCAAAAATAATTTTTTCCTGTTGATCTAATCTTAAGATTATTGTGTTTTATAAATACATCTTACCTGTACCCTTATGTCCATACACAAACAATATTCAACCTTCATTATTTTCAACAGATTGTTTAACAGTTTGATAAACCTTTAGTTGTTTTGGGTTTAGGTTCACCAAACAGTGTAAATATTGCCACTATAGTTCTAGTAAATTCTAGTTGATCTCTTCATGAATCAATCTATTTTACATTGCATACATCGAACCCTTTGTCGGTATTGGTAGACTAAACTTTGAAAGTGAATTGAATTTTTTTTTTTGGAAAAGTTGCTCTAAAGCAATTAAGGTATACTTCTTGCAGTCCTTGTTTGAAATTTCATAATGAATAACCTCAAAAGCCTACCTTAATCTATACTTAATGTTTTCACTAAAAACTTTTCAATTCTTTTCCCACAGTAACAATGAATTAACAACTTCACAAAACATAAAAATTGTGACAAACAGATGTTGTAATTATTCACTTGTTGCCCATTTTGAAGCTTATACAATTACACTTGTCCATTTTCGATTATCTCCAAGTAAACCCAACGCTGCACATGCTACTTGGAATGCAATGTACATTACACCTTCAATTGTTTTCATTTCTTTAAAAGTTCTCGGACCTCTCATAATATTCAACAATAACCTCATAAAATAAAGTTTCCTTATTGTTGGATGAATATACGTAATCCTTCCTATTGACTTACCTCTTTTTTGTTTCTTCTATGTTGATTTAGACTTTGACCAAACCCATTTAACAAGGAAGTCAGCATAAACCAATTTTCTTGCCTCTGCATATAGCTGATTTGTGTACATCCATTCTGTGAACATTGTTTTTCTCACATTAGGTCTTTAGATCACTCTAGACAAATCATCATTATCATTGAAGGATACATTTTGCTCTTTTGGCAAATGGATCACCAATATTTTAATTGGCAGTTCATGATGGTGTATGTCAAATGCAATAACCCTCAAACAGGGCTTACAGGCTAATAAATACCTGTAGTCCAAATACATCTTAATTTCATCAAAACCATTTCATATATTCTACTCTTTTACATTATTATTCATATTGTTACTCATAATTATAGCTTCAGCTCTGGTCCCTTGTTAATGTACTTAAATAAATATTTGATAGCTCTTGATCGACTACAAAGTTCCACATTAACATGAGCTTGATATTTCATAACTAAATCAATATTATGAGCTACAAAAAATTTGTTGTCCTATTCCACACTATTCTTAATAGTAAAACATGATTTGTTTCATTACTTGTCTTCTTCTATAAATTGCAAACCCTTTTTCATTAATTGTTGCTAAAAATTGATACCATTTCAAGAAAAATTTGGAACATTTACCTTTAACCTTGCATAGAGAAGAAGGTTTGACAGGACGGCATGATTCGCATATCATAAAATTTATGACAGTTTCATATCCTACTAAATTGTCCTCTTTATTTTGTATCTTAGCTAATATTATCTTATTGACACCTAGGGCATTTGAACATCTTGTAGCAGAATCTAACCAATGCAGTATATGAACATGCGGAAGGCCATGTTTTTGGAATTCAATAGTATTTGTAACTATCACACGTGATAACAAAAGAGACAACATAATTGTTAGTAACATATAATAATAAATAAAAATTAAGTTTAACAATTAAATGCATATTTAATAGCTTGAACAAATTAAAAAACTTTACCTATAGATACCGATCCAAAATGTTTCTTCTTAATCAAGTCTTCCATGAAATAACAAGGCTTGAATCTAAACACTTTTAAAACTATATCAAGTTTATCTTGTTACCCTAATCGGGTATTATAGATAAAGTTTTGTCAATTTCTAACCATTTTGCATTACAAGTAAATATGGTGAACAAATATGGACAACCATAATATCAACAAATGGCAACAAATATGGACAACCATAATATCAACAAATTGCCATCACATTTTGATAATTCTGTAATAGATAGTGAACAGTTCTAGTAAATGTTGCAAGTAATATTACTTGTTTCCCAATTGTGTTCTCTTGTACATCACCTCTCAACATAGCATCTTTCAACCCTTATAAACCTCAAACCTAAAGCTCTTTTCATTATCTCTTACAAACTACAATCTCATTTCTTCAATTGCAGAGAATGCATCAACAATAAATTGTTGAAATAGTCTACCATCTCTTAGCAATGTACTCTGTTTAAGATTAAGCTATTGACTGATATAAGCATAATTTTCCCTTATTGATAAATGTTTTCATTTTGGTTTTGGTTTCACAAGAGAATTAACATAACTAATATCTAACATGTATCCATCTTTTCCATAAGGAAATAACAAGGGATACAACATTACCATGAAAGAAGGATGAAGCTCACTTATTCGCTCGAGTCCATCAGTTCTATGTTCAACAATGACGTCATGATGACTATCAGGTTCTCCTATATCCCTGACATTTAAGCCAACAAGCTCTGATATAATAGGGGTTGCATAAGTTTTCTCTTGGTTATTTTGTGCTCTAAGTAATTTGAATTGAACTGGAACTTTAGTTGATTCTTTAAACCTATCTCCTACTGTTCTAAATGCTTTAACTATCTTATTAGTTTTATCAAGCATTTTCATTAAACCTTCTACTACAAATCTATCTATCATATTATTAGTATTTTGATGGCTAAAAATAGACATTTTTTTTAGAAGCAAACAAGATAGATTAAATTCCACAAATGAATGAGAGTTAAGAGTATCTCTTTACAACCTAAAAAAAGAACCCACAGCAAAATAAAAAATGTCTTCTGGGAATGAAGCCCCTTGGGTAGACCAACATTTACCTTTGGTCTAACCAAGTCGAATCCTATAAACACCTTACAAAAGGCTTGAATGCCTAACCTATACAGCAAACATTTTATTTGAAACTTTATTGTCAGTGTCATATATGTAAAGCTGTGTCCTATTGTAGGAAGTTAAGAACCAATTTGATGATGGTTTGGACCTTTTATTCTAAAGATATATGGACGTGGACTATTGTTTATAGTATTATCTATTCTTCCTCCAATTGACATAAATTGAAACATAGAATTATAAATGTTAATGTTCTCTCTAAATTTACTACTCCTATAATCTCTTTCATAATCTAACAATGTAATAAATTAGGTGTAGGCTTAAATGAAGGTAATTGAACCATACCTCGTTGATAGCACAATGTAAATGCACAAAAACTTATAATATAAGTTGTTTCAACTCTCTCTTCATACCACATTATAGCATCACAAAAAGGAAAAATGTAGTTTGGTCCTCCAAAGATAAATATTGAGTTGTATGTTCCTATTATATATGTGGAAAATAATAAACCATTTATTACCAAAATCTTACAACCAATTGCTTTAATAAAGATTTGTTTCAATTTAAACATTACTTGCTTGTATGTTGACTAAATTAACTTTATGTTTTGCAAAGAAACAAAAACTATGAATTTAGAGATATCATTATAATAAGAAATTACTTGGACAATTATGGGACCAAAATGCATTTTAAACTAAGGTTTTATAAAATTGTACATTTACTTTCAAAATCATTTCTTCCTTCCGTATTTCTAGTTTAAGGAACAATTTGTGGAAACTAATGATCTATAATGGGCACTTCATATAGATTTTCAAAATCAAAATTGTATGTCCCAACAGTTTGCACTAACTGATGATCCATAAATGGTACATCATATAGATTTTCAAAATCAAAATCATATGTTTCAATAGTGTACTCATAATAGATTGAACTTTGACTATTCAAATCATCATGAACAATTGCATTGTTAACAATTTCAATAACATTGCTACTTGTTAGTACAGAACCTTGCTCCATACTGAAGAACAAAAGTTGATTGTGAACAAAAGGGACATCAAAATGTTCATCACAGAAACCATGACTATATTTTGAAGACTGAGTAATTTGTTTACATCTTGTTCTTTTCCTCAACATTGTATCTGTATAATATATAGTATATGTAAATTAGAATAAAAAGAATTATATACTACTATCTATTAATAATGTGAAACACCAATTGTAGAAAATGAATTGGTATAAAACGAACCCTATCATGTGAAAAAAACTATTAATACTTTTGTAATTCTTTTCTACTATTCAATGTTCAATTAACAATATTAAACCATCTAATTGTTTTTTTTTTCTATTTTATTAACTATGCTATAGAAATTAGGTTTACTATTAATATCAAAAGTGACTTAAATGGGAAAAAACTAGCCTTGTGTGGAACTAACACTATTTAATGTTCTACTATCTTATTTCTACACGTTAACAATCTATTATGTATGCTTTAGTAAAGAAGCAAAATTATGAATGAACTAAGCAATGAACTAAAATTCTCCCAAATAGATTTGTATAAAGATAACAAAACAATAACAGAATAAAAAAAAGGTTAAATTATTCAAAGAAAACAACACATCTGAAAAATAGAAGAACCCCCAGTAAACACTTTAAAGTCACACCTCACAAACTATATTCAATTGCAAATGATTCAATAATTCATGAACACAACTCAATAATTGTTAACAATAACTCAAACAAACTACAAGAATAAAAAAGGACATGAAAATCAACTAATACAAATTTGAAAACCTTTAAAGCAAGTCTAAGAATACAACATGATATTGAAGTAAAAAAATAAAAACTAACAAAGATTTAACACCCAAATTTTCATATATAGAATAAAAGCAACCTAAATATTATATCATACAAATCCTAAACCCTAAACTCTAAACCAAGAAATATGAATATGAGCTTGATATTTAACATCTAGAAACATAAAAGCAAAATCCAACCCAGAAATATATGAACATGAAAAAATTATATCATGCAAATCCTAAACCAAAACCCTGAACCAAGAAATATGAACATTAGCATGATATTTAACATCTTGAAGCATAAAAGCAAAATTTAACCAAAAAATATATTAACATGAAGAAATTATATCATAGAAGTCCTAAACCCAAAACCAAGAAATATGAACATGAGCGCAATATTTTAACATCTAGAAGCATAAAAGCAAAATTAATCACAATAAAGAAACAAAACATTCTATTACCATTTCAATAACTCTAAAAATGGAACAAAGTACTAAAATAAAAAAAAATAACAATTATTTGAATAAAGCCAAAAAATATAATGTGTAGACCTTAGAAGATCATCAACAAAGTAATAAAAAAATAGCAATCAATATTAAACCACCAAAGGACAAAATCAACAAAATAGGGAACAAAAAATAGCAATCATAAAAAAAATGAACAAGAATAAAAAGGAAGGAACCACAATATACTAAAGTGTATTTAGAACAGAAAGAAGTACAAAATATTCAAGAGTGTTTTAGAATGCAAATGACTAGACATTTTGTTCCCTTGGTGGGAGAATAATAGAAGTTACTGGACATAAGCTAAGGAAGGCAAAAAGTGGGACAATAGGGTCCCCTGTATCAGAATACTTATCAGAAACCAACCAAAAACTAATAAATTCATCTAGAAGAAATCCATAGTCCCTCTTTTTCTGTTTTTGGTCTTTCCATTTCAAAACAACGTAGGTTTTTTCTTCTTTTAACCAAACTTTAAAACCATCAATTCTACAATCCTCTTTTCCTAACAGCCTTAGCAACCAACCCCTTTTTGTCACAAATTTGTTCCTATGTCTTTCTCCCTTCTTCTTCCTTAGAAACAACCGCACATCCCACTTCCCCTTCAAAAATCAACACCTCTTATAACAATCTCTCTTCTATCTCTCCAAAAATTGACCACTCATCTCCTTTAACCTTCCAATGCCTATGAAATCAACCATTCCATCAACTGAACTTGGGAAAAAGATAATGGTGAGAAAACCAAAATGGTAGAAGCAAAATGACAACTTTGCTATCAAACCACAGAACCCAAAAAAAAAAAAAATACAAACTAAGGGAGAGCAAACAACAGAAAGAAAAACGACGTCGTTTTCCTCCTTAAGGAAAAACCCTAAACCATATTCTCAAAACGATGTCGTCTTAAAAGAAGCATGAAAGAACCAAAAATAACCCAAGTAATCAAAACAACATAATTTTGATAAACTGAAGCAAAAAGGAAAAAATTCCTATAAACCTTTAAATTGAATGACACTTGGATGGTCAATTGAAGCAGTACCAATGGGAGCTACTTTTATATATACTAACATATGTATATATATATATATATATATATATATATGTTCACACATATATATTTGATATATATTTTTTTAAAAGTACATATATTTGATATTTTGGCTGGTCATTAACATAGATATTATTTGTCCCAAAATTATATTTGTTTACACTTTTAAACTTTCAAATTATGCTAACTTGTACTACTTCTCTAAAATATATTGATATAAGTCTAAATAATTTTCAATTACCATTCATAATTGCTTTAAATTAATTTTTTGTTTTGTTGTAATGTGCGGATCTAAGATCACCCAATAACTTAAAAATTAAACAGTTGCCACCATTTTTTTTAGGTGTGAGGTCATCTAATTGAATCTATTTTTTCTAACAAAATTTTAAGTTTGACTTAGGTCTATTAAAAAAGTTAGGTTCAGATTTATGAAGCAAAATTAAGTTTATGATATCCTAAGTCTGGTAGAACTACTAAAGTAGTATAAAAGTATAGCAATTTCCACATATAATAACCCAAACACTACTAGCACATGAGAATATTTCTTTAAACACTTGAGTGGACTATTGAATTAAATTCTCATCATGGGTTATGTTCAATAAACTTCTTCTTGTAACAAGTGTTCATATGGTAGTTTCTAGTATTTTGGTACTTCAACATATAAAACCAATTACTTACTTCACAAATAAGGAGTATAACATGTGTTAGTCTCTTAGTTTTTATCAACATTTAGTCTTGACAAAGTATCAAATAGTAAGAATTTAGGAACAACGTCTTGATGAAATAAGAATTTCATAATTACAACTTTTTGTAATTCATTTTGCTAGGCATATTCACTCCATGGAGTTTACCTTATAAGTTAATATCAATATGTAAATGCAAGAATTTAATAGATAAAATTGTATCAATATAACCAATCTAGTTAACTTGCGGGGTATACATCTACGCTATCACTTGATTCATAATAATTATAACCTGGAATTTTTAAAAGTTTAGTACTTTTGTAGAATATATTTTACTTTAAAAAATATTAAATATTAGATATTATAATTTGGATAATTTAGGAGTAAGGACGACTTATACTTTTATATATATATGATATAACAAGTTAATCACTAAAAGTGTGCAAAATTATTAGTTGAATGTTTAAAACACATTAATCGATTATTTAAAAAAAAAAGAAAGTAAACAATAGCATGAGGTACGAAAAGGACAAACTTTTATATTTTATTGAGTGAAAAAATAATTAAAATTAATTTCAGAATAAACAAATGATTCCTCTACTTGAAAGAATATAAAAAAAATAAATTAAAATTGAAATAACATTTAAAGTAGTGCATGATTTCCTTGTTGTGATGTTGAAGTTGGTGGGAGGTTAAAAAATGGGTCTCCAAATGGATTTTGGATCTGCTGTTGAAGATGTTGAGGCTGTTGAGGATATTGAGGTTGTTGAGAATAGTGAGATTGGTATTGGTAAGGTACCATCATCATTTGCTGCTGTTGCTGATGTGCCATCATTTGCTCTTGTAATAAAGCCATTTGTACACTGGTTGGGGGAGCAATGTTGTTGGACAACATAAATGGATCATGCTGCTGTTGGAATGGGTTTTGCACAGCTATCCCTTCATATCCATTTCCATATCCATATCCTGCATTTGTCAATTGAATCTGTCTCCTAGCAGCTTCATCTTCATACAAGCTATCAAGTAATAACTTGTCGAATCCACCCGCCTATCCAAAACCCAATTCTTTATCATCACTAAATGGATATAATTATAAGATAATCTCAGCCATAAATATCAAATTTGGTACTATATTATTATGACTCCATGTTAAATTTTGTCATTATATATCAATTGTATCAGTCCATGTACTTTTTACTTGACATGGAATTTCACACTAAATCTCTCTCTTGTGAAGGGAAAATTGTGATTTACCATGTCAAAAGTTTTGCTTCTCCAATATTTTTTAAAACTGTATACACAAAATATTTCACGCACAATTAATTTTTTCTCAAAAATCAATCAAAATAAAATTGAATGCATTTAAAAATAATGACAAAATTCAAAATGAAGAAGTAATACTAACTTTTCTTATATTGTCATAGTAGTATATGAAAAAATGACACAATACTTGGAAAAATTCCTTGAATTATTTTAAAAAAATTTAACAAGTCTTTAATTTTTTATTACGTTCAATTAAATTCATATATTTCTATTTTGAGTCAAATATACCTTTATAATTAACAGTTGACTAATTATCATTAGTCACAATACTACTTATTACTTTATATTAACATGACGTTAATATGACAATGACGTAGAAGATGAAAATATCACATGATCATGTCATTATGCTATAGTAATGTGACACGTTATCATCCATTATGACATGTCAGCATGTCATATTAGCACCTAAAATGACAAGTGATATTTTGATTAATAACAAAAAGTCAACTATTTATAAATTTTATTTGATTCAAAATAAAAAAAATAAAAAATTAATTGAATGTAAGAAAAAAATAAGAATTTATTTAAATTTAATTTCTTAAATAATAAAAGATTTATTTTTAATTATTATAGCAAAGAAGATTCACATTCAAAACTGTTAGACTTGCTACATTGAAACTTTAACACTTCAAATTAAGAAAAGTAAGCATAACAATTCAACCAACGTAAAATTACTAAACCCTAAATTACAAAAGCATTTAACTAAGCTTTTTTCCTGTAAAAATAAGTAAACTAATATTGAGTAGGGAAAACTAACCAATTTGCTTTCTACCACAGGAGTTGTATGGTTGCTTGGTGTAGTAACAAGTGCTAGCTCCCATCCCGCACCACCAATTTCACTTATTCCATGGTTTCTTGAATCAGTGCCTTCAAGAATATATATATATATATATTATATATATATATATAATACAATTATTGAATTTTAAGTATTAAATAACATATTCAAAGAAGCAAAAGATCAAAAGTTCATTGAACATGGTGGCAAAAGGGTCGTGAAAGTAACAAAGTAAACATTTAAAAATGTCATAATAAATTAAGAAATGCTAATATTTTAATGTTTCTATATGAGACATTTTTACTTACTATCTCTAAAATTAATTGCAAATCTTATTCTATATCATAAATTTTAATGAAATAAGGTTTGGTTAAGAGAATATATATTACATGAGGAAATAACATTTACAATCAAATAATTTGCGGTATATATCAAATAGTATGAAAGAAATTAATAAACAAATCAAACAAAATAACATTAAATTGGAGTGAGACTTGAACCTGAAAACTAAAGGTGACATTGGCTTTTAATTATAATATATATATAGTTCAAAGGAGCGAAACTAAACGGTCGACAGGTCCATCACCTCCCTTAACTTATTAAAATTTTACTTTAGGATAAGGTTTCACAACAAATGAAAGAATTAAATAATTTTTCTAAACATTCATAACATTGGCCTTCTTAGATAATATATTTGTACTTTTGTGTTTATTTTTTGCTCAACAATTATTTATTAGCATGGCTTATAAAGATAATGCTAATAATAAGTAAGCACTATTGCACTCAATTTTTAACACATTAAGGAATTTGTTTGCCTTTTGTTTCTATCAACCAACGAAAGAATTTGGCTCAATTAGTTTGCTACCAATTTTTGTTCTAAGCAATTGCTTCATCTGTTAGTAATAGAAAACACAATAACAGCCACCTGAATCACCATACTTTACTGTATATGACATACCTGGTGGGACTATTGCAAGAGCCAATGCATTGCTTTCCTCTAGTTCTAAAGCCCTTGGATTTATTTCATTTAAACCCTGGACAAATTAAGAAGAATTTATTTGATAAAAAACTCACCCAACCCAGTGTTAAGGGGATTGAAAAATATTATATTATATACATATGCAACTTACCAACAAATCTCCTGTATTTTCAGTCGATATAAATGGTTGAGGTTGCTCCAGTTCCTCCTTAGGTTGTGGTTCTTCTTCTTGATCAATCAATGATTTAGGCTCAGGCTCCTCAACTTTTTCTTCTTGCTTTTCTGTTCTTGCAGGTTCATCTGGTGCTGGAGGTGATTGCTCTCTCTCTTCATATTCCTACATTATAAAAACAAACACAAACAAAATACAACAAATTTATTATTTACAATTAAAGAGCATTGATGCTGGATAGATGTTGTTGAGACTCTCGAACATTTGTATTCTTGCAGTGAATTAATGATATATATTCATTTCAGAAAAATAAAAGTAATAATGATCAAAACTCAAAAACGTACTATTTTAGCTAAAAATTCTAAAACTCTTCCAACTATTTTCAATTCAAACCAAATAATATAAAACTTTTAAAAAGTAGAAAATGCTTAAAATTAATTCATAAATTCCATTTAGTGACCAAGACAACAAATACACTAAAATAATCTATTAATTGGGCCTTTAACTTCTAGCAAACTAATAATCTCAAATAAAAGTTCAAGTAAATTAAACAATACTGACAACAAGCAAATTAAGCATATTGAAGTCTACAACATAATTTTTAAATTACCAATGAGGCATCCATAATTTTAGTATAATTATTTGATGAATAAAATAAGTTTCTTATTAAGAAATTAATTTTAAATGCAGTTTAGAATGACAATTTAGGATTAATTCCACAGAAAATTTCAAAGAGAAGAGCTATAATAATATAGAGTAAGTAAGTCCTCTCACCAGTCTATTTTGGACAGAACCTGTTTGTGGAGCTTCTTTGATGTATTCTTCCATTGTTGCAAGAAATGATGGTGGTGGCTGCTCAAAGCAAGGAAGAAAAAAACTGTAAGGCCCTGTTTTTGGGAATTTATTAATTCTTTCAATTTTCATTTAAAGAAAGAACCTGTCTTAATGTTGGAAACATAAAGTTCCTAGCAAGATCCAATCCTTTGCAATATTCATAAAATTCAGCAAGATTTTCAGCCTGTATAATAAAAAAAGAAAAAAGTTATACAAAAATAAATAATTAATAATTAACTTAATATACAATTCTACAGACAAAGAATAGTAGCAATATTCATTTATCAACCTGTTGACCAGCTCTTTTGTACATATTGAGAGCTTTGACTGCATCATGTCTTGACATATCAAAGAACTGTAAAACAGAAATGAAATTTCACATAAAATAATGAAATAGAAACTAATAAACTATGAATTTTGATGTTTATTTTTTATTGCAATGTCATGATAACCTACCATATCCACAAGATTGATAATTCCATCATTGATAGCACAATATATCTTGAAACTCTCTTTTAATACCTACATGAAAAACATATAAAAAGTTAAAAATTTCAAACAAGTAATATAGAACAATAAAAAGATTTGCAATATATTTATAGGTGTGTATATGTATGTATATAATTAATGCATACCAAAGCTAAGGCATATTGGACAAGATAATTGCTGTAAGCTGCTCCTTCAGGCTGCAAAATGTAAATAATATACAAAATACCAACTTTAAAAATAATAAAAAAGGTGCAAATATTTTAGAAATAAAATATTTAAATAGTAAGACTTTGAAATTTTCTACTAAGAGGCTTTAGATTCAAATTTTTAGAAGAAAAATGTGAAGATGGCATGAGGGCAGGTTGATTCCATTTTATCTATCTCAAATCGAATGTCTATATTTAATTAGACACGAAAACTAATAAATATATTTTGACTTTGATGTTTTTAATATTATTTTTTAAAAAATTCTTTTATGACGCTTATAAATAAAATTTTTAATGTAAATTTTTTAATTATTAAAAATTAGTAAGTAAAATGAACAGTTTTGTGATAGTAGGAAAGGTGGACACTCAATTTAAGGTGGTGGAAATATTTTGTAACTCAAAACCTAATTTCACATGTAGAATAACAATAATAATAATGATAATAATACCCCCACAATTATTTAAAATGTAAAATTTAATTGTAGATGATAAATTCCACAAATACCTGACAACCAACAAGACGATAAAGAAGTTGTTGTAATGCAGGCAATTGATCCAATAATTCATTACTAGCCAAAAGCCTTGTTCTACTATGTGCCTGTAAGAATTTAAAACATAGGGTTATGGGATTAAATTACATTAATTACTGCTAGCATCTTTCATTAAAAAAAAGTAAGAAAAACAACAAAGGGAAAAACCTTGCTGGACCCTGGTGATGACTTTGTCAAGCGTTCTGCTTCAATATCGTATTTTAACACTCTAAAGCATTCAAGTCGTTCCTCTAAAAACAGTGCATATGTCCTAACCCATGCAGAGCAATCCCATGCTGCGTACAAAGTAATAATAAATTAAAAAAATGCTAATACCTTTTTCCAAAGGAAAATTATTATTTAGAGACTTACATACTTCAAATACAAGTAATTCTATAAACTTGTTTGTGGAATTCAAAAATTCTTTTATCCTGTGTAAATAGTAATTCAAAAGGGGCTATCAACAAGAGTTTGTAGAAAAGAAAAGTCCATACGTACCAAGAGGGCTTGAATCATCTTTAAAATTTGATATTTGGAGAATATGTCCTCTGTGTGAGTAGTTTAGAAGCTCCTCTCTAAATGTAGGATCACCTTCTCTTAATGTTCTATGAATAACTATTAGAATCTTTATGGCAACCTGTTGAGATTTAAGTGGAAAAAAATTCAAACGATGTTTAAATAACAAGTTACACCTGCAATAAATTGAGCATTAAAACCAAAAACTTGGAAAGGAAAGGAAATGAATATGGTAGAAAATTGTTTTTACAATCCAACTTCGGGTCTTGGATAATCTCTTTGCTAAAGCATGAATGCAATATGCCACATCTGCTCGTGGACGAACAACTGATGTGGCAGAAAATATTTCTGTCAAAATAGAGGGAAAAGAAAAGCAAATCAAAAAGAGAATGAATTCAACACAAACTCAGGTGAAAAAGCCATTAGTCAATATGCATAGATCTCACATTCATGCAACGAAAACAAATGGGAGCCTTACTTCGAACATGGCGTTCTTTAGGAGGACATTCAACATGGTTGGTGGCTTTTACAATGGCAATGTCTAAATCCTGCAATCAAACATTTTAGGAACCGAAATTAATTAGAAAAATAGAAACCATGTAATTAATCATTCCCAGCAGAGGGAAAAATAATAATACCTTGAATTCACTATTGACCTTTGCAAGGCCAACCTTGGTTGAGTCCTTGAGCGCCCCATAAGCCTTTCTAAAACTCTTAAATGTTCCCATCTCTGTATTCTCTTCTTGTTCCTATTTCTTCTATGAAAAAAGGAAAATTTGGGAACAATGAAGATGGATGTTGGATAATCTTTTGTCAGAAAAAGGTTGATGAAACCATGATTTCTTATTTGTTGTTTGTTTGTTTGTTTCGTTGTGTTCTATCTGTAGGACCAGATTGTTTCTTCTAACAAATCACAAGAAAGAACCTAACAAATGATGACTCCTTCTCTCACTCTAAATCGGGTGTAATGAGAACAAATAACTAATTTGGGTGTTTTTCGTAATTTTAAACGTTGTGTTTTTCATTGGCATAACACTCGTAAATGTGTCTAAAATATTTTTAAAAAATTTAAATTCTTTTAATACATTTAATTAAGTTTCTTTATTTTTATTTTGAAAAATATAAGCCCTCATGACTTATAGTTACTTAATTATTATTAACCAAAATATTATTTATCATTTTATATACATATGATGCTAATGTGAAGAGTAAAAAAATTATCATATCTTTCTATTATTACATCATCATGCTATATATATCATTATTTGTTCTACAACATTAGAGTCATATGAAATAAAATAATAAATAATATTTTAACTAATAATAATTGGTTAACTATTAATCATAAAAGTTTATTTAACTTAAAATAAAAATATCAAAATTTGATTAAATATAATAAAAAATAAAATTTTATTTAAAATTTTTTAAATAGCTTAGAGACTATTTTAGATATTATACCTGCTTTTATTTATAAAAAACATTCTTTATTTTGTGAACATTTGCTAACATTTTATTAGCAAAAACCTGTTTATAAACATTGTTATTACACCTTTCTTTAGTTTGTTGGTACTTGGTACAATAAGTCAGAAATAGACATAAAATAGGAAAGGGAATATTTACGAAAAAAAAAGGGAAATTCAATTTTTAAGAATTGGTACTTTCTTTAGTCTGTCAACATGCATTTTTTTGGTAGAAAAAATTATTTTTTAAAAGATTATTTAGATTTAATACTTTGTTCAACGTAATTTTTTTTTTTCAAAAAACCAATCACAAACTCTTAAATTTTCATAAATTAAATTGTAAACAAATATGTTGATAAAAGATTGAAAATTTCAAGAAACAATATTATAAACTCTTAATTTGAAGAAATTAAAAGAAAAAGAAATTTGGTTTATGACAATCAAACATGATCAAAGGGGAAAAAAACAAGAAAAAATGGTAAAAAATGTACAAAAAGAATTATGCTAAACAAGTCAATCGAAAATTTCTAACAGATAAACATGCTCTCTAATACAGCGACTCGCAATGTTGTTCAAATATTTTAAGCAGCTCAAGCTCAAGCTCAAGCTCAAGCCTATTTTGCATTTTTTAAGTTAGTTTTATTATTAAAATATTTTAAAATATTTTTATATTAATATTTTGATAATTTTTTTAAGATTAAAATTTAATAAAAATATATTATTTATTGTCATAAAAATATTTTCAAACCGGGCCAAATCCGAAAAAGAAAAAATGCATGATCAAAATCTAACCCCAATTGAGCTTTGCAGGTAACTTGACTCGTAAACACCTTTATCCCAATCTAGGCATAATGTGCAAAATGAGGTCGAAAACAATATAAGGAATTGAGAAAAGAGCCAAAAAAGATTAAAAAGCATTTGAGATTTTCTAAGGTGTTTTAAATTAGTAGGAAAATTTTATTCTCTTCTTTTTTCAACTTGGTATTAAGAATATCTTAAATTGAATATCCCTTTTGTACAAAATGATGAAATTTTAATATATTATGTAATTAAAAAGTAAAAAGAAATTACATTTAACTTATAGGTTTTGCTAGGATCAATAAGTTGAATGTTTTTTTATTCGAGGGGACACCCTAGTGGTTAGAATTTAATATATAAATTAAAATATCTCTAATTTAAATTTTGAAATGAAAAAGGTAAGATTTTTGAAATGGTAACTCAAAATTATACATATTACTATATTTATTGCTATATTTTATAGGTCTCAAGTGTGTGCTTAATACATTGTACTTTTTCTTTTAGTTAGTATTATCATGTAGTTGACGTTGGAGTTGTTGTAAAGATATTGAAATATTTATTAATTGATTTTCATGTAGGCTTTTATTGTAGCAGTTTCTTGGAGTTAATTGTTCAAACATATCAGTCAATCCCTTAAGTATTTTTTCTTAAATAAACTTTCTCAAGAGCAAGTTTGAAGTATTTATTGCTTGTTTATTCCTTAATCTGTTTTTTTAACTAATATAAATTAAATCTTTTATTGTGTTTTTGTTTTATTAGTCTCATGCAAAATATTTTATGATTATTTGTATCTATATTTCCTGCATTGGTAAATCTCTTTCTCTATGACTTATCTTTGACAATCATCACTACATACAAAGTTTCTTCTGTGCTTAATTCTTTGTTTTGTTGTTGTTTTTTTTTT
>NW_018397256.1:2932178-2933456 GCF_002168275.2 Theobroma umbraticum | reverse complement strand
TTTTTTTTTTTTTTGCATACAAGTACATATGTTAAGTACTGTTTATATCATAATAATGACTGTACAATTTTTTCAATCAATTTTTGTAATAAGAATGTTACATAATGTTGCTTACACATGTTTTCTTTATTTGGTATAAATATGTTGACAGCCATATATGATGTGAGTTAATTTATGTAACAAATATTTAACATATATTGTATATTGTACAGATACAATGTCGAATGAAAGTCTGAGAAAAAGAGCAAGATATAAACAAGTTACTGAGTGTTTGAATTTTACTGTTGCTTCATCAAACAATTTTTTTTAGGAACCTTTTGTTGAAAACTCAGCTTTCCCATTTAGTATGAAAGAATATCCTCTTAGAAGTAGTAGTCAAGTCATGAAAACTGTTAACAGACTATGTGTTCATAATGATTTTTTTTTTATAATTAAGGAAAGGAGGATTCGAACCCTGCTCTTTGGGCAAGGAGATTATGCACCAACTAATGAGCCAAATGCTCGAGTGCAGGTGTTCATAATGATTTAAATCGTAATAGTTTAGATTATCATGAACATAATGCTGAGACATACGATTTCATTTTGAAAATCTATATGATGTTTCAATCATTGGTCATGAATTTGTATCGTCTTTAGGAACATTTGATTTTGAAAATCTATATGATATATCCATTATGGATGATCAGTTTACAGCAACTTTTTTCTCGAGCAGAATTCGAGAAGGAAGAGTTCGAGACCAAGGTATATGCATAACTTTAATAATTGTTAGGTCATGGTCTACTGCTCTTCTATAATTATCCAAGCAATTCTTAGTTAAGATGATATTTATCAATCTATATTTTTTGTCCCTTTGGAAAAGATAAAGGGTATGATAGGAGTGTTTATTCTGGAGTTCTACGACATGAACAAATAAATGAAAGGTCAAACCAATTAAGGTGTAGTGGACATACAAGTAAGTAATATTTGAATTGTAATATGCTTTCTCTTTTTTGTAAATATTAAGTCTCTAATTTCGGTGACATATTATTTACTCTTGCTCACGTAATAGGAAGACAGTACTCAACATTTAACTTTGGTGGACCAAACTGCATTTGTCCTTTTGTGGAGCTATGATGTGGTATAAAGAAAGAGTTGATATAACTCAGGTCACAACTTTCTATACATTTACATTATACTGTCAACAAGGTATAATTCAATTACCTTCATTTAAGCGTGCATTAGATTTTTTAGATGTTTTGTTAGATTACAAAAGGGATAGTAGCAGTAGTAAATTTAGAA
>NW_018397256.1:2927270-2932078 GCF_002168275.2 Theobroma umbraticum | reverse complement strand
TGACACTATGGCTACCCAGATTCGTTCATAACATTTACCTACAACGCAAGATGGTTAGAGATTAATGAAGCTTTATCTATGATTCATGGCTTACAGCCACAGGACAGATCTGATATAGTTTCAAGAGTATTTAAATTAAAGCTTCAGTACTTCATGGACGAGCTGATTAAAAGCATGCATTTTGGACTAGTTTCAGTAGGTAAAGTTTTTCCATATATTGTACTCTTTTACAATATTGATTTAATTCTCAATGTTCATTTTTATTTTCAATTATATTATATTTATGATTTTAATCTTTTTCTTTCCTTTTGTTTGTTTTAATGTTTGGTAATTACATATACAATCGAATTTCAAAAACGTGGTCTTTTACATGTTCACACACTGCTTTGGGTAGAATCTATTGCAAAGTGTAGGGGTGGAAAAGATGTGAATAGAATAATATCAGCTGAAATTCCGGATAAAGAGCTTAATCTAGTTGGGTACGAAGCTATTTCAGATTTTAAGATGTATAGACCATGTGGTATGTTCAATCTTTTTTCTCCATGTATGGTTAGAGGTAAATGTTCAAAATTCTTCCTAAAACAATATTAGTTAGAAATTGTGGTGAATGAAGATAGGATTGTTCTCTATAGAAGAAGACATATAATTGATAAATCATGTGTTATTGTTAAGAATACTGTAGAATTGGATAACAGATTTGTCATGCCTCATAATGTTGGTTTGGATGTTAAATATGAAGCTCATATTAATGTAGAACTTTGCAGTAGATCAAAGGCTATTAAATATCTATTCAAATATATTAATAAAGATCGAGACAAAGCTAGGGCAATCATTGTCAATGGCAATTTAAATAACAATACAGAACAACAAGAAATAGCAAACTATTTTGATGAAATTAAAATGTACTTGGATTGCAGATATTTATCAGCCTATGAATCATGTTGGAGGATGTTTGCGTTTGACATACATCATCATCAACCAGTAGTAGAAAGATTAGTATTTCATTTACCAGACAAGCAAAATGTATCTTTCAATGATACTGATAATTTTTATGGAGTGATCAACAGGCCAAATATCAGAAAACCTATGTTCACAGAATGGATGAAAATGGACCTGTTGTATGAAGATGCAAGAGAATTAATTTACGTAGACTTTCCAATAAAATGGGTTTGGTCAAAATCTGAAACAGTATAGAAGAGACCAAAAAAAAGGCAAATCTATTGGAAGAATTACTTATGTTCATCCAGCAGCAGGGAAGCTTGACTTCCTTCAATTACTATTGAATGTTATCAGAGGTGTAAGAAGTTTTGAAGAACTAACGATAGTGCAAGGTATATTTCACTGTACATATCAAGCAGCATGTGAAGCATTAGGACTGCTTGGAAATGACCAAGAGGGAACAGAGGCAATTATATAAGCTTCAGAATTGGCAACCAGAGAACAGTTATGCCAACTTTTTGTCTCCATTGTAATGTTCTGTGAAGTTGATAATCCTATATCACTTGGGAGAATACTTGGAAGTGCTTTAATGAAGACATAGAATATAAATTGAGACGAGCTCTTGGGGTTGATGAGTATCAACTTTTAGAAAACGACCTCAAGAATATTACTTTGATAGCTCTAGAAAAAATTTTCAATAAAATTGCAGTTCCTTATCAGAGTTTAATCGACCACTGCCAACACAAGGTTCTTTATACACATTCCAAAATAGATTGATTCATGAAAAAATCAATTATGATTTGCAAGAACTTTCAAAGGAACATTTACAGTGTTTGTCATACTTGAATTCTAAATAATTGAATGTTTATGAGGCTATTAAAAAATCTGTTGGATGTTGTTTGTTTATGGACATGGTGATACAGGAAAAACATATCTTTGGAATACAATAATTTCAGGAATTAGATCGATGGGAAAAATTGTTCTTGCTGTAGCTTCATCTGGAATTACATCTCTACTAATCCAGGGAGGAAGGACAACACATTTCAGATTCAAAATTCCATCGAATATTGATGAATGTTCAACATTTCAGATAAAAAGAGGTACACACTTGCTTCATTGATTGAAAATACTAGTTTCATTGTTTGAGATGAAGCTCCAATGATTCACAGATTTTGTTTTGAAGCTTTGAATAAAGATTACAAGATTTACTGATTGATAATTGCCTAAAAACTAAGAAAAGCCCCTTTGGTGGAAAGACTGCACTATTAGAAGGAGATTTCAAACAAATATTTCCTGTTGTGGAAGCTAGAACAAGGTCAGATATTGTAAATGTATTAATAAATCAGGTACTATTATGGAAAAATTGTTGCATATATCAATTGAAGAAAAACATGAGGCTTTTGCAATCTAATTTTAATGAATATACCAGACTCGAAATTTCAAGTTTTGCTCAATGGTTATTTGACATAGGAAACGGAAACATCAAAGCTTCTACCTATGAAGTTGAAGAAGAATCATGTTGGATTCAAATACCAGAGGATTTATTGTTACAGTGCATTGAAAATCCGGTAGAAACTATTGTCTCAACTATATATGACCAACTTTAACAAAACCTTGTAGACTTAGATTACTTGAAACGAAGATCAATCGTGATTCCCTACAATGAAATTGTTGATGTTATAAACTCATATGTGCTTAATTTGATTCTAGGTACATTCAAGTCATATTTGAGCATCGACCAAATATCGAAAGCTACAAACCATTGTATGAAGCATGAATTGTTATATCAAGTAGAATTTTTAGACTCACTTAACATTCCTGGTAATCCTAATCACCAACTTGATTTGAAGGTAAGTGCAGTTTTTATGTTACAGAGAAACATAAACCAAAGTTCTGGACTCTGCATTGGAACCAGAATTCTAATTACTCAGCTGGCTGCTAATGTTATAGAAGGCAAAATAATATCAAGATGTTTTGCAGGTAACACAGTATTTATACCAAA
Organism: Theobroma umbraticum; assembly: GCF_002168275.2. Classification (NCBI taxonomy): domain Eukaryota; kingdom Viridiplantae; phylum Streptophyta; class Magnoliopsida; order Malvales; family Malvaceae; genus Theobroma; species Theobroma umbraticum. Next base: position 2,929,137 of record NW_018397256.1, on the reverse strand, counting down.
GATAGTAATAACATTTAAACAACAAAAATGGCCTTTTGTATTCTAAAGAAAATAATTTCCAGTTAAGTTACATTATAGCATGACACTAAATAAAAGTTAAAAGGACAAACTCTTGATACTGTTGGTTTGTACTTGCCAAAACCTATTTTTACGCGTGGCATTGTCAAGAGTTACATCATGGAGAGGATTGAAGAGCTTGATTTTAAATGAGGACAAACAACAATTGAATGAAACAAAAAAAAAAATAGTTTACAAAGGAATTTTTGAAAACCTACAACCAGTTTATCATAGTTTCTTCCTCTCTTTGACACAATTCTCTATGCTTTGTTTGTTTTATTAACATCTTTTTGTTTATTACACTTTAATATTATTATTCATTTTGACTATAGAATTAACTATTATATTTTATACTTGTACAACCTAATCTTTGTAACTCTTAAGTCCATTAATTATAGTTTTCACAAAATTCTCATTAATGCCTTAATTATGATAAAATCGCAAGAACAAATGGACCATCAATATCATAGTGATTTGCAGTTGTTCAAACCACCAACTTCAATCAAAGTCAAGATTCTTGGGATTTGAAGATCCACAACTCCTGACAATCCAAAAAATCTCCTTGGTCTTGATTTTTTAATTGCTGATGTAAACGTAAATTCTACAACACCATTTTCTCTACTGTAGTGTAAATTCCAATAGATTTAATAGGAATAGAAGTTTAGAACTTAAATTCTTTTTCTTACTAGCAGAAAAATGTTATAGAAGCAATGATTAGAAGTTTTGATGTACCTCTGTTTATACCAATCCTGGAAAAAAGGTTTTGTGTATCTCCTCGATAAATATCAAGTCATGAGATCAAAGCACAACTTTAACATTATTCTTGGAGATTTGATGATAGTTCCGTCAAGAATGACAGAAGTGAAAGGAATTCCTCAAGACAACCACTTTAACTTTGTGCACTTGAAGGATCTTCATGATAAAATATATATATAAAAAAAGTATTGACAGGTAATGTACAAAATATATACTATATTACTATTGTACTGACAGTATTGCATATTCTACATACAAAATATACTAACAAAATAAGAGTTGACCATTTGTAGGATCATTGTATGAATAATCTTGCTCAATAACAAGAATATACATTGATCCAGAAATTCCAGAGGTTAATGAACTAAAGCAAAGGTAATGTCAACAGCACTTGTCTCATTACATTCAACAACAAACATTAGCTTTAGCACTAAAATGAAAACTGACAGTACATTACTAATTATTAGATACCAAAAAGAACCCATACAAGCAGACCTTCAATTATTGGAAGTGCAGACCCAGTTCCACTTTACCCAACAATCCACAATCTCTGAGGTTCATGTAGCTGATCTGCAAGTAATGGAACCGAAAAAGATAATAGTAAAACATACTTTTATTCCTTTCTATGAAATGAATAACAATCAGTACTTCAATAGCCTTCATAAACCAAAAATCATACTATTTTTCACATGTATAGAATATTGTTTTCCCAAATGACAGAATACCAAGTTTGAGGTCACTGCAAACATTATTAATGTCCAAGTGCTGAATGGATGGTCCTATAACGCCTGCAATCAATGTGCAGTAGGTTTATGATTCTGTGTCGACAAGTTTTGGTGCCCAGTCCATGATGAGAAAACATCAATTCTCATGTAAGTGTCTTTAGAATTGTTTGTAACTTATTTTAGTAAAAAATATATTGTTATGAAATATAGAAATCACACAAATTTAAAATTTTTACTGCTTAAAATGATTCTAGAATTGACAATCTAATCTAGGTTTACTATTATTTCTGTTCTTGCAATACTTGAATTTTGCACAAATGCACAAATTT
>NW_018397256.1:2917018-2927170 GCF_002168275.2 Theobroma umbraticum | reverse complement strand
CAAGGATTGGAAACAACAAAAGTAGGAAACATGGAGAAAGAATCTGGAGAGAAATTTATAATAGAGAAGATGAAATCTTTTACATTGATTTCAATAAAAAGTGGAGAAGATAGAGATTCAGATAATGTTGAGTTGTTTGCCTTAATTTGAAATGTCATATAGGTTAACCTCTTAAGCCTAAATATTTTAATATACTTCTAACCTAATGCCTGGTTGTGCTAGTGCCCTGAACAGCATAACTTCCCATTGATTATCTTCATACCATCTTATTCTTTTCCTTATAAAGATGACCTTATTGTGAAAGATTTTTACATGAATTTTCTAAATAAAATTCTAAAAAAGAATTTATAAAATACAATTTCTTTAAATAAATCAAATAATGTATTGATAAATTTTCTAATTTTCTTGTATGATTTTTCCTCTTCGAGCTCTCAATATCGTCTTGCAGAAATGTTATTAATCTGGTACTGAGATTTGGAATTACATCACCTTGCTGCTCTCTAATTGTAAACTTTAATGGCACCTTTGGTTCACTAAATGGAATAGAGAGAAAGGAATGGCTATTTTGTAGGAATAGAATAGAGAGGAAACAACTATTATGAAATTTGGCTCATAGAATTGAATAAAGGAAGTATACTATTAAGATGTTTGGTTGGTATAATTATTATAAGGAATGTGTAAAGAATATATGAAAAAGTAAAATTTCATTCTTTAGCTAAAAATTAGGAACAATTAATTTATAAAGAAATTTAATATATTTTATTTGTTTTTATTTCATTTATTTTTTCCTATTAACATTTTTAGCTTTTTGCCTTTTTTTTCCTCGTTTCTTTTTCCTTCTATTTCTTCTTTTCTTCCTTCAACCAGCTGTCAGCAATAGGGAACTGGCAGCCGGCATGTTGCCGCTGACAGTAACAGCTCTGCCAACAACTCAGGTTGGTGGCCGGAGCATCAATAGGAATTGCCAGGGTCAGATCTGGCCACCAATGTGCTTATTCAGCAGTAAGGAGGTCTATCTCTCCGTCACTGACCCTTTTTAGCTTATCCAATGGCCAGATCTGGTCATTCGCTAGCCGATCTGGCACTGTGAGCTGCTAGATCGTGTCGCTGACAATCTGATTGAGCTAATTTAACTATAAATTGCATCTCATCTGATTGAGCTAATTTAACTAGAAATTGCATCTTGCAGTGAAAATGAGACGTTTCCAGCGGCCATATTTAGTCGCTGGCAAGCTTGTTTGTTGCCACCATAGGCTAGATCTGGCCATTGGCAAGCTGATAAGGCCTAAAACGCAGCTGGTTATGGTCACTGGAAGTTTTTCTGGCATTGAACTGATATGGCAGATATTTTCCAGTGCTTTTCTCTCTCGTGGTACCTAGAAAGGTTGAAATTTCAAAATAACACTTAAAGGCAAAATGGTCATAAAAACAATGACCTCATTCAGTGATATTTGGAATGCACCCTTAATAGCCTTTATTTGAACCAAATAAATGGGTCACTGCTCAGCATGGAATAAGGGGCGAATGAAATAGCCCTTCTCCTAAACCAAATGTGGTGTGAGTTCTTTGTGGAGTCATTGTTTTGATGAATGCATCCGGCTATCCTGTGAGCAAAAAACCCATGCATGTGTTCAGTAGACAGTCAATTTATATGTGTCATGATAGTACGTTACTCAGTTGGCATCATCCATAGGATGCTTATTTCCTATCTGACTTGATAAGTTGCATAATGATGATTGAAGAAATAATGTGGCTGATATGAGAAGAGGAATTTTATACATTTCTTGGTATTGAGATTGCAATGTGAAGCTCAAGTAATAAATAATTCTTTTAAAAAAAGTAATAAATAATTGTGTATTAGGTGCCTTTTTTGGGGGGGATGGGGGGTGAGGGGTTGGAGTGGAGGGTGGTGATGAAAACTTATTTGAAGCTGTGTGTGAAATTGGTAGTAAAAGATATTGAATCCCAATTCTTGAAGATAATGATTCTCTCTAGCTGTATGTGCATTCCAATGTGTATGTTTAAAATATGAAAACTTCGTTTGCCATTTGGTGTTATGCTGTTCTCGTTTGCCATTCAATTTTGCCTGCATTCCAGAACCAAGATATTTTTTCCATTACATGCTGGGAAATTTGCCTTTATCACTGTATTTATCACATATTTTTGCACGTTATATTTCCTTTATGTTGTATTTATAATTTTATTGATATTTTTTTAGTAAATGTCTTCTCATACTTTCTTTTTTTGATGGCCTTGTTAAGACCATCTTACCTTGTTAAGAACTGCATTTATATATTGCATTTGACCCATTTACTGTACTGATTTTCATGTTTTATAAGTATCTACTATTATCATGAAGCATAAATGTTAATGATTTCACAATCTAATTTTTGCAGGATAAAGGTGGTCCTTGGGTTTTGTGGTGTCAGTTGGATTTGCTTAATGTTTTGGTTGTAATTTCTGGACACTGTAGGCAGGAAGATGCTGTCTTGACGGATTGCATTGGAGCATTAAGTGATGAAATAAAATACAATATTGAGTGTCAAACTACAGTGCCTCAGTTATTTGTTTTTAACCATCATGGAAACACAATTGATTTTGAATATGGTTTGTGTTGCCGAGTTCTATTGATAAATAAGCTTACTTCCATGTTTTGGTTCATGTGGGTAAGATGGGAATCAATCTGTATCACATTTCTAGATAATGGAAGGACCTGAAACTTGTCTTGATTTCCTTGGCAGTTTTGAGATCACTATCTATCACTTTTGAATGGTTTGGGTGGAATTTAGGTCACCCCTCAAGCCGATGATTTGCTTGGTAATTAATTTAAGACCACTATCACACGTAGCATCCCTAAGTTTAACCGGAAAAGATGATCTAATTTTGGTGAATGGATAAGCCATGAATCTTTTTTTTTTCTTTTGAATGCCATCTTATGTGTAGGTAGTAAAGCTCTGCTGAAGAGATCTGCTAATTGATCTTTGCTGGAAATATATTGGGGAGAAGTAATACCTTCAAGCACCTTGTTGCAAATAAAATGACAATTAATTTCACTGTGTTTGGTGCATTCATGAAGAGCAGGATTTTTACAAATACCTAAGGTGGATTGATTATCACAAACAAATACACTGACTTGGCATGATAAATGACAAAATCCCATAGCAAAGATAAAATCAAATAGACTCACAACTAGCAATAGCCATAGCCATAGCATGATACTCGGCCTTAGTGGAATGTGAGCAACAATAGATTGCTTCTTAAACCTCCAATTGATAAGAAAAATGCCCAAGAAACACACCAAAACCTGTAATAGATTACTAAGTATGTTAACATCCTGCCCAATCATTGTCAATATATACTTTCAAACACATGCTAGAATTAGATGCCGAGATCTGGGAGTCTGTTTCAGATATTTAAGCACTCTACAAGTACCTTGCATGTGAATATCAGTAGGCTTATCCACAAACTGTGAAAGACATTGAACAACAAATGTAATATGAAGCCTAGTGATACTAAGATAAAGTAACCTACCCACTAATTGCCTATAAGATGTCGCTTCCACCAAAACAAAATCATCTCCAGCTTTAGTAAGCTTGGAATTATGTTATGTGTGTGGAAACAGGTTTAGCTTCTGAAAAACCGAACTCATCAATTAAATCCAAGGTGTATTTACGTTGACAAAAAGAAAACACCCTTTTTGACCTAGCAACCTCAAACCTGAGAAAGTATTTAAACTTAGACTTAAGAAAATCTCGCACATCAGCATCAACATTGATAGATGAACTCCCTGCAACGATATCATCAACATAGACCATTAAAGCAATAAAATCACCATCAGTAGTCCTTTGAATGAATAAAGAATAATCAGATTTACATTGAATAAACCCAAAAGCAAGTAATGCACTTGTAAATTTCTGATTCCATTGCCAAGAGGCCTATTTAAGTCCATAAAGAAATTTTTTAAGTTTACATACCAATTTCTTTTTGGAAATACACCCCCCGAAGCATCATACCCCTGTGGTAAATCCATGTGGACAGTTTCTTCTAAGCTTCCATTAAGAAAAGCATTATAAACCATCCTTTAATGAAAGCAAGAGCTAAGAAAACACGAGCAGTAGCTTGTTTAGCTACAGGACTAAAAGTCTTCTGTTTACCTATTAATTGTTGTTTACTATGAACTTGACTTTTTGATGAAGAGATGATGGCACAGCCCCTGCCACGTGAATCCATTGACGCCTAAGCAAATAATTGTAAGATGGCGTAATTGCCGTGACTTGAAATTCAATGGCAAAAGTACAAGGTGCCTTTACAATCATATAGCTAGTCTTCATGCATGACATTTAAGGATGAGCCATTATCAATCAACAGCTTGGCTATAATGTGAGCCTTACACTTGGTGGGTATATGGAAAGCCTTATAGTTCCTTTTGACTGTTAGGCAGAATCTCTTCATCGTTAAACATGTTAGGATTTTTTACAATGATGTTCCCTACAATATGATCCAAATATTGTGAGCAATGTACGCTTGATTCAATGCTTTTCGCAATGCATTATGGTGGGGTTGGAAATTTAAACGTAGGGATAACAATTAGACATAAGCTGACAGTCAATTCAATTGTTCCATAACGTTGTATTCACTATACTTGATGAATTTCAAAAATTCACAAGCCTCCTTCTCTGACACAGGCTTCTTACACTCGAAATTGAGAGTCATTTATAGCCTTTCTCCTTTTCCATTTTAGCTCTATCTAGTAATATTTTGGGTATAGCAACGCCTGCTACAAGTCATGCCCCCAACTCTTGTTATGTTTGTGGCATTTTCGAATTGTAAGCTGAGTGAAGACATATCATAACTTGTGCCTGAAGATACAATATTGCAATCATATTTGCATGAGACTGTTTTGTTGCTTTTGTATGGGAAAGAGCTTGGAACCTCGATCTTGATTCCTGATGAAGGCTTACTATAGAAAGGTTGATCCTTCTCCGCATAAAAAATTGTCATTAGCGTAAGCAAGTTTTGTGAGGATACATTTGTTGATGACTTTTCAATCACTGCATTTATTGACTTTTTGTCACATTCTTCACATAATTCGATTAAAGATGCAACCATCATCCTCTGTACTTTGCAACGAAATTCGCTGTATTCCTGAATAGAATGCCTTGCCGTTTTCATATGGAATTCGCAAAAGAGGTCAAGGTTGTGTTATGGTTGCTTAGTGTTTGGTGTTTGTTGATATAAACCTACTTTAATCATTGCTTTAAATACATTAATCATTGGAGTTTTAACCTTATCAACACTCCTGTTGATGTAGTACACTTTTCCACTATCCATTGCATTTACAAAACCTTTTGTCTGATTGAGTAATATGGGTTCCCATTGACACTTGGCTTTTCTTTCATAGCAAGATTCAACAAACCGGCCTTAATTAATTTTTACACGTTATATTTCAAAGCCATGTAATTCTCAATAGAATGACCTTAAACTCTATAGCGTTAGTCACAGTGTATATTAGCTTCATACCATATAGGCTAAGTTGGCTTTAAGGGTGGATTTTGGTGAGTTGTGGAAGTAAGATTGGGTCAAATTGACTGATCTCTTGGTTTCTTTGTGACCCACTTTGATTATAACCAAAATTATTAGGTTGCAAGTTTGGCTGAAATGTGGAAATTGGTGTTGATCCAAGAGTATATGTGGGAGCTTGGGGTCAAGTACTGGCTGAGAAAGTTGGTTAATAAGGGTAAAGATTTTGAGAGACATTGGTGATTGTAGGGTAATATGGAGGGTCAAGGTAATATTGATTGAAGCCCTAAAAAATAACTACTTATGCCTTTCCTTCCTTTCTTTGGTGGATCATTTTCTTTATGGTAGCCACTTTACTCATTTCAATTTTGCCTTGGTTGATAGCGTTTTCAATAATTTCTCTTGAGATTACTATGTCAGTGACATTTTTGATGGCGTTAACAATTAGCCTCTCATAATATGGAGTTCACAAGGTGTTGATAAAAAACATTGTCATCTCTTTATCAATGAGAGATGATTGGACCTATGTAGCCATATCACTCCATCTCTAAATATACTTTTTGAAACTCTCTGTAGTTTTCTTCTCCATATTCTGCAAGAAGAGTCTATCTGGGGCCATGTCTATGACGTGCCTATATTGAGCTACAAAAGCTCTAATGAGGTCTTTTTAGGACTAGATTCAATTTTTGTCTAATTTGACATACCACCTAGCTATATACCTAATAAGACTATCTTGGAAGCAATGAACTAAAAGCTTATCATTGTTTGTATAAGTAGCCATTTGCCGACAATACATAGTAATATTGGCCATTGGACATTACATACCATTGTACTTTTCAAAATCTAGAACTTTGAATTTGGGTGGGATTACCACATCAACCACTAAATATAACTTCGTAGCATCAATAATAGTATAGAAATTGAAACCCTCAATAGCTTTAAGATGCTCCTCTAGGTGATTTTACTTCTATTGTATCTCGAAACTACTTTCAAATTTTTTGGTCTTTGCGATCATCTACATTTGGCACAAGGATTGGATCATAAAAGTTGGCATTTGGAGTTAGCATGGCACGTATTTGGGTTGCTGTTTGACCCATGGGTGGTTGAAATGGATAAGTTCCAATTGTTGGTTTTGTATTTGTGTCTTCATTTAAGACAGAATGGGTAAAGACTCCCTTCTATCACCATTTAGAATAGATGATCCTTCAACTACAATTTTTCCTTTGCCAATGGTCATCATTTCCATCCATCTTGCTAACTTATCCATTATTTCTTCTTGAATTCTCTCGATTTTATCCATTTGACTTAGCTATTCATCTTCTATAATCTTATCTTAAGACTCAATATGGTATGAATAATGAACAAGCTACCTTAAAGTTTTCAGTGGTTGAGCTATTTTTTGATCTTTTTATGTATATATAAACATAGATTATAGTGTGCTTATGTTATGATGATTGCATGATTGCATGTTTTTTTTGAATATGCATGTTTATGATGAATATATGAATGAATGTGTTTCGATGTATTCATCACAAAACAAATATTAACAAAAAAAAAAGGTTCATTCATTACTCTCAAAGATTATCTACATTCATTTACATCCCTAGTATAATATAAGTAAAATGACTAATTTGTCGAATTTGGTCATATGCCTCATTTAAAATGTTAAGCACATGTTGCCCATATGCTTCCGTTGGGTAGACTTCTTTCATGAGGATTTTCACCTTATGGGCCATCTTCCTTGTTGTGAAAACAACATTGGTGATTTGTTTTGCAATATGCTCCATTTTGGCTTGTTTCTTCAAAAATTCTTGTTACCACACCTCACTTGTATTCTACATTATTATGTATGCTTAGAGTGAACAACATTCTTTCTTGATTGAATCATACTCCTTTTAAAGTACTTTAATAGTCTGCTTGAATTGCTTACGATCTCTTTGGAGTACTTGGATAACTCCTCATTGATTGAGTAGCTTATGTCCCAAACTATGAACAAAAAGTTGGAAAACATCTTTTTATTCTTCTATTACCTAACACTTTGCTTGCAACTATTCATTTTCTTTCAATAACACATTAGGCTTAATAGTCACTAATTCAAAGGTACTTCCCAATCGCTTAAATATGTCTTTCCTTACCCCTTTCTCTATATGCAATTTTTTTTTTATCTTTTTCTCTTGTTCCTCAACTTCACCCATCAATCTTTCCACTTTTCTCTTGAATTCTTCATTCTCTTATTTTAATTTATTTCCCCCAACCTCAGGTTGTAAATTGATGATAGGGACATCTTGAGGTTTCGAACTGGATGAACAAATAAAGTTAGCTTAAGGAAGCAATGCGATATTTTTTATTCTTTGTGCAGCCATACCAAATATTTAAATGCAACATTATTAGTCAATCTTCTTAAGCTTATTATACAAACCTGTTTCCAAGCCTTGGTAATCTCCTCGCTTTCTTCAATGGTCTTGGCTTGCCATAAGAAAAATCAATTTGACCAAGCTTATGAGTCATTAGGACAAATTGTTTAGGCCTTACTTGTCTCTGTACTATAAGTGGGGTGTAACTTATTGTCCCCATAATCTTAAGAGCAAAATTTACATTTCATTTTCACAATTATACAACATTGGTTAACGTGTCATCTATGGTTTTTTTTCATTCCACTTACTGTCTCGTGAGGCTTTATAGTATCAAGATCCATGCTTGTTTGGATTTAAGCTTTGGTCATGCACTTTCACGAACTCTTTGATGGGGATACTGGTGGAGAGGTATGGTGCTCAAAATTTACTTTTTTCACATTTAAAGTGGTTTTTAATCCATATATGCAATAGTTGTGCACATCCAATCAAACACGTTTTTCCATTCCGTCAATAGTAGCTCAGCAATCGAAAGGTTTCTACTAAAATTGCTAGTGTTGGATTGATTTTGTTCTCGACTTGCTCAAAGAAATCCACCACTACTATCTTGATATGTCCCACAACCTTTGGCAATATAACCAAATCATAGATTGCTATTGCCATGATGCTCTTTGTTCATCTTTTGGATGTTTCCTAATGAAATTATGAAGGATTTCCCATGGAATACTAACATTATCTCCTCTTCGCTTGGCACACATGTCGACTTCTTGCACACTAATTCCCATGATTTTTGCAATCTTTTTCCGAAAGCCTATCTTAGGTTTCCTCAAGTAAACCTTATCTACATTTGGAAAACATATACAAAGTAGAGTGAAGTATTCCTCCATGGTTGGCATCATATCCACTTCATTGAAAATGAAACACTTGTATGAAGGATCCCAAAATTGAACTATGGCCTTAATCTTCTGATAATCAATGGATACGCGGAAGTGCAGTGCAATATGCGAATACTTTTCCTTAAATTTTCATTGCTTGGATGCGAATACCCTAATGATCCCAAATGTTGATTAAATCTATGAAGTTATTTTGCTAAAGATCAATAAGAGCCTACTACAGGCTAGAGACATATCTCTCCTTTAAACATTCACCCTTTATATGTAGAATTTACTCTAACTAATTTTTCATGACCAAATTATCTTCACATGGCACAAGAATGGATGCAAAATGAAGTAGATGCTCAATGGATGTGACTGAGGTTTTTTCTGCCATGTTTTGTTATGTGACATTTACCTCTATATGAAAAATGACATTAATGCATAATTATGAAACTAGTCAAATAAACAATTGTAAAACAAAATTTAATAAGTATTTACATAACAAAGGCAAATATGTCCTCTAATATGTTCCTTACATTAGGGTGACGTTTGGTACTTTACAATGCAATGTGATTACAGGTAATGTGATTGCAAGCAATGTGATTGCAAGCAATGTGATTGCAAGCAATGTAATTGCAGAGAAGATAACATTGCAGTGTTTGGTATATAAGTAATGTAATGATTAAAATGCAGAGAAGATAACATTGTAGTGTTTGTTTTATAAGTGCTTTACAGGGAATGTAATATTAATTTTCAAAACTACCCTTATATATTAAAATATAAGTTTAACATCTATTTTTTATGGCAAATTATGCAGTAAAGTTATTATTTAATAAAAATTATTTTATAAAATTAAATACAAGTTCAACCGATTAATAAGAAAATAAAATTAAAAAAAATTAAAGAGTCAAGAGAGATGAGGACTCTCTTTAATAAAGGAGTCAAGAGAGATGAGAACTCTCCCCTACATGTTTTTTGATGAATCTCATGATCTTCTGAAAAAATACAATTATATAAGAAGCAATGGTTGAGTTGGAAAGACAAATCAATGGTAACCAAGCAGTAAAATGATTTTCATTAATTCAAGTGCACGGTTATTGCTTAGCTCCCAATTCAAGTTCTCTTCCATTCTGCTATTGATTTCTTAGAAGACATCAAACTGCCTAAAGCCACAATATCCTTGGGCAGGCCTTTACATCTTTCAATTAGATTCCTTGCCAATGAATCAAGATATGATGGACATCTACCGAGATTGCTTGAAAAAGCTCGATTACCAAAAAGTTCCCAAGCCTCATCCTCTCCCACGGACTGAATTCAGAGGATATATATAGCTTGCAAATCCATGGTTATTGCTTAGCTGGGACTACTTTTTGGTGAAGGTAGTAGCATCAACGCTGCAGCGCTGG
>NW_018397256.1:2916556-2917008 GCF_002168275.2 Theobroma umbraticum | reverse complement strand
CTGCAGCGTTGATGCCACTGCTTGGTGCATGTCCCAACGCTGTCCCCTTGGTGAAGGCAGTAGCATCAATGCTGCAGCGCCACACTCCCAGCGCTGCAGCGTTGATGGCACTGCTTGGTGCATGCGCTACAGCGTTGATGCCAATGCTTGGTGCATGTCCCAGTGCTGTCTCCTTGGTGAAGGTAGTAGCATCAACGCTGCAATGTTGGGAGTGTGGCGCTGCAGCGTTGATGCCACTGGTTGGTGCATGTCTCAGCGCTGTCCCCTTGCTGAAGGTAGTAGCATCAACGCTGCAGCAGTGGGAGTGTGGCGCTGCAGCGTTGATGCTACTGCTTGGTGCATGTGATAGAGTAGATTGCAGATTTTTTTCTTCTCTTAGTTAGGCTACTAAGTTATAACTACCAATAACAAATTGACAACAAAATAAAGCATATTCTCAATCTCTAATTAAT
>NW_018397256.1:2916257-2916429 GCF_002168275.2 Theobroma umbraticum | reverse complement strand
AAATGAAGTTCTTTGATTAATGCTTTAAACCAAACCATTGTTAAAATACAAAAGTGTTTAAAGTTGAAGTCACCTAGAGGATATACCCACCATTGTTAAAATACAAAAAAGTTCAAAGTTAATAGCACTACTAAAGTTCACCTTAAATTGATAACTAGTTTTTTGCAATAAC
>NW_018397256.1:2916145-2916247 GCF_002168275.2 Theobroma umbraticum | reverse complement strand
ATTGCATCAGATTGAGCCATTAAGCAAATCCTTCACATAAATTCCTTGCAACTCTTTTGATAATGAAAACATATAATTTATCTTCCACATATCACTAGAGAT
>NW_018397256.1:2915814-2916045 GCF_002168275.2 Theobroma umbraticum | reverse complement strand
GTAAAACAAAAACAATAAATAGTCAAAACATTTTAGAAACAAATGTTTCCCACAGTCGCAAATTACCTTGTTCAAACAGAACTTAAAGCTCCTAACCTCTTTTAAAGTAAAAAAGATGAGATATGTAAGGATTAGTGCCACCACTTTTCCCTACAATTCAGTCCAAAAACTAACCAACTTTCAGCAGAAAAAAAAAGCCACCACAATTCATCAAAACAACAAAAACCTAGA
>NW_018397256.1:2810587-2915804 GCF_002168275.2 Theobroma umbraticum | reverse complement strand
CATGAATGAATCAAATTAACACTTTGCAATAATAAATATTGAATCTTTATTGCTACAAACTTTAATTTTTTTCCTCCCTTTTGTTTCCTGCGGTTTAAGCTTTTGCTTCTATGGAATCAGGAAATAGAAAGAAAGGAATAATAAATAAATCAACAAATAATGGAAATAATAACTTACTGGTTAATTTTAAACAAACAGGAGATTAGCCCAGAAATCTCTTTCTGATCAAGGGCCAAATTGTTTCACTGAAGACAACAAAAATATAACAATGAAGAAAACCCAAATTAAAAGAAAAAACCCAATTTGAAGAATACAAGAGGAAGATAAAAAAAGAGAAAGAAAAAGAAAAATGGTAGATTTTAACCTGAAACAGGACTATAAAAAGGAAGAGCAATGTTTGTTGCAAATGGAGATGAAGGAGGAGCAACGTCTACTGCAAATGGAGAAGAAGCAGCAGACTTAAAACCCAAAAACGATAATGAAAGGTTTGAAAGGTATTATGGGTAATTTTTGTAAAAGATGATGGGTAAAAATGTCCTTAAACACATTACAGGGTGTAATGTAATGTGATTGCATTGGTTTTGGACTGCAATCACATTACATCCCTTGACTGTAATGTGATTGCATTGCAATCTTACATTACAGTGTTTTGTTACAAAACAAACACTGTAATGTAATTTAATAAACCACATTGCAGGTAATGTGTTTTACATCCTTCATACCAAACGGCTCCTAGGTGTTCTTTTATACAATGGGTTTGATAAGGCTCAATCTAGGTTTGGTTTTTTACGGTTTGCTATATGTTGGGCCTATACCCAACATGAAGCTTAAGGTTCTCAAAGTGCTCCTCACTATCATCCACTTTAGGCTAGTGAGGCATCCTAATCCTTACCCACTATAGGCATCAATCAAAAAGATTCAATCTAAGTGGAAGTATTTCACATGCCCACACTAAGGTTATTACCTAAATAGAGTAAAGTACTCTACTCTCTGCTAATAAGCCAAAAGCTGGGTATAAGGCTCATGCATCTACCCAAAAGTGCAATGTGTGCGAAGAAACCTACAAATCTTTGATAACATACATAAACAAAGTGAACGAAAACAATTTAAATTAAAGAAAATGAAATTGAATATCAAATTAGAACCAACAACTTAAGGCTTTAAGATATCATACAATTAATTACTAGCTTGACTCTCGATGTATCTTTGGCGGAGTTGCCAAGCTATCATAACATATAAGTTTTGAAACTCAACTATTCAACTTAAAAAGGAGTCGTCATCAATCTTTTTTGTTTAAGTATGATTGACCACCTAAGTGAATTTTTTTTTTCTAATAAGGTCTTATGATTGACTTAGGTTCATTAAAAATAATAGGTTCTAATCTATGAAACAGACTAGATTCGAGAATACAATTATATGTGAGGAAAGTATTAATACCTTTACAATGCTCATTCAAAATGGTACCTAATTAGTTATATGTTATCTTCTTAGTCTTATTGAGTGTTAGTTCAATATACAATTTAATTCCCTTTATCTATTTTTATTTTATTATTTTATTATTTTTGTTAGTTTATTTTATTCTTATGATTATTTTTAAGAAACAAATAAAATCCTTTGGTATTGAAATACTTTTTGACTACTCCATCACTTATGGCAAAATTCAAGAAATGTCTCTCACCTAGAAAATTTCAAAAAATTATCACTTATAATGTCCTCGAAATTCCATCATTAGAGAATCTTTATTTGTTTGCATTATTTATGAATACTATGGCTTTATTGAATATATAAGTTGTTTTATTATTATTTCTTGTTTGCAATAATTATTTAAAAATAAAACCTTCTTTGTAAAACTAATTTACGAGATTAACCCCAACACTCATGGTAAGATCCCACAATCATTTTTACTATTAAAAATTTAAAGAAATTACCACTTGTAACTTTCCTTAAAAGTTTCACTTAAAGGATTTATTTTAACAATTATGAATCTTTTATTAATTAAGATTTATTTTCCCTATAAGTAAGGTCTATTTTGTCATATTCTATTTCCATGATTTATTATTTTTAGATTTGCAATAATTATTTAAAAATAAACCTTTTTGTAAAAATAATTTATGAGATTACCCTTAAAATTTATGGTAAGGTCCCACAATCATTTTTACTTTGAAAAATTTAAAGAAATTACCACTAATAACTTTTCTTAAAAATTCCATTTAAAATATTTATTTTTAAACAACTATGAATGTTTTATTAATTAAAATTTATTTTTTATGTTGTATTCTATCCTCTTTTTAAACTAATCATTCTTGTGTTTTAACTAACTATGGTAAATACATATTTTGTGAAAGTAACTTATGAGAATCTAATATTTTTTAATTTAATTTTTCTTAGTTATCTATTTTTTCTTGTTTCCTATTCACAATGGCTATAAAAAAATTTCAAGTTAAAATAACTATAACCTAAATAATTTATTTTTATATTATAATATTTTTTAGCATTCTTGTTACTACAAAAAAAAAGATAAACAAGGGGAGAGAAAAACAAAATAATTGATATAAAAAAAATGCATAAACCTTTGCAATGGACTGAGCTTACCCTTTCAAGTGGGCTTACAAGCTAAAACAGTTTGGGTTAAAGCGGGTCCATGCCAGTCAAACAACGAAACGACGTTGTTTCTGTAAACCCTTCACTGACTGAAACGGCATTGTTTCTACCCAATACAAATACCTTTTTCAAAAACCCTAACCTATTTCTTTTTTTTTCTTCTCTTCTCTCTCTAATTCGTTGCTGCTATCCCTCCCCCTCTAAGATTTCCTCTCGATTTCTCCTTCGGTCACCTCTTTTTACCATTGCTAGCCACTGTTTGTCAATGCTAGAATATCTCCAAACTTCAGCCACAAAACCACTTCGAGCCACTTTTCCCTTTAATCAAAGTTGTTTTCTAAAAAACAAACTCGATATTCCTAGATTTAAACTCGAAAATTTCAAAACTCAGAAAACCAAAAATGCTTTTCTTTTTGTCTATTGACTTCTCTTTTTCCCTATTGCTTGTTGATTGTGTGGTTTACATAGGTGTTTTCTCAAAATCTTGGTTTAATGTCAAATTTTGATTTGATTTTAATTTTCGTGATTTGATCCGATTTTGTAGAAGGATTTCTTGACTATGAAAATGAAATTTAGAGATTTTAGGATTTCACAGAAATCACTTTCTTTTTTTTACTTTTAATTGATTTTTCATTTACTTTTTTTCTTTGATTTTCATTTTTTTGTTGGATTTAATCATATTGTTTATTGTTTCCTTATTTTTTTGTTGTTGTTTTTGGGCTTATTTGCCCAAAGCCTTGATAGATTTATAATTAATTGGATTTTTGACCTATTAAGTGACAAGCCTATTATCCTTTAAATTCTAATAAACCCAAATAGCATAAAATATAGATAAATAAACTAAAAATAAAAGTAAATGTAAAATCAAATTAAATCAATCATGAAGAAAATAAAAAAGAAATCAGGTCCGATAAAAAGTGGTGTCTACACAGGAGATAGGAAAAATTCAGTAGATTATTCACTAACAGTTCTCTTTGAGCTATTCCCATATAATATCTCTCTACTTAGCTCTTTCCATCCTATTCTCCTCCTTACTCCGCCATTATTCTTTAATTTGTATTCCTCACCTTCAACCATAATAGCATTTAACACTTTAAGAATTGGGCTAATCTTCCCTTTTGCCCCTCTAGTGCATCTCAATTTTCTTGTTGCAACACTTCCTCTCTCCTTACTAGAAGAACCATGTACAATGTATTTAATTAATTTTTAGTGCTAATAGTATTATAGAAAACACAATAATAGCTTCATCCATGTTAAGATTATATTATCTAAAGCTATTAAGCATGCATTCAAGCTTATCAAATTGATTCATAACAAAATGATCATTTATGGATGTGACAAAATACTTCTTTCCAATCAATATGCGTTTAGAATGCTTATCACATACAATATCATTCATATCAAGTAAGGAAACAAAGCTTACCATATAATCCAATGTAGAACTATTTTACCATAAATGAATCTAGTCCATAAATTCTTCTTTGTCAACATCAAACCAATCTAACTTTTGCCAATGGATAAAGTTTCCTCCTTCAAGACAGTCTTACTTGACAATGTTGGTAGCCATCTCTTTTAGTGAAGTCATTTTGAATTTCAATCACACGAAAAATAAGTCCTAAAGTTGTTGGTGCAAATGGGCTTTTGTTGGAATTCAAAGGGAACTAGCAAAAGTGAATTCAAGGTGTGATTTCAATAGATGTTATCTTTAAGATTTATTTTACCTACACCACTCTGTATGCAAAAGAGAATTATGCAAATAGCTTTAAGGATACAATGAAGCCAACGTCTAACTTCGTCTTTCACTTTACAAAAGCAGACTACTAGATATACTTGAAGGTTTGTAAAATTATTTGACTTTTTGACCTTAGAGCTTACTTTCTGCAGTAAGTAGATAAGAAAGAATTTGGACTCCTTTGGTAGATGATGAGAACTAAGTGTTTACGTTTATTTTCAGAGCATAAAACTTCTCTTACTCTTAATTTTTTTGCTCATCTTATTTGTTTTTGATATATCAAAATGGTTGATAGCAGCAAATCCTTTATATAGACTTGCAATTGTCTTTTCTTTAAAGACACAACCCTTTCATCAAGGTACATTTATGTCTTAAAGACACCTTTGCATATTGTTTCAATAATTGCCTTATGAAATGACAACAATTCATTTCATAAAATATAACCTTTTATTTACACTATGAAAAGATAACTTTTCATAATAAAACTTTTAAACTATTGTGTTTTTTTCAATTGTTTTATAACCTTTGGATTTAGAGTTGTTTTCTGAATATGTCACTTTACTGAGAGACATATTATTTATATGAAAAACCACCTACAATTCAATAGTCACACTATATGACATAACTTTTAAATTGATATGACTTTCAATTAGTCACAACTTTCCATATGATGAAATATATTCTTTTATTTTGAAAACACACCATCGCTAATAATACTTTTCTCTCATAAATTATCTCTTTTTCTTTTCATATTCTCTCAAAAAGAGTTTTCAATATGTACAAAAGTGAAAATTCTAAAGTTGGCGTGGATTCGAAGTAATAATTATATTAATAATAATAAATTTTAAGATAACTCAAAAATGTAATAAAAGAACCACTGAGGTTCATTTTTAGAGTTCATAATTTTTTTTGGAGCAAATTGAACTTAACAGAATTATAAAAACTACGTAGTTTTATTGAAACATCTTTTTGTTTCTAATTCTTTACCTCTTTGCATGCCTAAAAAAAAGTTTTGTTTTTTATATATTATATAACTATTTTTTTTTTCACGGACATCTCAATTCATGTTCCAAATTCAAATTACTTACATTAAAGACTTAATTTTCGTTAATGATTAAATTTAGATTTATATTGATTATTTGCATACATACATATAATGAACGTTAAACTTTATCACATTCTCAAATTTGTATGTTTAGTTTTATTTCATTTGTGTTAAAATTTAATTAATAGTGAGGAATAAAAATGTCATAGGTTTTAGTTGGTGGACACCAAGTAAGTTAACATGAAATATATTTTCTATGAATTACTATTAAATCAATAAATCGTATTATTGATTAATAATTTTAATTGAAATTAGTTAAAAATAGTAATTTACAAATATTAACAAAAAGGATGCCTCTTTTTATCAAGGAAAAGTTGTACAGACCTATGTACTTTTATACATATCATAGATAAATTTAATTTATTTTTTTGTCATATTGATGTACAATGCGTTTTAATATCAAAAGTAAAAAAGTAAAAAAATCAATTTAAAAATACAAAAAATGTAAGAGCATAGGTTCTTAAAGTGAAAAAAAAACTTCATTTTAAAGACGAATGAAATATGTATATTTTTTTATTGAAAAGGAGAACCCGAAGGCTTTTAATGTATTAAAAATATGTACCTATTATTGAGATAAATAGGAAAGTGTAAATATTTTTGAAGTAAAAATTGCAAAATTAAACCATATGAAAACAAATACAATTCTGAATTCGCATGTCAGGTATTGAATAAAAAGCATAAAAATTAATAAATAATAGTCAAATTAAAGTAAATAAACGTAAAATTAAAATAACTCAATAAAAATACACTAATTAGAAAAAACATTAAAAATAACTAAATTTTAATAAAAAATGAGAATAGAATAATTCTATAAAATATAATTATCATATAGTAAAAGGAAATCATACCAGATAAAATATGGTGTCTACACAAGAGATAGGTAAAATTCACCAGAATATTCTCTAAAAGCTCTCCCTGAGCTATTCTTTAATAATATCTCTCTATTCAGCTCTTTTCATTTTATTGTCCATTCTGCTTCGCAATTGTTCTTTAATTTGTATTCCTCACCTTTTGCCTTAAAAGCACTTAACACTACAAGAGCTACACTAATCTTCCTTTGTACTGCCTCTAATGCATATCAATTTACTTGTTACAACGCTTCTTCTCTCCTTACTAAAAAAACCATTTACAATATACTTAATTAATTTTTAGTGCTAATAATAGTATAGAAGACACAACAATAACTTCATCCATGTTAAGATTATATTATCTAAAGCTATTGAGCATGCATTTAAGCTTATTAAATTGATTCATAACAAAATGATCATTTATGCATTTAGTAAGCATATAACATATAACATCATTCATATCAAGTAAGGAAATAAAACTTATCTTATAAGCCAATGTAGAACCATGTTGCCATGAACAAATCTGGTCCATAGATACTTTTTTGTCAACATCAAACCGATCTGACTTTGGCTAATGAATAAAGTTTCCTCATTCAAATCGGTTTTGCTTGACAATGTTGGTAGCCATTTTTTTCAGTGAAGTAATTTTGAATTTCAATTACACAAAAAATAAGTCGTAAAGTTGTTGGTGCAAATGGGGTCTCATTGGAATTCAAAAGGAACTAGCAAAATTGAATTCAAGGTGTGTCTTCAATAGACTTTATCTTTAAGACTTATTTTGCCTTTACCATTCTGTATGCAAAAGAGAATTATGAGAATAGCCTTTAGGATACAATAAAGCCAACATCTAACTTCGTCTTACACTTTATAAGAGTAGACTGTTAGATACACTCGAAAGTTTGTTTGACCTTTTGACCTTAAAGCCTACTTTCTGTAACAAGTAGATTATGAAAAATTTAAACTCTTTTAATAGATGATGAGAATTTAAGTGTTCTTGCTATTAATTTTCTTGCTCATCTTATTTATTTTTTGTGTGTCAAAATGGTTGATGGAAGCAAATCCTTTGTATAAAGTTGCAACTTTTTTTTTTGAACATAACCTTTTCATCAAGACATTTTTATGTTTGAAAGACTCCCTTACATATTGTTTTAATAACTACTTTATGAAAAGACACTTCATTCTATAAGACATAACTTTTTAACTATATATAAAAAGATAATTTTTCGTATTTACATATTTGAGGTATTGCGTTTTTTTTTAATTGGTTCACAACCTTTGGATTTAGAGGTGTTTTCTGAACATGTCACTTTACCAAAAGACATAATTATTTATATGAAAATGTACCTACAATCTAATAGTCACACTATGTAACATAACTTTTAAATTGATGTGGCTTTCAATTAGTCATAACTTTTCATATGATGAGATATATTCTCTTATTTTGAAAACACACCAACACTAATAATACATTTTTCTCATAACATTGTCCCTTTTTCTTTTCATATTCTCTCAAGGAGAGTTTTCGACATATACAAAAATGAATATCCTATAATTGGTATGGATTCAAAGTAATCATTACATTAATGACAATAGATTTTAAGATAATCCAAAACTATAATAAAAAGTACCATTGAGGTTCATTTTTAAAATTCATAAATTTTTTTAGAACAAATTAAACTTAACAGAATTATAAAAACTAAGTAGTTTCATTGGAAACATCTTTTAGTTTCTAATTCTTTACCTCCTTACATGCCAAGTTTTCATTTTTATATATTAGATTACTAATATTTTTTTGTCACGTACATCTAAATTCATGTCCCAAATTAAAATTACTTACATTAAAGACCTATTTTCATTAATGATTAAATTTGTATTTATATTACTTATTTGCATACATACAAATAATGAATGTTAAACTTTATCACATTCTCAAATTTGTATGTTTCATTTTATTTCAATCGTGCTAAAATTTAATTAATAATTAAGAATAAAAATGTCATAGTTTTTGGTTGGTGGACACCAAATAAGTTAGCATGAAATATATTTTATATGAATTACTATTACATCAGTAAATCTTATTAATGATTAATAATTTTAATTGAAATTAGTTAAAACTAGTAATGTAGAAATATTAACAAAAAAAAGTCATTTTTTATCAAGAAAAGTTGCATGAACATATGTACTTTTATATATATCATAGATAAATTTAATTTAATTTATCTTTTTTGTAATATTGATGTACAATACTTGTTAATATCAAAAGTAAAAAAAGTAAAAATTAATTTAAAAATACAAAAAATGTAAGGGTATAGATGCTCAAAATGAAAAAAAAAAAAAACGTCATTCTAAAGATGAATGAAATATGTAAATTTTTTAATTGAAAAGTGGTATCCGAAGGTTTTTAATGCTTAAAAAATATGTTCTTATTATTGAGATAAATTCTCAAATATAAATATTTTTGAAGTAAAAAATGTAAAACTTTCACATGTGTGGTTTTGAATAGAAAGTTGAAGCTTCCCTGATGAAAAAGTAGCAGTGCAACAACCTGTTATTTCCTCCTACCGTTATAGAAGATGAATAATGGTAAATTAATTAGGTAGTTTTATTTATTTATTTTTATTTATATTTTCGAATGAAATGAGCGCAGGTGCAATTTTAATATAAGGAAAAAGTAGAAAAGAAAAAGAGAAAGATGCAAGTGGAAGTGGAGAGGAAAGGAGAGGGAGTGGGGGTTGGGGTTGGGGTGGGGGGGAAGAACTAAGAAGACTGGACTTCTCCTCCTATAACTCTAGACAGAGGCAACTGTTGGGGTGGCGCTTTGGGGGAAGAATCCAATTTCAGCTCATGATGGGCAACTGAATCCCAAACTT
Source organism: Theobroma umbraticum (assembly GCF_002168275.2). NCBI lineage: Eukaryota > Viridiplantae > Streptophyta > Magnoliopsida > Malvales > Malvaceae > Theobroma > Theobroma umbraticum. The sequence goes on along the minus strand of NW_018397256.1, from coordinate 2,906,648 downwards.
TCTTTCTTTTTCTTTTTATTCTTATATATATATATATATATATATATATATATGTATGTATGTATGTATGTGTCGAAATCAATCTAATTAAAATTTTGAAGCCCTCTTTGCCTTTATATGCAGAGCAGAGAACAGTTGCAACATCTTTCAGGTCAGTTGTGAAATGGGGTTTTCTTTCTTCTTCTTCTTGTGGGTGATCATGCCTGTTTTTTCCCCTTGGTTCTGTCTTTTTTTTTTTTCTTTTGATTTGCTTCCCACCAAGAATTTCCTTTTCTTGATCTTCTGCTTTGCTTTCAGACTCAAATCTAAAAAAATTGTCGATTATAAGATACAATTTGATGACACATTTCTTCGAGTAGGTTGATAGTGTAAAACTGCAAACTGTGAAAAGATCAATTGACAAAGGTGTGATAATCTTCTGTCTTTTTGAGTTCCCTCAGTTAAAGAAATAGACATGATGGAGTTATGTTGTAATGTATGATTGTATCTAGTTTTGGTGTGATATAGAAATAATTACTCATTAGCAGTGCCCGAAATTTTTCAGTTTTGATACAACAGAGATCAGTATGCGTGGTATTGGTAAGAAAGTAGATGACCATGGATCTGCCAAGTCCTCTTCTTCTAAGAAAGAAGCTGGGTCTAAGCTAATTGCAACGTTACAATTCAAAAAACGAAGTAAACTATCCCATGGCAGAGTACGTAAACCAAAATACCATGTAAAGAAAGTTGGTTCGACCCTTTTGAAGAAGAAAGTTAATGCCTCTATTAGCAAGGGGACGGGGAACGATGTCTCTTCCGGCAAAATGGTAGGTAGTAAGACAAACCTGCACAAAGCAAACAAGAAAGGGTCTTCCAAGGAGTTGGATTCATCCAAGCTCCAAGGTAAAAATGCTGCATCTGGTAGTTCTGAGGAAAACAGTAAAAAGGCTAATGAAGATGTTAGAGTTAAAAATCTAACCAAGAAGAAAAAGAAGAGGCAAAAGGATAAGGTGGAGCTGGATGAAGCATTACGGTTGCAGAGAAGAACAAGGTACCTTCTGATTAAAATGAAGCTGGAGCAGAATCTTATTGATGCTTACTCTGGGGAAGGTTGGAAAGGTCAAAGGTATAGAACCTTTTTTCTTACAGACTCTGTCTCAATATAACACAACTAAAGCCTAATCAAACTAATGTAAGATATGACACAACTTAACATTTTCTCTAGTAAGCCTAATAGAACAACTAGGGAAGACAGGCTATCACATGTACTAGTGAAAATGTCATAGTAAAAAATTTTGAACTCTACCATGTTTAAGCATTCAACTCGAAATCAATTAGTTATAGTTGGATTGGCCCCAACCTTCTTTGGCTATTAGCCGTTTTACTTTGCTTATCTTGTTTTATCACAGTCGAGAAAAGATTAGGCCAGAAAAAGAACTGCAAAGAGCCAAGAAGCAAATATTGAAGTGCAAGCTTGGGATACGTGAGGCAATTCGCCAGTTGGATTCTCTTAGTTCAGTAGGAAGCATTGAAGGCTCTGTTATTGCCCCAGATGGATCTGTTTATCATGAACATGTAAACTTGAATACCTGTTCATTCCAAACTATAAATCTTGATTTGCTTGATATTATTGAAGCCATGATTTGGATATTCATTCTTCTGTTGTCCTGTATTTTTTTTTTTTTTAGATATTTTGTGCAAAGTGCAAGTTGCATGAAGCTTTTCCAGATAATGATATAGTACTTTGTGATGGAACATGCAACCGTGCCTTCCACCAAAAGTGCCTGGATCCTCCACTGGACACTGAAAATAGTAAGTTCTACTTGTGTAAATATTATGAATAAGTTGATCTGAATTATAAATCAAATGGCTTGAGAATAAGATACATTCAATTATTAATGTGCAGTACCTCCGGGAGATCAGGGCTGGTTTTGCAAATTTTGTGACTGTAAGATGGAAATTATAGAAGCAATGAATGCACATATTGGAACCCACTTCTCTGTTGACAGCCATTGGCAGGTTACTATTGCAATCTTTATCTAGTGTTCATCCATCCTACTGCCCTTTGTAGTTGAATTGGGTTTAACTGCTCTATTAATCAAATTAACAATGCCATTCTTCATTGGTTAGGATATTTTTAAAGATGAAGCTGCTTTCCCTGATGGTGCGATTGCATCATTAAATCCAGAGGAGGAATGGCCTTCAGATGATTCTGAAGATGATGACTATGATCCAGAGAGGAAGGAAAACAGCTGCGGCGTCAGTGGGGCAGCCACTGATGGTGATGATACAGATGATACAGACAGTTCAACTAGCTTGAGTTGGTCTGTGGATGGTGAAGATTTTTCGGGATCTGGAAGGCAAGAAAACCATTCAGTTGACAGTGGTGTAGATTCTTATGAAACCAGTGATGGGGAAATTATTTCTGGCCGTAGGAGGCGAAGAGCAGTTGATTACAAGAAGCTATATGATGTGAGTGTCAACCATTTAACTAATCACTGTGCGAATAGGTGTCAAAGCAATTTCCATAACATTTGAACTATTTAGTTGCCCATTTATCAGCTTTTATTCAAGGAAAAAATAAGTTGATGTTAATGCATGTTAAGGTTGGAAATTTGAGTAATTTACTGAATCTACTAAGTGAACCCTCAATAAGGGAAAAAATGGGTAGGAACGCATAACGGGAAAATAAAAGAAAGGAAAAGACATGTTTGGGAGTTGCAGAATTGGGTTGGGTGGGAGTTAAATTTGTTAATGTCTGCAAAGAAGAAAGCTTTGTGATATGTCATTGCTTTGTTCCTGTAATTTCTAGTGTATGGCTGTACATAACATAGGCAAACGTTAGATGGTTGTTGCATACTTACTCATGATTTGCCACAATAGTGTTGCTTAAGAAACATAGCATTTAACTCTTACAATTCTATATCAGGGGAAACAATAATATAGAGTTCTGCATGTTGTTGTTGCAGACTACTTAAAAGTTTTGTTGTACTGTGTGTTTCTCCTTTCTGAACAGGAAATGTTTGGAAAGGATGCTCCTCCATATGAGCAAGTCAGTGAAGATGAAGATTGGGGTCCTGGTAAAAGAAAGCGTAGAGAAAAGGAGTCAGATGCTGCCAGCACACTTATGACTTTATATGAAAGTGAGACAAAATATCCAAATGTTGAAACCACAGAAACAAGAAGACAACTACCTTCGGATCTGAAGAGCAGGAGACCTATTTTCAGAATTCCTCCCACTGCAGTAGAGGTAGGAAATACTTGAATTCTGCCAAAAAAGCACATGATTGGAGCGTCCTTCTCTCCTTTCCCAAACTGTTGTCTGCACTCTCTCTTAATATTAAGAAGAAATGTATTTTTCATCCTGCTTATTTTCTGCACTCCCTTCTTCTGTGCCCTTCCAGAAACTCCGGCAGGTGTTTGCTGAGAATGAACTTCCTTCTAGAGTCATCAAGGAGAATCTTTCAAAGGAATTGGGTCTTGAGCCTGAAAAGGTAAAAACTAAGTTTTACAAAATATTATTTCCAAGAAAGGTGTCTAGAAATTGATAATACATTTTGGTGCCCATAATTACAAATACTTCTCTGGAAACTAGAGTGACCAACTGACCATACTTTTCATTCTGGAGAGAGGGATTGGATAACATTTGCTTTCTCATGATGCTTAATTCATCCCACTGAAAGCATTCTTTCCTGGAATTTACCTGGTGTGTAACTTGAAATCAATATAATAGAGGGTATGTCATGCATCTATGGTATCTAGTAGCATCTAATCTATCTGGGCTAGTATCACAGTTATTGCCAAGAGAATGGAATAATCATTGTTGCATGTGGATTTGGTAGCAAGTGCAAAATAGCAAAAGAGAATTCAATGTATGTTGGACTGAGGTCTTAAAGAACTAGAGGATTATTATTATATCCTCCACAGAATTTACAATTCTAACTTGTTAGCTTTTCTTTTCTTGTACCTTCTAGTCCTTATCCTTGAGTTTCATGTTCCAGGTAAATAAATGGTTCAAGAATGCCCGGTACTTGGCACTTAAAAGCAGAAAGGTTTGTTTGCACTGCATGCACACTGCCATAATTGCCTATGTTCATTTATTCTATACAATTTTTTCCTGCTTTTCTATACATTTCTTCTATGGATCTTTTATATTTGGAGTTACATTTTGGACTTAAATCTTATAATATATTTGGACTTCTACCAACTCCTCTCTTCTTTCAAATATAGCAAGTTTTTGATTGATGGTGAACCTTTAGATTTCTCTTAAAAATACATTGGTACTTCTTTGTGGCTGTTCAAACCTAGGCTGGTTTCTTAGATGCTATCAACTGCTGTTTCTCCTAGAAACTATTAATTGCTAATTCTTACTATTATATAATAGCTTTTAATTGCTAGAAGAACTTTTAATTGCTAATTTTTGCCCGAGTCTTTTATATTTTGGTTGGTCGGCAGGAGTTATTGAGATTCACAGAAAGTCTTGAGATTTTAATTTTAAAAAACTTCGTCTATTTTTGAGAAAATTGAAAGGTTTTTTCACAGATTCTATGTGAATCAGGTAGAGAGAGCAGACCACCTTCAGAGTTCTTCTCCTAGAGTCTCCAAGGAATCTGAACTTGAAGCTCCAAAGAGGAAAGATCCTGATATCCTGCAATTGGAAGATACATCGAAAAAACCTTTATTACATACACCAAAGAGATTGAAAAAGAAAGTGAGAAAGAGTCCAAACTCAAAGTCATTACACAGCCCTTTAAAGAGAAGTCCACGTGATGGACTTTCACTTGTTTCACCTGCAAACAGCAACAAGGTAATTTAGCTGAGATTCTGGTTGTAACTTGGAATCCCCTTTTCACTTCTCTTTTGTTCGTGTCACTTGATTCATCATAGTGATTAAAGAATTGGAAGCAACCTAAAGAAAGCATTAACTTTTAATGGCCATTAGAGCAAGAATTCTTATTCAAGATTATTTTCTAGATGGTTTCAACAAAAAGAATGTTACTATCTGCCTTTTGAGGCAAGACAAGTGTCTTAAAAATTGGATTTTCATTAATTCCTGATTTTGAGATTGCTGTTAAAAGAAATACCAATTGCCATTTCTGTCTGGGAGGGTTATACCCCGTACCTTGTTTGGAAACATTTTAATAGGAGGTTATGTATTTCTTTGAAAATTTTCTGAACCCTAATTTCTTTTAAACCCTCCAAATTGAGAGGATTGGGAGGGGAAAGATTCCTCATTAAACAAATTATATTATGCTGACAGAATTGCCCTTATTTTAACATTTCTTCTTGACTTAAAAAGGGCAGTTATTATTTCCTACGGCTTTTATTTAACTAAACAAAATTTTGAACATGCCCCTTTCTCTCCTTCCCCTAAGAGGAATTGTATCCTCTCCATCTTCTCCCCCCCCTTCTCCTTCTAATTCCCAAATAGAGGGTACAGTTCTTCTGCTGAGTATGCCAACTTTTTTAAATAACTGAATTATAGTCAGATCAAGTTTCATCTTTAAAGTCACTTTAGGTTCTATTTTGCACTGTGGTTGTTGGGCCTTTCCATTTGGGGTATAGTTTTCGCTGCCTGGACCCTCAGGTAATTGACTTTTCACTTCAATAAAGGTCTACTTCTGCTACATTTACCTAAGAGGTAGATAAGATTCTTCATAACATTGCAACATAATGATTGGATGTTTTTTGAGTCTATGCAGGTTTCCTTGCATTTCATTGAATTAGGTCCACACGCTGCTAATATAATCTAGTCTAGAATGAAATTGATCAAACATTGCCTGGCCAAATGGAGTTCCAACTTTGGATTTAACAATTATATATATAAGGACCTACTTTATGTATTTCATTTTACAGCAAGAGTTTGGGCTCATTTGAAACCTAAGCATGTAATGGCATAATGGACTGCCAACGATATAAAATTTCCAAGATAGAATCTGAGCAGTGACTTAAAATTACATGTTTTATGCTTTGACATGTGTTAACATTGTCTTTCAGGTCAGAAAAGAGTTGAGCGATGATGTGATCTTGAAGAAGCTCTTGAAAGGGAAAAAGAAGAGGGAGAAGAAGAGGGTGAACATTGCTGTTGGGGGTGGATTACAGCAGTTCGAGTTAGAGATGGAAAGGCTTTGTAGGGTTAAGGTGAGGCTCGAGAATATGAGGCAAACATTATTAAGATTAGAAACTAGCAAAGCTAGGAAGGTGAATAAAAACCGGTTACATGAAGAATCTGTTATTTATATTCCCATTGCAGAGGTAAAGCAGAAGGTTTGATTTTGTGGAACCTTTTGTGACCATTATTACAGCACTTTCAGCGGTGCTGATGGTTGTTTCTGTCAAATGCCCATTTGACCAGACCTCAAGTTGCAATGGGAATCATTTCACTTAATATTTCCAATATGCTAGCGGGCTATTGAGTGAATCTCAGTTGCTATTTTAAGTATATGGAACAGTTGGTGCTGACCCAAAAAGAAAAAGAAAGAAAGAATGAAAGAAAGAAAGTATGACCAGTTGATAAAGATGTTTGGCTTTGATCTTAAGTATCTCTACAGCGTTAGTGATATGAAGTTTTCACTGCATTTCAATCGGATTTAGCCAAGGAATAGCAGCTTGCTAAATCCCTGATGCGTTCACGAGGATAAAAGCTGGCCCAGGGTATCTGTCACATTAGCGATGCATGGGTAGAGATTTCAATGCATGCTACATGCTATCGGGTAAAGTCATCAGCCTGTCTCATCTCAAGCAATAGAAGCATGATAGAAAATGGATAAGGGAACATGAGTCTTGTGCCCCTTGACATCATAATGTTTTATGAGACTGAATGCTAGATAAAAAGAACAAGTTTCAGAGGATATATGATCTTGAATAGACTTAGAAAAACATAACATGATCTTCACATGGCCAACCCTACACAATGGAAGGAGACTTCATTTGTGCGTAGCTTCAAAAAAACAGACAAGGAAATAATTTGATTGATCACTCAAACTTTGCAGAAGGTGACTATATCCAGGAGCCTAAAGAGTCTAAATCCCATAAACAAAAAAAACTATGTATTCAACCCGCATACTTGAAATGTCTCTTTAAGTCAGTTTCATAAGTCGTTATTTGCTTTTCTCTTCAACATTTGGTCAGCTCCAAATCCTGTTACGAGACCTTAATCCTTACCAAAGAAATTTGAAATGAAAAGACGTTAGCTTAGGAAACTAACAGATTGTAAAGCCATTTGAAATCAAATTGACTGCAATAAATAAAAATAAATGAAGAAATTGGCATTAACCAACCTGAATCTAAGTATATCACTCAACTTCCTTCCGAACCAGAGGCCTGTGAGGTTTTGGAGCTGAAAGATAAACAAAATTAAAATGATGAATTATAAGATTGCCAAAGACAAACTAAAACAAAATGCTAAAACAGTCCAAACTCTTGTTATCCAATCACAACAGACATATTTATATAGAAACAAATGCAAGGAAATGAGAATCCATCACCTAAAGGTATGCGGCTATTATGCCTTCCTAACTGAAGCTGAGATCAATCACATTTTCACACCTTCGGAGAAATTCATTGCATAGTTATACTGTAATCTTGCCTTTTCATTACATACTTATGAATGCATTAACTCTAAATTCTTATACGTATGATTTGACCAACACGATCTCTTTCAGAACATTTGACATAATTTTTGAGCAAAAACACCCAACTTCGACACATTTTCACCTGCCTGGCATTTCCATACAGATTCAGGAGTAGTATATCACTTGGATACAAATTAAAGCAATATGCTACAATGGTGTCTGAGTTCAGATCAAATCTCTAATTCCTAGATAACTGCTTCACTCTCATGGCAAAGTTAAAACTCAGGGCAATGCTGCCATGTTAGTTTGTTTGGAATGACATGAGAGTAGAATTTTATTGCTATCAAAAGCAATTCTAAATGTGTTTTGTTTATATCTTTCTTTCATACCCTTTGCCTCAATGGACAAGAATATGCAATTTCCCTAATGCAGTGATGCAGACTTAAATCATGATGAAATTACATACCATTAGGATTCCCCTGCTCATAGAAACTTCTGAAAAGAGAGACTGCTTCTGAGGCCAGCAATCCTCCTGTACATTTGAAACCTTTTCTTTGTGGAACTTCAGCACTAAAAGAGCAAAGACAAACAGAAGAAAAGTCATTCACTTGAATTGCAAAATTTACCAATAAATCGAATAGGATGAATATAGAAAGAAAAAATTTTCACCATTAATGAGTTCCCCCTTCCCACATTAGAGAAAAAACTGTAAAATCGAACTATAATGAAGAGACAATATAAGCAGATAACCAAGAAAGAGCAGGCAATACGCAAGGGACAGTAATTAATCATCCATCAGGTTGAGACAGCAACTTTTCACCATAAAAAAGTTGTTACAAACTTAACCGATGAATTTACATGGAATCAGTTGAACAATTAGATAACAGTTCTAAATTCTCATTTGTTGTGAATATGACTGTCATCAAGGCAAAAACTTCTGCAGAAGCATTTAAGATATACAGGGAAGGGAAAATGTTGTCTTTTATTCTTCACCAACATTATGCAAAAAGTGTGTAGACAACCGAAGACACAGTGAGGTTAGAGGAAGCTAAAATGCCGTACACTACAAGGGATTAATGATGCAAAGGCTGAAGAAAACATGGAAAACACAAGTTTTTTACAGCAGAGAAGTTGAAGCCTAAACCCTAAGCCCTAATTCCTACTTTCTGATATCTTAAAATGCATTTAGCAAATGGAAATAAAAACTGTATTTTCTGAAAATGAAAATAGTAAATGCATTTGTTATTTATATGGTCTCATCAAAAAAACTACAAAAGAAAATGGTTAGTAAACTGCATAATGCCACTATACATAAAATGAAGAAGAGTGAAAAAGGAAATGGTTTTTAGTTCACTTGTTTGGTATAAATACAACATATGCAGATAGCACAAGGCTTCTGCTCCACTCAAATATATGTAAGGTGGTTAGCTAGCTTATTTCAATTATAATGAATAGCTGCAATTACTTATTTAGTTATTGGTACTTTTGTCTACTTACCATTTTCCATACTTCTAACTGCATTCACAAGCATAGAATGTCTATTTATCACAAATGCACAGTATAATGAAATAAGAAGTTCAAACTCAATTTACTGAGGACAAAGAAAAACAATAGTGATGAAAAAAAAAACCCGTAAGTAAAAACTTGCATGCAAGAATGAGTTCCAAAACAAACCTGATAGGTGGCTCAAAGCAACTTGAATGCAAGGATAAAATGGACCCGCACCCTCCAAATTTCTCATTTGCACAACCATAATATACTTCCTTTATACCTAAGATGGGATATACTCTGTCAAGGATCAGGCTAATGAAAAAAGTAATAAAAAGTATTCAAAATAATAGATTCCTTAATTCAAGTATTATAATTAGAAAAAAAGGATACCAAGAATTGACAAAGCTGCAGCACACATTATGCATGGTTCACATGTAACATACAAAATGCATTTTGAAAAGGTTTCAGCAACTTCTGATTTTGAAAGTCCATCTCTCTGCCATTTCTCCAGAAGAATGTCTACGGCTTCCATTTCTGCATGTCTTGTTGCCTGCACCAAAAAAGAATGAAGAAACCCATATAATTTCCATGAGCTGCCGAAAAAGATGAAGTTTGAAATAATAGTCCACTGACATAATGTTAAATTATAGCTGAAGCCTAGACATGACCAAAACTATGAGAACATTAGTGATCAAAGAACCTTGCAGCCTGTGCCCTAAATTGTGCAAAAGCACTGCATTTTATGAACCAACTACCCCACAATTTTGGGGTGAGGGGATTCATATAATTTTTTTCCCTCTAGGAGGAAACCCATAAAGCTAAACAACAACATGGACCTAGTAATCATAGTAAAATGATTATGGAAAAGATGGGATTAAAATTCAGTTAGCAATTAAAAAGGGGGAAGAAGGGAAGAAAAGGCACATTTATCTTGCTTTTTGGAGCTTAGAACCAAAAAAGAACAAATAAATTTTCAGTTTGCTCTCGGCAGACCGCGAAAATGTCCTTGATACAGACCAAGGAAGTAAACAGACAAGAAAGATATTTCAAAGATATTATTCAATTTTCAAATTTCAAACGACATTTGAGGATATTGTTATAACTTTAGGACCAACATAAGCATCCAGGAGCAAGAAGAAAACACTAAAGATGCTAATGTAACTGCAACCAAAACAAATTTAGCAGAGTTTTTGGCCAAAAAGGAATAGATCATTTTTCATTTTCCATCTCTCTCAATCACCTCTGTACGCTGTTGGAGGAAAAAGCAGTGAAGATAAGCAGAGTCAAAAGTTATTTTCCTTAGTACGACTTAGCTCAGAACTGTAAATAGTGTATGCAAACTGTAATTGATTTCAAGCAATAGTTAATAATTTGTTCACCTTTAGATCATAGTGTCCACAGAAAAAATGAACGTCATTGAAATGTTCTTCCAGTTATAACCAATCAAAAAGTTACGCGGCTAGTAAAAAACAATAGAGTACTGCTACAGCTGGATGATGAGCATATGAAGATCAAGCTGCAACAAAATTTTACACAAACGAGCATAAATGTTTCTTAAACACACATCACACAAGATACATATTTTATGCACTAAATGTCTTCATAGAGAAGTGCACAGCCAACATGATACGAGAGAGATCAAGGAGACACAAAATATGAGAATGTCAGAAAAGGGGGAAAAAAAGATGGGGAAATAATTTACATTACGTGTCTCATTGGTTCGATTTCTCCCAGAGGCAATGACCTTCCCATCCTTGATGAATACACAGCTGATATATAAACAGCATAGTTAGTGAAGAAATTTACAATGAGAATTTTGTACGTCCTTGACTTGAGCAAAAAAAGCAGTTTAGTTTTCAAACTAAAATATACACACAAAGAAGATGGGGATCTACTGAAGTTAACTGATATTGATGAAGTTTACAGCAGCTTAACCACCTGATCCTAGGAATAAAATGGTAGCTACATGGCTTGAAACTTGGTGCTGAATTTACATGGGTAGCAACTATAGCTTATACTTTAATCCTCGCAAATAATTATCTGTTACGTTGGGTAAAACTTAACCTATGAGTCTATGACACAGTGCATGCCGATGAAAATTTCAGGACCCTGGTGATCATGTTGATTTACAGATTAGTTGGTGAGACAGCAAATTGTGTGTGTAACAATGCTGTTTTCTTTCGGTCCCAAGTTTATAAATAATTTGTTTTATTGGTCAATTCTCCAGGTTATTCAAGTCTTCCATCTTCTATGTAAAAATGCACCCTATTAAAAAGGTCATATGACTTCTTTCCATAGTCATTTCAACCCTTCAATCAAGACAACCTTGAAGGAAATAATTGCATTTCTATTGGGGCACACATATTCTTTAGCTAAAAGGTATCTTTCTGAGTTGTAATGGAGTTCTGTTCTCAGGCTTATGGAATGAATTATAAAACTACCATTGTAGACTTTCTGGGATGTTTGAGCTCTCTCTTAGCTTTGTATATTTCTTCACGACTACCATCATAAGTGGGTCGCATCCAAACACCATCAACCGTACCACCAAATTGAGTACACTTCCTCAACTTAAATTATTTTAGAGCCTTCCTAACTAAGTTAATTATATAAGCTATAACCAGGCTTATATCAAGATGTTGACCGGACCTCTTTCCAGATTCCCAAAAAAAAAAAAAGAATATTTCTAATTATTCTGGAGAATACAAGATTATTGCAGAGCAGCAAACCATAAATTTTTGTTTCCAAACATTAGGAAGATATATTTAAAAAAGGTAGTATAATTTTACTTAGTTTTACCACTAAAATAGAACCCAAACTCAAATTTCGTCCAAAAGAATGAGATTAAAACTTACGCAACAGGAACTTCAAGGCTTTCCAAAGCAAGTTTTGCCTGAAAGATGAGATAAATATTGCGTGTGTGTGTGTGTGTGTGAGAGAGAGAGAGAGAGAGGGGTTAAATTCCAATAGTAGCAATGCGGAAATTATATTATAGAAAGGGAGAAAAAGGCGGGTTGTAATTACCTGCTGAATTGCGAGTTCCATATATGCAAGATTCTCAGAAGACCATCCTTGACCTTCACTTTCCATCTCGGCAATACCCAAAAATAGAGTAACAAAGAAGCGAAGCAGAAGTAACCAAGACTGATAAATGGGTATAAGTACCTGGAAGTCCCTGTACCGGCACCAGGGCAAACTGTGTATTTTCCTCCCCCTATTCCAATGGTGAGCAATATGAATTTGTATGGTTTTTTTTTTTTTTTGAGATATATACGTGGGGATGGACCGGCAACGGCTAGCGAGGATCAATATTTTAGTAGGTAAAATATTGTCACCCTTGACCTTATTTATAATTTCACGGTGACGTATTAATATTCAAAATATACATTCCTATCTTGAAAGAATATTTTCTGTTAGATATATAAATTTAGTTATTAATTAATTTTAATATTTTAATTAATTGGATGATATATTAATTTTAAAAAATTAATTTTATTTTTTATTAATTTTAAAAATTATTTTTATATAAATTATAATTTTAAATTTTTCTCTCTGGTACAAAAAAAAATTCTCTTTAAGAAAGGGATGGGAGCACCAGATCAAAGGTGCTCCTCTCCCTTTGGAGAGCACTTGCCGTGAGGTGGTCGATCGGCTAATGGGAAGCTGATCATATTATTTGAGAAAAAAAACAAGAAGGAAGAAAAGGTATTTTAATTTTTTTATATTTTTTATTAATAATGTTTAAACTTTTGAGTTTTATTATTTATTTTAAAAATTAATAGATTCGTGTGAAATTATGATTAAAAATTAAAAAAATATAAATATTTTATTTTATTTTATTAAATATAATAACATTCATGATCTTTACGTGAATTTATATTATAGGAGAAAATTAATTTTTTAAAATTGAATAACAAGAAACAAATAATTTTTAATTTTTTAAATTTTAAAAAGTAAAAATATTTTTTATTTTTCAAAAAAATTATAAAAATAAAAAACAAAAAACTTTCTAAAAAGTACAAGAAACCAAAATAGCTTTTTATGTTTTAAAAAGCTATTTTGGAGAGCACTTGCTATGAGGTGGTCAATCGGCTAATGGGAAGCTGATCATATTGTTTGAGAAAAAAAAAAGAGAAAGAAAAAGTAATTTTAATTTTTTTATATTTTTTATTAATGATGTTTAAATTTTTAAATTTTATTATTTATTTTAAAAATTAATAAATTCGTGTAAAATTATAACTAAAAGTTAAGAAAAGTGAGTATTTTATCCTATTTTATTAAATACAATAGCATTCCTTATGTGAACTTGTGTTATCGAAGAGAATTAATTTTTTAAAATTGAATAACAAGAAACATAAATAATTTTTAAATTTTTAAAACTAAAGATCATTTTTATTTTTCAAAAAAATTATAAAAAAAACTTTCTAAAAAGTAAAAGAAACCAAAATAGCTTTTTATTTTTTAAAATTTCAAAAAAAAATAAAAAAGAAATAATTTTTTAATTTTAAAAGATTGTAAAAAATTAAAAAACCAAAAATAATATTTAATTTTGTAAAAAAATTTGAAACATTACAAATAAAAAATAATGTTTTATTAAAGAAACTCTACTTTTTTCCTCTCTCTTTCCAAAGCCAAATCTAATCAACAAACTTTAGATCAGCTTCAGATAGCTAGCTTGCCATTTCTGTTATCTTCCAAATTTAAGTTATATCTATTTTTTGATGTTTTCGAATTTTTTTAAGAAATTATTTTTACTTTTCACTTATTAGAAATTTTTTTAAAAATAAAAATATTTTTGGCTTTTTTAATTTTTCAAAATTTTTAAAAAAATAAAAAAAAATATTATATTTTAAAATTTTCAAAAATTTTCAAAAAATTTAGTTTTACGATTTTTTAGAGTTTAAAAAATAAATAATTATTTTTTGTTAACACCACACCAATATCAATCAACATGGCCAACAACATTGTGAAAAAAAAAGAGAGAAAACGTGTTTTAGTAAATAGGCATAAAAGAGATGCAGCGAGAAAGGTCTCAAGGCATTGCAGGGTGGAGGAGGTGTCTCTCTTTTCAGTTTTTGTGGATAATCTAAGGGTTGGGTTTCATGGGTTTATATAAGGAAGCTTTTGATCAATTCAAAGTGGCAGTGGATGTGTTCGTTCCATAAGTATCTCAAAAACGTGTAAAAAACTTTCATTTTGTTTGGTACAAGGAAGAGAAGGAAATGATGTAGTACAACATGGTAATGGCATGTTCTTATTGGGCAAAAAATTACTGTGAAGAAAGCTTTTGTTGTAGAAAAGGCTAAAGTCGTCATCTCTAGTGTACGCCCAATTCATCATTTTGGTATTCATGGTTTTTCCAAAGTGGTATTAATGGGTGCAGGGAACAAGAATGGCCCTCTGTTGAGGAAGATTGTAGCTAGAGAGGAAGAAAAGAAATTGAGAAGAAAGACATTAAGGGTTCCATCTGAACCAAATGGAGAGTCGGCCAGAGCAAAGAAGATTGATCAGGAGCTTGCCAAGAGTGGTTTTGAGAATAAGGGGTTTTTGGCTATTAAAATTACACAGTTGGCAAATTCAGAATTAACAAACAGTTAGGGAGAGGAAAGAGTCAAGGGTGATAAAACTCGAAGGATTTGAATCCTGGTGTGTTAATTGGTATTTTAGATAGGATTTTGGTTAAAAATATTTTTTTCAAAATTAGCTAAAGATTTTGACGGAAAAGGTGGTAAGGAGGTGGATTCACCTAGATCACTACAGAAGTTGGGGATGCATTCATCTATAATGTTTGAGGCATTGATGAGAGGTAGCATCGATTCCAAAAGGCAAAGGAGAATTGCCTAACAATTAAAGAAGGAAGCATAATAAAACACACAGGCAATTCTTTACCTTTTGTTGTACATGTGAAGAGAAAGGTGCGTGTTCTTAACTCGCATTAATATATTTGCATATGAATTGTTATGACATGGATATTGTTGTCATTGTGTTGCTAAAGAATGAAAAGCCAATTTTTGTGATTTTGAGTGAGTAAACATGTTGCAGTATGTATGTATGTATGTATGTATGTATATATATATATATATGAAGAGTATATTTTGTATATATATTGTGTTTGTTGTTCTTGTAACTGTGTTGTGATTATTGTTCTTCTCATTGTGTTGTGCTTGTGTGACGATTTAGAGATTGATTTTGTCGTCATTGTGTTGTAATAGAAAGAATATATTGTTCGATTGCTGTATTGGTATATATTATACGGTTATTGTTGTGTTGTAACTGTACAGATATATTGTTCAGTTATTGTTATTTATTTATTTATTGTGATTACATTGTAGTGATTGTTGTGATTATTATCTTGTTGTGATGATTGTTTTGCTGTAATTGCAATCAGAGGCTGATGATATTCTCCTAATTGTTGGATCGCACTCACAAATGAATAAAGGGCAGTGGAGAGTTTGTGGACAATAAGTCCAAGATTGTTAATGTAAGTAATAAAAATAACCAATTTATATTTCATCATATAATTTTATTTGTTTTCATTATATGTCATTTAAAAATTTAATTACTAATTCACTTTATTTTTTTGGTAGGAAATATATGCTTATGTATTATTGTGGAAGTATGATCAATAGCTATCGCCCCAGTTGGAGTTTAATCCACAAGTGTGGTCGGAGGTTATAAAAGGAATGCAAATCACTCGAACCCATGTCGACAAGTAAATTTAATTACCAATTCATCTTATTTTTTTGATAGAAAATATATGCTTCTGCATTATTGCAGAAATACAATCAAAAGTCATCATCCCAGTTGGAGTTCAATCTGTGAGCATGGTCGAAGGCCATTGGAGAGGCGTAGATCACTCGAACCCACATCTACAGATTTGGCACCCAGGTGTCGACTGCATCACTACTTGGTGTAACTTAAATGTCCAATCCCTTCTAGCAATGCTATAGCCTCCATCGAATATGGAGTTGAGCATTACATAGATTCTCCATTGCATGGAGCCAACAGTCCATTCTAGGGTTTCATTATAGCAACCAAGTCCTTTTAGTAATGAGGAAACATGATCAGGGGATAATAGCAATAGTTAGATTGTAGGTTTATTTATTTTTATATTTTTTAATTGATTGTAATATTGAATAATACAATTTTTATTTTTATTTTTATTTTTTATAAAAATCGAATACTTTTTATAAATATTACTATTTTTTAATATTATTATTTGTATTTGTATTATTCATTTGAAATGATAACAAAAAATGAACAAAACCAATCAATTTCAATTTTCGTAAAAAAAAATTGTATTCCACTTTATTACCAAAGGAATTACCGACTAATATAGCAATTTACCAACGAAATCATGCACAATATTACTAGCATAATAAACTTCATCACCGAAGGAAACAAGGACATCATCGGCAGAAACTATAAAAAATCGAAACACTGAGTTCTATTGACAATTCTGTCACCAATTTCGTCAATAATTTATCAATGGAAGGCAATCAATACCCACCGATCATGCTTCCGACAGATTAGATGCTTTGCTAATCAAATTTTCTATGGATTATTCTATCAAAGATTTTCTAACGAAATATTTAATTATCGACAAAATGACCTTTACCAACCACGATATTTCCACCTGATTATTGATTGAATTTTCTATCGAAAATCTATCAATATTTTAAATTAAAGGCAGAATTTTTCATTCAAAATCCGTTAGTTATTTTAAATTACTGATAAAATTTTTGGTCGAAAATCCATTAGTATTTTAAATTATAGATGAAATTTGAACCTTTAGTGATAAAAATTTTTGTTTGGCAAAAGTGTTAAATTTGGTAATGAAAATGATAGTTATCAGTTTGACTAATGGTAGTTAGTCAATTATTAGTCAATGATTGAACGTAATAGAAGAACAATGGCTTATTTGATTTTTCTTAAACAGTTCAAGGGCTTTTTAAAGCATTATTCCTTTAATGTTTGTTGTTATAAATTTAAATCATTTGTAAATTATATATTATAAGATATCAAATAAATTTTTTTATTCGAGTTTGGGTTCAAGTTTTTAAATTTAATATCCATGAACATATAAAACAATTTGAATTGCATTATTAGGTAATTAACAGATTCGAATATTTAACGGATAATGTCTAGAGTATTAGAGTATGAGTATCTTTCAGAAAAAAAAATAAAGAGTAGAGATATTATTTTTGAAATTATATTCCAGTAGCTATAAGGTTCAAGTACCCTATAAATTAATAGGATTCAAGGTAAGTTACCTTGAAAATATTGAGTACCATACTTGTTAACATTCCTAATCAATTTAGAGAATATTAAAGACATATAAATTTAAATAATACTAATAAACATATAAAGAAGGAAAGAAAAATGAACAAACATAAAATGGTAAAGGATTATGTATCAACAAAAAGATTATAAATTATAATAATTTATGCCTTCTGGTTAAAAATATAGAGAAACATAATAAAAAAAAAGAAGAACAAGATTTTTACTAAAGTTAGAAAAGTATTTTTTATATTATGATTTTTTTCTCCATTCTTAATTTTTCTCTATTTTTATAAATATTCTCTAAAAAAAGATTCAAAATATAAATTTATAATTAAAAACATATACAGTTGCAATAGCATAGCAAAATAAAAAATAATGAAAAATATAAATTTGAGATTTTTAAATTAATAGTTGTGTAATAAATTAATAATATAATTACATCTGAGCATTTAACTTATTGATTGGTATATAATCCCCTACCTTAAAAGCAAGGTTCAAATCTCTCCTTTTTCAATTATTAAAAAAATTAATAATATAATTAGAGTGAATCAAAAGTGTTCTACAATAAAAGATATTTGATACAGCTAACAAAATAGTTATTTAACGTATTAAATATCCTTTGATAGGATTAAAAAAAAATATTTAAATATCTGATGCATTAGTTGGTGTATAATCTCTTACTTAAAACGTAAAATTTGAATTTTCCTTCCCTCAAATAAAAAAAAAAAAAGAAAGGCAATTAGGTTATCATTATTGAATTCAAGTATTCAATTAATAGTGTCTCTTGTATGTGCTACTATAGAATTCAACAAAAACCCTTTTTTTTTTAAAAAAAAAAAAAACCAACAGCGTTATCCCAAGACTAGAAAACAAAGAATAAGAAGGCAGGCAAAAACCTTGTTGGCCTATTTCTCTACATTCCTCTTCTTGAACTAGTAGTCTTCATCTCCTTAACTTCTAAGTTTTCAAGTGTAAGGCAAAAGGTTTAACAAAATGAAAAGAGACGCTAAAGCATGTCTTCTTTGATTTCTTTCCGTCCCCATTCCTTTCACCTTTCTCCAGAATTTGGCCTTCTGACAAATCGCCCCTGCAACATTATCAACAAACCTTCAATCCAAAAACACAAAAGAATCAGACAACGAAAGCAAAACAAAAGCAAATGTTTCATGACTACACAAAAATGCTAAGATTTTAAAGGATTTGAGATTCAATTGCCTTTAATCTTTTTACTACTTAATTAAATATTTAGATGAAATTCATTTGTAATTCTTTACATTTTTCAACAAAAGTATGTCATGTATAAAGATTACTGACTTAGCATCAAGGATTTAGAGCTAGCTTTTTTCTTTTTCTTTTTTTTTGTGTGAATCGGGAGACAACGCACTCTACAAAAAATTCCCTTTTTTCTCTAAAGTTTTCTCTAATTTCCTTACTTTCAATGTGGCTGTTAACATAATTATAAAAATTATTTAGTTAAAGTTGTAAAAAGAATACAAACTAGGTAAAATAAAATTATGAATAAGATTTCCCTTCTATATATATCAAGCAAAATATAAACTAATGGATTTGAGAACTTAATTCAGTTGGAACATTCTCCTCTTTAATTTATAATTACAACACTGTTGGAATCCAGAGCGAAGAAAGAAACGTAAATAAGGTACAAAAAAGGTCCAATACAGACACTTAAATGTAGTACAAATCCTACGATTAAATATTTTAATTGCAAAAAGAAAAACCCTTTATTTTTATTGTTAGCTATTTGACAAAGAAAAAAAAATAACAATTCATTCTTTATAATTTTTTTAATTAGAACCACCATGTCATATTTAATTAATCCTATTAAACTCACGTTCCATTTTAAATATTATATAAAAATAAATTGTATATATAAAAAAAAAAAAAAAAGAGAAACATATAAAAATAGGCCATAGGACCCAAACACAGTGACTGAGAATAGACGAAGAAGCATTACTTAGAAATTAAATCAAACCTTCATTCTGGGCCGTCGATCAGCATTGACCTTTCTGACTTGATACCTGATCTTCTTAGAGAAGAGGCGCGTACGCCGCTTCTCTTTGTAGCGAAGCACGCTAGCCTCTCTCACCCCTCCCCCGTCCGAGAATAAATCGATCTGCGCTAGCCTGGCCTGCCCCAAAAGTTCATCAAAGGAAAAAATTCAGTGCCTCGCACCCCACCTCTAATAAATAACTCTGTCGTTGTCATACATACATACATACATGTACCATTCTATTAGTTAATACTAAATATGTTCCATTTTCTTAGACTTTATATTATTTTAATATTATGATAGTTTAAATAAAATTTATATGCTCTGTTTAATAATGTCAAAAAACAATATATGAAACAAGAAGAATTGAGTATTACCCTAAAAAACTGAAAACGACACTACACCATAAGATGGTGGGCCTTCGAAAGGGAAAAGCCTAAGAAAAACAAATTCCCTTCTTTTTGAAACCTTTAAAATCTTGTGAACCGTCCGATTCGTTTAAATCAGGAAACATTTTTTTTTTTAATAAAAAGAAAAGAAAACAGAAAAGGTCAGCCCCTCACGAGAGCCGCGGATGGAAGCCTAGGCACCCCACCGACTCATTCCCATGCTAACTATATAAAACAACACCAAAATGGCACATTTGAAGCAGCAAGTAAGAAAACCACAACAGTTTGTAGTCCTGGAAATAAAACCTTATGCTGCAGAAAGTGGTCACGCTTTTATTTTGAACCATTGCTACACCCTACAGACAGACCCTTCAGGCACACTTAACAAACTATGCTGTAAAGAGTAGGGGATTTCCAAATTGCAATCATTGAAATTTTGATTTCCCAGCGGGTGATGAGAAACATACATAGACATCATTTCCAGCAACTTCAGCCCCTGGAGATTCCTCGGCGAAGGGCGAGCCACGGTCTGACCAGGCATTCACCACCTCATCGTAATTCAATTTCAATTGCAACCCTGCAATCGGATTTGGCTTCGGATTTTCTTTAGGCATGTCCGAACCCTTCGCCTCCGTCACAACAATTGGTTTCTCCACCCTCTTTTTCTTTTTCTCTGCTCTGCTGACCTTGGTCTTAGTTTTTGGTGAGATTTGTAGCACATCTACGGTAGAAAAATTCCACCAATTCCCCTCATCAACATGTCTCAACGCTCTTACTCCCCTCCTCAATCCGAACCCAAACCCAAATTCAAATCTCCCGCCAAATCCTAATCCCATGGGATTCCCATACCATGAACCAATTTGGCTGATTTGGGCACCGTGACATGTGCCATTGGACTCATCCAATGTCTCCTGATTGACGCTAAGGTTCCCCATAATGCTATCAATACCTTCCTCGATTTCCTCATCAAGAATCGATTCTGCATCGAAATCTTCCTGGAATTCAGTGCTGAATCCCATTTCCGTGGAACCACCTCCTCCATGGGAATTGACTTCTCCGCTACTACTTTGCCAGGACTTGTCACAAAAATTCACGACTTTTGGCTCAATTAGGCAACTGGGTTTTTCTCGGATGGGCTGATTCTGGAGCAAGAAACCAGAGTCGTCAATTACACGGAAGGGCAACAATAATTCAGACGATTCATTGAAGAAAGAGTCCTGAGGCTTGGTGAATTTACGTGGTTTTGTAAGGTTTTTGGAGGAAAATATATTGGGATAGGCAGTGGAGAGGAGGGCTGCAGCTCTCGTTGTAGGTTTGGTTGGGGCGTTTTCGAGGGGTTCGTGGTTTCCGAGTGGAGATCGCAAGGGGGGAATTGCTGGACTCAGAGAGAGTTGAAGAAGGTGAAGAAGATGTGTGAGAAGTTCTGGTCGAAGAGGATGGAGATTTTATTATTTCAAGGTCTAACGCATAGGTCCTGCCGCCTCCGCTTAAACACGAAGACATCTGTAGATAATAACAAGGGGAGAAACCTTGAAAGTTGTACGAGAATTCAAGTTCTACACCTCTGTGAATTCATGTGAAAAAACAAGAAATTCAATACCAAAAACCACCGACAAACAAAGCAGAAAGTGTGAATTAGCAAGCCAAAAGTAGCAAAGTTTCAAACAGGGTTGCTACAAGGCAACAAGCAGATCTAGAATAAAAACCTCGGGAATTCAAGGGAAACCCATTTGAGGAGACATCGTTCTTTGGGGGAGAAAATTCTTAAGACCCAATTGCAAAAACAGCTAAAATTTTTCACTCTTTGTTGGTTCCTGAATTGGGAAAGAAATGATGCCCCCTGGAAAAAGTGCAAAGCCCTAAACCCCCTGGAAGTACAAGAGTCAAAGGCTCCTGGATTATAAAAAGAGGAAAAAGCCAAAACCTTTATGAATTGAAGTAGTAAACATGAACACCCTAGAATACTGAACCCCAATTAAAGAAATATCTACAGGCAGAACTGAAAGGGAATATACCATACCATAATTTTTTTTTCTTTTTTTTCAAAACAGGAATCCAATTCCGAAGAAGAATTCAAAAACCCCTGAAAACCCCTCAGTGTAAACTAAACAAATAAACAGCAGAATTCTAAGCAGCAAGCATATTCTTTTTCCTTTTCCCAAGACTAATGTTTCACCTAGGAAACAAAGGGAATTACAAAACCCTAGAAGAAGCCCATATATGCAGGCTGCCTAGCTTTCGGGCAAAGGGAATGGAAAGGAGGAACAAAAATATCTAGGAGAGCGGATAGTTAGCCAGTAAGAGTAAGATTTGAGCTGAGGAAATAAAAGGGAAACAAATGAAGAGATAAAAAGAAGAAAGTCTTTTAAGCACAAGGAAGAGAAGGAGGAGCAGAGTGGGTCACGAGGAGGAAACAGAAAAAGGGCAAGAAAGGTCCGTTAGATATAAATGGCAGGAGCTCTGCTCTGCCTCTGCCTCTGCCTCGCTCTCTTTTTTCTTTTTCGGTTTTTGGAGTTTGGACTGTGACTTATACTGAAGAGATAGACAACAGAGGAAAAGACAATGCTAGTTTTCTCTGGGGACCGTTCATTGTCTTTCTTTCTCTCATTCTCTCTCCATCCCCATTACCTGCCTGCCTAGGTAGTTCAATTATTTTGTATTGCTCTTTTACTATACTGACCTTCCTCCCCATTCTCTTCTTTTGGTACCACTTGCTCAACGTAAAAGTTGAAGACTAAGTAGTGGAAACCTGAATGTCATCTAGAGCAATATTTTCAACGGCATATTGCCAATTAGAACATCATAAATGACCTGAATATGAAAATTTAATGTCAAACCCATCTTTAAAAATGATAATATTTTATGAAATGCATATTTATAGAATCTAATTGGATGTTTAATGACCAATTTATTTCAACACAATGATGCAATAATTAAAGACATTAACGAATAAGATATTCATTATTTTTTAAATATCTTAATTCAAATTTTATTATTTTGTGAAATTCTCAAACAACAAAAATATTTAATTAAATTTTTAAATTTCTGTTCAAACCCTTGCCATAATATCCCAAATACTGCTCCTTTAAACTCTTTTTTTTATGTATATTATTAATAATAATTAAATTAATAATTTAAAATTAATTCATAAAAAATAAATTTAAATTTAAAATTATGTTTAGAATAATTAATAAATATTACATTAATGATATAAAATTTATAAATAAAATATACAAAATCAAATTTTAATATTAAAAATTATTATTTGTAATTAGGTACAGATAGTAGTTTTATTACTTGAATTCTATTCGAATTTAATTATAACTAATATTACTTAATCGGGTCAAGTAATGCATCTTATTATAAAGTATCCATTGACATTCATAATAATGTTTTTCTTTTTTTTTTTGGACCATACTTTGGTCATCGACGGTAATTTTTATTTATAGGAAATAAAATAAGCACGGGTGATAAAAGAATTGTGGCATTTCTGATATTCCAACGACGAAACATAGGGCATTTGAGTAACCCAACCTCGTAATCCTCATGATGGGGCAATGTTGGATGGACCGGGTTGGATTGATCCAGGTATGCCACCCATACCTCCTGCAACATTCTTTGGAGATTTATGGGAAGGGTTTCTTATCTGCTGAGATGGCACCATCTCATTGGCCTCTCTGGATTTTTTTAGGGCTGAGGTGGCATTGCCTTTCGTGGTTGGATGACTTTCACGTGTCTCAGGGGAAGGGGTTAGGGTTGTTGGACATCTCACAAACGCAATGATTGATTGAACCCTTTTGGTGTCTTTTGCCGTTTTTTGTGTGGCAGATGCCAATCAAACGTTGGGCTTATTACCTTCATTGGCTTCTGATTACAAAAATCGAACCATTTTAATGAGTTTTGCAAATCTGCCCCTGCATTTTTGTTTAACTCATTACTTCTGCCCTGTACATTAATCTAATCCCCTTTTCTTTCATCCTTATCAACATCTACGGATCTACTGTGCTGGCTTGGGTATGATTGAAAGAAAATTAAACCAATATAAACAATTTCTTATTTTCCCTTCTCACTATCAAAAGCAAGTACCTTTTGCCATAATTTTTCAACTTTCGTATATATATAGTAGACCTGACAATTTATATTTTCATGTATAAGTTATTAACAATTATATAGATAAATATATATACAAATACGAATATGACACAATTAATTACTCTTGTTAGAATATTAAGCACGTATACAAATACATTGAATAAACATACAACACGATACAATGCAACTAATACATTTATTTCATGTATCAGGTTAAATTTTATACTTCATGATATGATTTGTTTACAAGAATAACACAATTGAAATTTATATGATCTAAAATTGTTTACATGAGCCATTCAAAAAAAAAAGTTGTTTACACGATTAACACACAATTAGAATGATTAAATTAAAATATGTACAATTAATATATAATTTTATTATTCAAATTTATAATAAAAATTATATATTATTCAAATGTAATAAATTCAACATCAATAAATCTTAGTCATTATAAAAATATTAGTATTAATATAGATCAATAAATAGGTCTTTAACTATATAAGTGCTAAACATGTTTACACGACAAGTGAAAACGATTAAATAAATAAGTAATTAACTAGTCACAAGTTATACAGATATAGGATAACACGATTAACTAATCGTATCTTAAATGGATTGAGCAGGTTTGACAC
Source organism: Theobroma umbraticum (assembly GCF_002168275.2). Classification (NCBI taxonomy): domain Eukaryota; kingdom Viridiplantae; phylum Streptophyta; class Magnoliopsida; order Malvales; family Malvaceae; genus Theobroma; species Theobroma umbraticum. The sequence goes on along the minus strand of NW_018397256.1, from coordinate 2,882,200 downwards.
AATTAAGATAAGAATCATTTGTGTCTTAACCATGTTGACACGATTAATACACAACTAATTTAAATCCAAACTTACTTAAATCTGTATTGTTATGTCATATACAAAATTATCAAGTTCAATTTACAAGCATATCCCCTTGTAATTCCTTGGTTTAGCCTTAGCTAACAGTACCAAATTATTGTCCTTTTGCCTATTTGGGTTGAAAGAAAAAGAAAGGTCCATATATCTAACAAGAAAGAAAACAAAGCAATTGGTTTTTTTTTTTTAATAATTGAGAGACAAGGGATTCGAACTTTATTTTTCAAATAGGGAGATCATATATTAATTAATGAGCTAAATACTCGAATACAAACAAAGTAACTGGTTGTTAAATAATAATGATAAAAGAAATTTTCTTAATAGAAAGCAAATAATATTGACGTTCCTTAGAAATTATAGAAAAAAGTAACTATACTAATTCTTAACGTAATTATTTGGAAAATATTTTCCAAGTGAAAAGCTGAGTTTGAAAATCTTTTGGGATAAAAAGGTAGTTTCAAAGAATGTTTGGGTCCCTAGTATAAATAGTCATAAGTTCCCTATTATCATGCTAATAGTTAATACCAAACAAATAAAATAAAAAAAGAAAAAATCAGGATGTCATCCAATTATCAATAGCTTGCACTTTCTAGTTCTCAGGAGTCAAAGCTCTTTTTGTTCTTAAGATATTTTACTAAATATCCACCTATTTAGACATTTGGCACATATAGATATTAACTTCTTTAAAAATAAAAATACAGATATTTAAAACTAAAATATCCATATATATACTTCTTTATTGCTTCAACAAATATCTCCCTTGTCCGTCGATTTACAAGCATAACCTGGAACTTTTCTAGACTTTTATATTAAAAAATTAATTTTCATAAAAGATATTTAAAATTAATTTTAAATTTGGACTCTACTAAAAAAATGAAAAAAATAAATAAATAAAAATGTGTTTGTATATATATTGTAAAAAAATTAAAAAGATAGATAAATTATTCTTCCTCTCTCATTAAAACATAGATATTAAAATTACATTCTTTATTATATAACATCAAGATAACTGAAACAGAATCAATAAATTAGTCAAGATTCTTATTTTTCCTATCACTGATTTGATTTAATTATAAAAAACTGTTTTATTTTGCATCTTACATATTAGAGATAAGGTAATTTGACAAAAGTAGAGGACAATATATATATATATATATATATTTGAAGAAGGAATTTGACAAAGGCATATCCGTTTGGACCTTTTCTTTATGGCCACAAAGCGTGTCCTCAAATTGTATTCATTCACAACGATTGACAACACCTTATCTGTTCCAAAGGATGAGTTGGAAATGTCATGACCTTTAGATTTGGATAACCTCTGGCAGATGGGTTTTAACTTTGAATACTAGAAATTTCACAGACACATGTGACTCATTCTTCTCCACACCAATAAGCCTCTTTGTTTGGTTATCATGTTCTATCTGTTAACATTGCATGATGGGCCATAGAGAAAATTTTCAGATCTTAAGATTTCAAAGGCCCTCATTGTCATTCTCATCAGCATGACTTAATTTTTTTTTTTTTTATAATTGAAAGAGGGAGATTTGAACTCTCTTCTTTAAATAGAAAGATCATGCACTAATTAATTAGGTAAATGCTCAGATGTCAGCATGACCTAATCTTATTAATCCAATTATTCTTAGACACATGGTTGATTCTTAAACTGTTTGATGAATATAAATTTTCGACACAAGAAAATAGAATTTTTTCCCACAGAATTGATTTCATTGAAAATAATATTACCTTTAAGAACAAGTTTTTGATGAAAATTATTTTCTATTTTCCATATGTATTTTCAGTAAAATTTTTTGACAGATCTAATTCTATCAAAAACACATTTGGTGTCAAATCAATTTAAATGGCATGAAATTTTGTTGAAAATTTTCATTGAAAATATCCCATGTAACATTATCGATCGATTTTCGATAAAAATTTAATTGAAATATATTGATAAGGAAAAAAAATAATTTTTTTGTCATATTTGTAAAATTTTTTTAATGGAAATTTATTGGAAAAAAGACCTGAAAAGAAGATTAAACTAAAAACTAATTGTGAAGATAACGATGATCACGAGCTTTAGCATGAAGATCATGTGCTTCATGCTATCTCATAAATTGTTGTGTTTTATCTTATACTATTTTAATCTAGTTAATATTATGCTTGTTATTACCCATGCTTGGTATTATTGGATGATTTCTCGATTTGCTTTGAAATTTTCTAATTAACTTTTATATTTTGTTACGCTATTTATATTACAGTTACGATGGTTTATTCGAAACCAAAATGTAAATGTAGAGTTGCATCGATCCCTCGCCATTTGCTCGTGGAGGCACACTTCAGTCAATCCATCCATTGAGCCAGCGATGAATCCACCCATGGAGGCATCTTCTTTGGTTGATCCATCCACTGAGCCATTGGTGAATGTGACTTTGGCCCCCGTTTTCCAGAGGATCCATGGACACGAATATAGGGGGCGATGGAGATGGCACGTCAACAAGGATGTGTATTAGAGGGCTCAGTCTACAATCACCGACACCAACAAAGCCGGACCAGGAGTTGCATTTGACACCTCTTAGAGAGACAGAGAGAGAGAGAGAGAGGTAAGTTAACTAGTTTAATAATGAGATAGCTTAATAAATTATATATTTTACTATCTAACAATATTAGTTTTGATAATTTTGTATAGGAAAAGATAGTACAGCACGAGTTTAAATGGATTTGGGTTTAGACTAATTATATTTTATGTATTAATCATGTAAACACGGTTAAGATACAAATAAATCATATCTAAACCATGTCAAATTCACTTATAATTAATTAATTAATCATATTATCATGTACTCGTATAACCTTGATCTATTTATTACTATTTATTTAATCATGTTAGTACACGGTTAAAAATCATTTATTGATTCATATAAAAATTAAAATTTTTACCATGATTAAGATTTATTGATATTGAATTTTATTATATTTGGTAAATATTATGATATTTATAATTTGTTCTTGTACATTTGAATAATAGAATCATATTTTACTTGTACACATTTTAATCGTATAGATCGTGTAAATAGATCATAAGTCATATAAATTTTGATTGTGTTGATCGTGTTGTGTTGTACAAAATTTAACTCGACATATTTTATTAAATGTGTTAACCGTATCGTGTTACACGTTTACTAAATACGTGTTTAAGATTTTAACACAATTAATTAATTATATTATATTTAAATTTACTCGTATAATTAATAATACTCTATGACACTAATTGCCCCGTTTATCTAACATGTATACTTTTATTGTGTGATAGTAATTTTTTTGGAGACAAGAGTCAACACCACAATTATTAGAATAATGAAAAACACTTTGACGGCCCCATGGTTGATGTGGAGGAAAGTTCTGGATGATGTCAAGGAGTTTTGCGATGCTAAGTGTGCTGTTGAATTAATGCATAATTGTTTGTTTTCATCCATATGCGTGAAGATAATGATTTGTTTACCCTAATATTTTATGTTAGGATAAGTTCATGTGGTCCATAGCAAAGGCTTCTGTGGTTCGACTAATATGGGAAAGGATTTGCAAAGGAAAGTGTAGGTCGTGGATTAAACAGATATTTGGGATGCCTTTATTGATAATAAATGAAATATTTATCAATGACAAAATAAATCCAAGAAAGTAAGCAAAAACCTCTTAATGTATGGGAAAAACAAAAAGCATTACAAAGCGCACAAACGGTTCATTTCCTTCTTTTGTTCATACAAAGAAGATGGTATGAATTATTTTCACTAAATTTCTAAAAAAAGCTTAATCGATTACAGTGCTTTATATTAGTAATTCTTAAGGAAGTTTTAATTAAATTTTATTATATTAATAATTAGCTCGATGTTTCTTTGAGTGTTATTGTAAATGAATGCAATTAGTTTAATTAAAACGACCAATTACATTTTTTAAAGTGTTAAATCGCACACATAAACGTTTAGCAAAATATAATAATTTTGTGGATATCAAATCAAAATATATTAATGTATATGATTTTTTGATTGATATATGCTTTAATTCCTGACGATGGTTACTTTAAATAAATAGTTTTTCCCTTGCTCAAGTATGTAAATGATAATATTTTAAACTAGTTGTAAAAAAATCTTGCAATGACGTCATCTTCAAACCTAATATAATCATTTTACAAGAAATTAGTTGCAGCGTTTTATAATTACTGTTGATGGATTTTGGTTACAAAATGATTCTATTAGGGTTGAAGATGTAACACATTATGGACGGAATTTTGTTCTTAAAACACATGGTTTTCGAAAAATTTTCTACAGAATTTTGATGATTTTTTGACAGATTTTGGACAAAATTTCTATGATTTCCAACGGATTTTGGGTAAAATCAAAATTGAGTAAAGAGGAGGAAACTTAAGGCTGATATTTATATATAAAATATGCATATCAATTTTATCTGCTACTGAATTGGGTGTAAAGCCTAATTCTATTTAATTTCTTACCATCTTAACCTTTTTAAATTCTGTAGAGATGAACTCCAATTTTATTCAACTAAATATTACAAACCACACTTACAATTAGTTTAAGTCTTTCTTAAAAGTCTTTTACTAAATAACTTTATCCAAAAGTTTCAACTCCCAGGAGTAACCTTTAATCTTTAATTTACACTTAGGTTTAATTAATTAAGTAGGGTATGTTGAAAATGTAACTTAACAATCATTAAAATGATAATGAGACACCTATGCCTAGCATCTAGTCGCTCTCTAGATGGAAGCACTCGATATTCCTCAAAAGAGGTATCGATGTCTATGGTACAGTTAAGCCCCCTTACTTTCTTTTTAAAAGCTCTTCACACGTTTTGACTTCCTGTTTCAATTTAAACTTCTACATGACTATGATTTCAACTAGAATTACTCGAATGAATTGAAAATAACATTATTTCATAATTTTGGATAAAATTGATGACTTTTTCTAAATACATGTTTATATATGAAATATGGTTTATAAAAAAACTTTTCCCTTCAACTTACTCCTTTGTCCATGTTTGCTCATTAAGTGTTTATAACTCACACGTGTAAATTCTATTTTGTTTTCAGATTCTTGAGTTAGCTTAGATCGTGGTTTTGAAGGGATCCTCAAGTCTTGCTTTTGGTAGGTATACCTAGAGGCCTTTCATGAAGCCTTCCTGTATCATGTCATGTTCTGCTGACGACTCTGCTTTTGCTTATGTTTATTGCAGTGATTCAGATTGAGGTAATGTCTCAAAGGAGGAAGTCTACAGCTGACAAAAGATATAATACTATCCCACGCAGACATGATTCAACTCGCAACGCTTTCCATTTGAGCCACTCAGAAAGTTGATCAAACACAAACTACGATCCTGCACAGGTATGATTCAACTGGGAATGCTTAATTTCCATGGATGTATACTCATTTGAGCCAGTCAGAAAGTCGAACCATTAAATCCAAAATATGAGCGCTGCACCGAGAAAAAAAATGAATATTAAAGTGAGTTACTGAAAGGTGATAGATGTATTACAAGAAAATTATGCCATTGTTCTTCCACTTGTTTAATTTTTGCATGCTGAGAAAAAAAAATGGGAAAAAAGAAGAAGAAAACACTCAGGGTTTACAGGAGGTTCTAAGTTTCTAACAAACTGATGCAGAGAAAAGGCATAGTCGTGCTTCAGCACCAAGAAAACCACTAGTAACTCCATCCACCAAAAAGTAGAGTCATTTCATGTATATTATGGATTACCAAGATATAAATCCAAGTCCAATTTAGATTAAATTGCATTGCTAGGTTCCACTAGCCTGACGGTAAATTATAGTTCTTTAGACCTAGCTTCCATAAACACAGATATTGCAGATAGATGCACATTTGCACATATAGATGAACAAGCATGCAACTAGACAGATACTTTGCACCTTGAACTAGCATGTGACCCTATTGGCATTTATAGAATTATATGTTGAAGTTTTGCAATAATTCAACATCAGTAAAGTCGAAATATCCTGTTTCTTTGCAAAGGTTCAGCTAGCATACTTCACCCTCAGATGAAGCTAGAAAAAGAAATCGAAATTGCAAGTGTACAAGGTTCCAGTCTTGAGTTGCCTTGGTTTGTTTGTTCACAGGACCTTGTTATCCATCCAGTCAAGAAAGTATAAGATATTATGTCCCTCCTCTGGCTCATCAATCTTATATGTCTGCTACAACTCAGCCCTCTCAAATAAACTTGTGCGCATGAAATTAGCTATACCGTGAAAAATTATCACTTGTTATTTCTAACATCCTTAAGAAAGGAGACAGCACTAACATTTGCAAACCTATCAAGTATTAGATAAAGGAGAAATATGATGCCTAATTACCGAGTCCTAAAGCGAAAATATCCCAGCAAAAATCCACAACTAAGTAAGCTGGATTCATTGTTCACTCAAATTAATTTTTGGACAGCAAAATCATCATTTAAAAGCTAACTAAAATGGTCACTTTAAACTGACTACAGGTCCAAAGTGCATCTCACTAATGGCAAATACGTAATTGCTTATTTCTCTACATTTTGTGCTTTAAAATGGAGATTCCATTACTCCACTTTTTGAATTTTAATTATGAACAATGGTCAAAATATAAGCATCTTAAATGAAAGACAATAAAATTCTCAGAATCACTTGAAATGACTAAAACAGAAGGTAGAAATATCTTCAGGCTAGTGATTTACAAGGTATTGACCTTGTTCTCATCAGTAGAATACATTTTATTTTCCTCCCTAAACATTCATGCATTATGGAGAATAGAATTAAACCATAGAAGAAGCCTCTCCAAAAGCTAAAGAGCATAGTTTGCTTGTAAGCTTCCATAGAATATAATAAAAAGGGTGATATACAACAATTGGCTTATCTTTGCCTCCCTATAAAATTAAAGGGTATGCAACAATAATATTTTGGCTAGGATTGAATTCAAAACAAGTTAATGTAATTTGGGTGTGAATTATTACATGAAACAAGTATATGCTTGGCTAAATGTATTTATTTCCATAAAAAATATTCTAAATTCAACACAAATATTAATATTAAATCAAACAGAAAATCTCTTTTTGAAAAGAAAAATAACTAAAAACTACTCTCTCATAATTGCAAGGTTCATTCGAATATGAAATCCAATCTGGGAAATACAGAGTCCTACATTTTTTCTTCTCTATACCACCCAGGCCCTTGATTGAGAAATTTATACTATAATGTTCCAAAACAACCATTTTTCTTCTTCTTAATGATTTTCAATAAAAGAGAAAAATAATCCATCAACACTACTTTAAAGGATATGACAATGAGATTTTCAACAATGTCTCAAAGTAAAACAAAGGGAAAAAAGGGAAAAAATGAAAGAGTAAAAGTGAAGCAAATAGACCTGAACATCGTAGAATTTGATGTAGAAGCGAGAAGCATCAATTGAAAGCTTGGTTTGAAGAATATCAGCAATAGTTGAACTCAATTTGGAATTGACAGAAGGCCCAAGGCCCCCAATAGAAATCAATTCTCCGTAAGCAGCCGGGGCTTCCGTCCCAGCAAATGCCATTGGTACTCCGCCATTAACCAGAATCATCACATACTGGTAACCCATGTTAATGCAACAAAAGGGGTACTTAAAATAAAGCCAGTACAGAACAGAAAATGATTTTGAGAGACAGAGAAAAGTAAGAACTAACGGATTCAGGTTTGCCAATGGTTTTGGCAACAGCTTTGGTGGCGTCCTTGAGGATGTCAGAGGTTGTTACTGCGTCCACCGGTACGTTGGTGTATATTTCAAGGTAGGCATTTTCTTCTTCTTCCAGTGCTAGCGGCTCGAGATGAAACGGGTGGTTTGTAAGAGAGTATCTGCTTTCCCTCTTATCGCCCTTATTACACATTTGACATCAATTTATAATTAAATTACCAATCTTCGTATCCGAAACTTAGGTGGCGTATGGTAAGTTTATCTGTTTTGTCTTTTTTTTCTTCTGAGTATTTTTATTTGCTGTTTTTTAAAAAAAAAATAAAAATAAATCATGTTTAGTGATATTCCTGTTATAAAAAACTTTTAAAAATAAAACTATAAAAATATGTTTGGTAATATCATATATTTGTTTTTGTTATATACTAACTTAAACAAAATATAACAAAACGAAAAAACAATTAAACCATATAAATCATCCCATATGCAAAATACTATTCAAAACTTGCACCAAGAAGTAAGAATATAATTCAAAGAAAAAAGTGGCAATTAAAATAATGACTTTCAAAAGTAACATTTAATCCAATCATTTGATATGAACACTCGTCCAAATCTGATTTGCAATATCATCTCTCACACGGGCCATTTGACGAAGTCGACCCCAAGATATATCTTGTCAACGAGATTTGTGAACTGCTACAACCTAGAATAAAAATTAACGAACAATATAAATCTCCATATTTGACATAGATTGTTGCCTCCTAGCTTAGTTTGACCATATGACTGATATTGAAGCTGTTAACAATACTTCGATCTTTCTTAACTCTCAAAAACATTTTTATCAATGCTCCTATGTAACTAATACTTTTGCTATCCAAAATTTCCAGTTTCGTATATGTCTTAAATGTTAGACCTAACATGGAAACGTGAACATAGCTATCATAACTCATAGAGAAAATGACATGAAAAAAGAAGAAGCATTGTTTTATCTGGCTGCCTCAAGTCTCTAAAAACAATAAATCAAATTCGAAAGATAGATTAAAGTCAAAAAGAAAAAGAGAGGAAAAGGAAAGAAAAAGGAAACTCACTTGAGGTGTATCAAATTTGAAAAAACTCATGGAAAAGTAAACAAATTAGATAAAAAAATAAAAAATGATTTAGGTTGTGGTCGTTGGAAGAGAGAAAGAGAAACAAAGAAATAGAAAGGTGGTTTGGTGTTGGTCTAATTGGGGATAAGGTTATTCAACATGTTTTTTTTTTTGTTTTGAAAACAAAAACAAAAATGTAAAACACTTTTTCGTGTTTGTGTTTTTTCTACTAATTTCAAAACATGTTTTTAAAAAAGAAAAACAAAAACAGGTTACCAAACATGTTTTTGTTAGTGTTTCTCTAATTCTACAAGCAAAAAAAAAAAAAAAAAAAAAAAAAAAAAAAAAAAAAAAACAACAAACACTTGCATTACCTAATAAATCATAATTCAATTTTTTAATTTTCATTCTTTTAAGTAAAGGCATAAAACTAAAAAAGGTTTTCAAATCAGTTAAGAAAATTTTTATAAATTTTTATTTTTTTATTAAGATCAATCAAACCTTTTTATTTAAATTAAATAAGTCCTTATGATCATTTTATGTTATGAGGCGTATTGATGTGTCATAATAGATGATGATGTGACATGATAACATGATTTTGTGGTATTTTTCATTTTACACGTTAGCGTTATGTCAACGCGACATAAGTATAAAATGACTAATAACAATTAATCAACTGTTAGTTATAATATCTTATTTAATCAAAATAAAAAGTATAAAGACTTGATTTAATGTAATAGAAAAATAAGAGTTTATTTGATTTTTCTTAATAATTAAGAAACTTTTTTAAACATTATACCTTAAGTAAATACATTATTTCCAAATTTTATTAGTCAATTGAGTCATATGACAAGAACAATCCAATAGGAGTTAAACATATGAAATACTATCCAATGATGTATCATGTAATTGATTGACATAATTAATTTGAAGTATAAATTATTTAACAAAAGTAAAATTTGGATACCTAATTATAAACTTTTAGACTTTAGATACAAATCAAACATTCATCATAACTGGGATGCCAGAGTATAATTCACTCTTCATACTAATTTACATCTTAATATATCATTTGCCTAACCTAAAAGTCATCAAGTTAAGATAAAAAATGTACGAAAGGAATTAATTACAAAAAAAGGTCTTTAGTTTAAGTCATACAAAAGAGGATATAAGAAAAAGAAAAAGAAAAAAAAATGTTCTTTGGACTGTATTAGAATGGTCAAAATACCCAATCAATTCCTGCACTCATGCATTTTCTTTAATTTAAACATTTTACTCAAAATCGCAACAATTTAATCCCTTGATTTTGAGAATTGCTTCAATTTAATCATTCTCTTAACAACATCCAATTTGGCCATTAAAGGTGATAACATTAACACTGATGTGATGCTAACGTGGCATATTTCGATGACAGATGTGTGACCAACATGCTGATGTGGCATTGCCATGTCACCCAAATCTACTAAAAATGGCAGTGCCATGTGGCATTGCCACGTGGTAGACCTAAAAAAAAATATCTCACTAAGAAAAATTAGAAGGACTAAATTGAAGAAAAAGTTTATGGTACGGAGACTTAATTGAATAAAAATTCAGTGTATGAGGACTAAATTGAAACAAAAAAAATATTATGGTAATTAAAGAAATGCCAGGTGGCATATTTAGTCAAATGGCATTATAGGGGATTATTTGACTTTTGGATTTCATTTCTACTAAACCGTCGATAAGTAAGCTTAAGCAATGGATTAACCTTAAACCCACCGCTATCATCACCAATGCTGTTAATCTTTAAAATTTCAACCACTTGAAATTGAGAGACAATGATAAACCGATAGTGAAACCACTTAAACCCTAAACCAAGAGTAAAAAATAAAACCACTAGAATATTGAAACTTAAGAAAAAACTTTCTCCTTTTCTGACCACTTGAAAGCTTGAAACTGATAAACATTGAAAGCATCCAAGCTTTCAAGCTTGAATTCAGGGGCACTTGACAAGCTTGAAAGCTGAAACCTAGAAAGCTGATGGCTGAGAGCTCTAAAGAAGGAAGATAATTGAGAGGAGGAAGGGAAAACAAAAAGGAAAAGTTTACCGGCCTGGAAGAGCGAGTTACAATTTCATTTTGTTGCTGTTGAATAGTATTATGTTGTGTTTTTAATGTTGGTCAAGATTAGGTTTTGTCTTTTTCATTTTTTATTGATGTTGATGTATTTGTTTGTAGTATTAGGTTGTATTTTTAATGCATGTTGATTTGGCTTTGGTTTTTTAATTTGTTATTATTGTTGATGTATTAGATAAGACAAACAAAACATAGAAAGACAGTAATGCACCAAGATTCTCCTTAATTCAGTTCAAAACTTTGGCAGGTTAGATGAGCTTATGCGAGTATTTTAACCAGTTAACAATAAATCATGTCATATCTCATTTTCTAGAGGGATTGTGATATGTGCATGAACTAATGTGGGTATAGCACACTAAGCCTAAGTAAGCTTATACCAATAATGCATGGACTAGTCATCCATCGTATTCACAACATTTCCATTCACAATTAAGGATAATGTAAATAAACCACCAATGTCCACCATATTACAGAACTTCTCAATGTAAATGTGGTTTCTATCATATTTCATATAAATATGTTCAATGTCATAACAACTGTGGTTTGGCATTCATCCCCGTACTTATATTATTATGATCCATCCACCACAGTCTTATCATTCACGTGCATCTATATCTAGGGCTCAACACAATGTGTGGAAGCATAAATAAATATGAGTATAGAAACATTATTTACATAATCAAGTTCATCATCAACATGAAAATTCAAGGACTAGACTTGATAGATTGCGGAGTATATGATATTAGAAGGTTAGAAATAAGGCACTATCACACCTACCACAAATGAGCTAGGTTACTACTCCACAAGTTACCTAGTCAAACAAGCTGCTGATCTATAAAACAAAATAGGAGAAAATAACGAGTGAGTCACAAAGATACTGTGAGTGAATATAGGGAAGGTGACAAGTCAAGGAAGAGAGTTTTTGTAATAAACCATACTTTATAAAAACACATGATATTCATATAAATCATTCTAGTAACAATAATCTCATTTCAACATTTCCATAAATGCATTTGAAACTCAAATTACATAAAAAGGAATCAACATATAAAGCTTAACTTACAAAATATTTTCAAATAGAAATTGAAATGGAGTTTTCAGATTCATGCGTTCAACATCTTTCAGTTATAACATGAATGTATCAACCAATCATAATTCACATCCTCATTCACATAAGCACAATAATCATCAAATCACCAATCATAGGCGTTACAATATGCATTATATGACAAAGATATCAAATCATAATGTCAACAAGATAAGGGAAGAATGGGTAGTTTTGCTCAATTTATCTTTGTGGTATTCTTACCCTTACATTGAGCTTAAGTTAAAAAAAAAGTGGTACGCTTTTCTAACTTGACAATGTGGTATTTTTACCTTCACATCGAAATTCATAAGGGAAAAGATGGCATGTTCGCCAATTTTAACCATATGGTATTCTTACCCCTACATCTAGCTTTTATATAGGGAGGAGATGGCACGTTCAACAATCTTGACCCTATGGTATTTTAACCTTCACACTAGGCTTAGATCAACATATCACACAATTAAACATTCACATAAGATTCTACCAAGATCAAACATCAAAATGCAAATCATGACATTCACATGTATCTTGAAATGGTGGAAACCTATTCATCCACATTCACATTTCTCACACCTTGTGAGCATTATGTCATCCACATTCATATTCATTTGGGTGGATTTCTATTATCCCACCTGGGCCTTTATTTAGCCATGCACTAATCATGCAACATACATCCAATCGAGAAGTATTTGATAGAAAACATTTAAAAGGGCTTGTCCTCTTTTGTTGAAAACTAATATGTAATAGAGATATTTACCAACATAATAGATTCGAAAACCTTGACAAAATCATTTGTGCACAACCAATAAGATTTATTAACTTTTTCACAACATTTGAATTATGCAAAAAAAAAAAAAACCAATTGATAAATCATGTTAACTTTATCGTATGATACACTTAAAAAGGTGCATCTACTCACCTTCAAAAAGTCAACTTTTACCAATAATCCAACTCTACTCCAGCATTCAAAAGGTCATGAACTTAGCATCCTTACCTCAGGTTAGCCTTAGACAAAAAGGAACCCACCTAAATCCTTTAGTTTAAAGGAATCAATAAATTTGAAACAACAAATAGTATTTTTAGAGCTAAAAGTCTAGGATTTAAAGATTCAAAGAGTGGAAAATGTCACTTTTGCTTTTAAATCTCAAAATCTAGCTCAAATCTTTCAAAATAGTGAAAATAGGTTGAGGGAGAATTAGGGTTAAGAAAATACCTTGCAAAAATGACTAAAGGTTGCCAACCCTCATTACAAGTGACCTATTTATAGTTTGGAGTGTGAAAATACTATTTTACCTTTTTTATTTTTTGAAAATAGTGTAAGGTATTAATAAATTGAGGTTATCTATTGATAGATGGCCTCGATGGCTTTTTCAAAAGCTCTTGAGTTACTATCTATTAATAGATGTGTTGGATCTATTGATAAATAAGTCTATCTATCGATAGATGTCTTAAATCCTCTTTTAAAAACTTTTTTGGGTTTATCTATTGATAGATGAAGAACATCTATTGATAAATATGTGTTTTTTTATATATATTTAGGGGAGGGGGGATTCGAACCCTGCTCTCTAGGCAGGGGGACAATGTACCAACCAATTAGCCAAATGCACGGATGCCTATTGATAAATAGGTTCTAATAGGCAAAAATAAACTTAAAACTTGTCCATTTGGACTCATTTTCACACTAAACTTTGTAAACCTTCTTTATATGCTAAATCATAAATTTTGGCAGCTTAAAACTCAGTGTAAGATGTTCAAAAACATGAAATTTATTTGCTTACCTAAGCATTGCTAACTTAGCATTATACATCAAGGTGGGATTTCACACTCTTCCCTTTTTATGAAAATTCATCTTCAAATTTAAATAGTATACTAACCTAAACTAAATAAATGTGGATATCGCGCTTACATGTTGTTATCCACTTCCCAAGTTACCACCTCACTCGAGTAATTGTACCATTGTACTTGACTAATGCTACTTCTTTAGAGCTTAACTTTTTCACTTATCTATCTAGAATAGCTATTGGTATATCCTCATAGCTCAAATAATTACCCAGTTGTAGGGATTATTATTAAATCATGTGAAATGGATTCGGTTGGTGTTTTCATAGTAAAAAAACATGAAACACAAGATGAATGCTAGCAAGATTTGATGGAACTGCTAATTAATATGTTACCATGCCAATGCTTTCACTCCTTCTAACACTCCAATGGGACCAACAGTCCAAGCTTTCTATTGGTATAAAAATCACCTCATTTAGAGTTCAGTAGAGAAAATTATGATAAAAAGACTGTAACATGCTCAACAAATTTTGCAGCTAACCGTCTTGCATATTTCACTTCCATGAAGTTCTTTACACTTGAGAACCTTAAAAACAAAGACTAAATAAGTGATTTCTCAAATTAAGACTTTTGATATGAAAATGAACTCAAATTAATCGAATTAAATATAATTCAAATACATTAAACTAAATAAAGAAAAATATAAAAACTACCTAAAATTAACTTGAAAACTTAAGGACTTTGCCATTTTTTGACAATCAAAATGTAGCAAAATAACTCTATATCATAGAGTTATCATGTAATCAATACAAAGCCTCATTAAGCCCTTTTTCTTTTCATAAACAATATTGGTGTGCCGCATGGTAGGACACTAAGTCATATGAAACCTTTATCAAGCAAGTCCTCTAGCTGGTCCTTGAGCTCTTTAAGTTCTGTTGGTGCCATCTAGTAAAGTGGCATAGATATCGAGTTGGTGTCCTGCATCAAGTCTATTCAAAACTTTATCTCTCTTTCTAGAGGTAATCTAAGTAGTAACTCTTCCAGAAACACATCAATATAATCTCCCACAATGGGCACATTTGCCACATTACCCACTTCTATATATGTATCTAAGACTACATATTGCTGCAAGTCCTAGGAACCTGTGTCTCATGCATCTATCAACAATCATGGTTGACACCACACTACTCGAGGCCATATTGCAATCTCCTTGAATATAGAATGGTGTCTCTATAAGGTACACAAACTTTACCTTTTTATGGTGATAATACATACTAGCATAGTTGGGAGATAACTAATCCATCCTAAGGATCATGTTAAAATCTAACATATTTATCAGTACCAAGTTTGCTTGGGTGTCTTTTTTCTTAACTGGGACCACACAAGCTCTATCTCCCTCTCTCAAGAATGTGGAAACTACCAAATCTTACTCCCTTTTGGAGTGTTCTATACTCAACTTAGATACAAAATATGGGAAAACAAATGAATGTGTAACACTAAGATCATATAACACTCATGCATAAATAGAACAGATAAGTAAAATACTTGAGACAACTGAATTGGATGCCTATGCATCTTGTGGGATCAATGTATAAACTCTGGCTTGTTTTTGACCAGTTGTACCCTAAGCTCCAAATCTTGACGCTTTACACTAAGAAGCATTATCGACACTTCTACCCCTGGATCCTTTGGCCTTTCTAATAGGCTGCGCAACAATGAGAGCAAGTGTTATGGCTAGTTAGGTAGATCTTTATGACTGTCGACCCTCAAGACAGTTCCTAGCGATATGTCTAAGTAGACCACAAGTATAATAAGATAGGGTCTCCTTACAACAATCACCTTAGTGCCTTGTGTTACAAGTAGGGCCTAATGGAATAAACCAATGGTCTTGCTCTAAAGTCAATTGTTTAGGTGGCTTACCACCTTTTTCCATCAAGTCTGCGATGACTATTCCTAGAACTATTCCCTTAATGAGAAAATTGAATGTCTCTAGGCTATCCTATGGAAGAAAATTACCCACTACCTCTAGAATCCATGTGCCTTTTAGTCATGGCTCTTTTGGTCCTATCTTTTGTTGCTCGAGGCTTAGTGGTCATTATCTCTATCCTCTAAGCATAGTCCATGGTTAAGGCATAGGAATCAAAACCATGGGAGGCCACTCCATTAAACAAGAGTTCCACTAACCCATCCATAAATCTCTTAATCTTTATCTTCTCCGTAGAGACAAGATATAGTGCATATAAAGCTAATTGTGTAAACATAACAACATACTCAATTGTCCAGGAGTCTACAACAATTCCTTAAACTCTCAAGCTCTAGCATGTTGTACATCAGTAGGTAGAAAACAATTCAAAAACATAGTACTAAACTCATCTTAAGTGATAGAAACAACACTTGCTAGCCTACCCTATGCATGGATGCATACCACTCCTGAGCCACATCTTTAAATCGAAATCCAACTAACTCCACAACTCCAATACTAGAATATCCTATAGTAATATAAATCTTGTTTAAACCATCTAGAAATGCCTAGGTTATTTTTTAATTTATCAAACCCAATGAAAAAGAAGGTTTCAACCTTAAGAAATCTAATAAAGAAATATCTAAACTACCCTTTACAGTATTAGATTGCTGACCGTCATCCTAACTTTGTGAACTAGGTAATGCTTGAAGAGTAGACGATCCCTAACATTTCCTGGGCAATAACTCTCATAGTTTGGCCTAGGTCATGCATATCAACTATTATTTACTCAAAAATCACACCCCTAACTAAGTGTCCTATCTCAACCTGTGGATCTTGATCTTCCACATGATCATTAGAAGATGTCTCAATCCTCACTAGACTTGCGACTCTACCATATCTTCCATGACCCTTAGCGTGGGCATCTAACCCCATGAAAGAGAGAGTATTCTATTCTACTATGTCTTTAGAAGCTGCTCAAGGCTTAGGCAACATGATCGCACCTTGACAAGAGCAATTACACAAGGGTTTCAATATCTAAACTTGTATAACTAGGTGATATCAATAACTTGGAACTAAGCTTGGAAAACAAGCAAGGAATTATATGTGACTTTCCCGTTTCTGATTTGTGCTTGGGTACACAAAGTAAAAACAAGATTCTCACAATAATTCCAACGCTCTGCGATAAGACCAAGAAAATCCTAAGACTTATACAACTTAAAGCTTTGACACCAATTTTGTCACATCTTATTTTCTAGAGGGATCATGACCGATGCATGGACCTACGTGAGGATAGCCAACTAGGCCCTAGCAAGGCTATGTCAATAATGCATCGCCTTGTCATCCATCATAATCACAACATTTCCATTCACAATTAGTAATGCAAATAAACCATGAATATCCACCATGTTACAAAACTTCTCAGTATAAGTGTAGTTTCTATTATATTTCACATAAATATTCTTAATGTCATAACAACTGTGGTTCAGTATATATCTCATTCCTATATTACTACGGTTCATCCACCATAGTCTTATCATTCACATGCACCCATATCCAAGGCTTAGCATAATGCGAGGAAGCATAAATAAATATGAGTATATCAACATTATTTACATAGTCAAGTTCATTATCAACATGATAATTCAAGGACTAAACTCGACACATTGTGGATTGTATAGCACTAGAAGGTTGGAAAAAAGGCTCTATCACACCTACCATGAATGAGCTAAGATACTACTCCATAAGTTGTGTAGCTAAGCAAGCTACTGATCTATAAAACAAAATAGAAAAAAGTAATGGGTGAGTTACAAAGACTCCGTGAGTGGACATAGGGAAAAGGACAAGTCAAAAAGGAAAGTTTTTATGATAAACCATACTTTTCAAAAACATATAATATTCATACAAATCATTCTAATAACAAAAATCTTATTTTAACATTTCCATAAATATATTTGAAACTCAAATTGCATAAAAAGGAATTAACATATAAAGCTCAACTTACAAAATATTTGCAAAGAGAAATCATAAAGGAGTTCTCAAACTCGTGTTTAGCATTACTCATTCATAACATGAATGCATCAACCAATCATAATTCATATCCTCATTTCCAGATAAGCACAATAATCATCAAATTACTAATCAAAGCCATCACAATATGCATTATATGACAAAGATATCAAATCATAATGTCAACAAGATAAAGGGAGAATAGGTACTTTCACATAATTCATCCCTGTGATATTCTTATCCCCACACCTAGCATGATGAGGGCAAAAGTGTTACATTCACCTAAGTGGACCTTGTGGTATTCTTACCTTGACACCAGGATTCATAAAAGGAAAAGATGACATGTTTGTCATCTTAACCTTATGGTATTCTTACCTTCACACCAAGCTTTTATAAGAGGAGGAGATGCGTGAAATCCCACCTTAATGTAAATGCTAAGTTAAAAAATCATTAGGTGTGTACGATGATTTTGTATTTTGAGCATTCAAAACTAAGTTTAATTGTGAAAAAATTCATGTTTTGATGCATCAAGATGATTTGATAAGTGTGGTGTTAAAAGGAGTTCAATTGGACATGTTTCTAAGGTTTATTTTGCTTATTGAAGCCTATCTATCAATAAATGTTCTTCATCTATTGATAAATACAATTCAAAAAGGTTTTCTCAAAGTTACTTTAAAGAACATCTATGTATAGATGACCTAATTTATACATAGATAGCTAGATTTATTAATAGATAACTCCCATTTATCGATAAATAACAACTAGAAAGCTTTTAAAAAGGGCTTTGAAGGCCATCTATTGATATGTAGTCTTGAATTATAGACAGATGACGCTGTTTTCATAAAAATAAAAGAGGCAAAAATGTATTTTCACACCCAATTCTATAAATACATCATATCATTCAAGGGTTTCAACCTTTAGTTGATATCAGAGATAAAACCCTAACTTTAAATCCTCTAAACTCATTTTTGAACCAAAAATCCTCATTTTTTATAATTCTAAGCTTGGTTTTGGTTTTTTGAGAAAAATGTGACATTTTTAAGCTTTATAATCTTTAAATCTCATTTTTTAATTATTTTGAAAATGTTATTTTTATGCCCAAAAATTTTGTTGGAGATTAAAACTTAAAGGTTTTGAGATTTTACTTATCATCTAAGCTTATCTAAAGTAAAATTAGAAGATTTATGGGTTTCCAAAATGGGTTTAGTTAAAGAAATAACTATAGACAAAAACAAATAAATTTTGAAAGCACCTAGAACCAAGACTATTTCGAGATTATTATTCTAGGAAGTGATTGTGATGATTATTGTATGTTAAGAATACTTGAAAACTCTATAGATTTCACCAAATAGGAGTTTCAATTGAGTCTTTAATTAGGTGAGTGGATACTCCACTTTCAAATTATTTTGATATGTAAAGCTGGCATGATTTTTGTGGAAGTGATTATTTATGTATGTTGAACTATTATCTCCACAATGGTTTATCAAAGGATTTGAGTTCGAAAAATGAAAAATGTGTTTTGAAGGAAATATTGTGGTATGATTGACAAATGATTTAAAATCGTTTATGAATATATTATGTATGGAAATATTCTATGATGTATTAGTTTTCAACAATAGGAGACAAGTATCTTATGTTTGAACTCCACTTGATTACTTCGGTCTTCGAAGTGTAAGTACAAGATATTGTATGTTCATCTGTATATATACATATATATATATATGCTACGACATGTATGTTTGGTATGATTAATGCCATGAGATTATGTATATGATGTAAATTTTATATACCGTATAAGATAATTAAGCATGCATAATAAATATTTTGAGATTGTGTATATGATGTAAATTCCATATACCATATGAGATGAATAAGCATGTATGATAAATGCTCTGAGAATGCATATATCTTGTAAATTCCATACACCATAATAGATGAATAAGTATGAATAATACATGCTATGAGCTTGTGCATATGATGTGAATTCCATATACTATATGAAAGGATTAAGTGTTTATGATAAATGCAAAAAGGATGTGTATGGCATATTCTACTATGCGAGGTATTTTCCACATACCCAGTGATATGAATATAAGTAGTTGATTTTGAGTAAGAAATAATTCCACTCTCTCACAGGGTGCAAACGAGTTGGATCTCTTTGTGTTACTCTAGGTATGGTTTCTTTTAAGCATATCTTTAGAGAAGACAATGGTTTTGCTGATTCCTTGGTAAAGTATGGTGTCAATAATAACACATCATTTTTTACCTAGTGGTGACTTGACTTCAATGGTTCATTTCACTTAAACCTCTCCTACAATTCTCTCTCTGTTTTGAACTACCACACTCTATTTTATTCATCATCGTTTTACTATTATTATGAGTTGTCTCTTCTCTGTTTGGTTGCTTTTTGCTATTCTGTTTTTTAGTTTATTTTGTAGGCAAGGGTTGTCTTCAAGCTTTTTTGCTTTTGTTTATGTTCTTCGTAACATAGAGTACTTTTCATCTATTGCTTGCAGTTTCAGTACCTATGGCTTATAGGCCTTCTTTTGTACCTATTAGTTAATTATAATGAAATCTTTGATTGGCTTGGCAAAAAAAAAAAAAAAAAAATTCTATTCACACTTCTAGTTGATCTTAATTCCTCTCATTTTTGTTTGCGTACCTTTTATTCTCCGTAACTTCTTATATTCTTTGTGACTCTTCATTGTTTTAGCATTCAATTAATTTTAGATGAATCTAACCATGGAGCAATAACAAATTGATGATGGAAAATATGAACTTTAATGAAATCTCTTGTCCTGATGGTGAAAATAGCTTGGAATTAGAGTTAAATGCTTAAATTGGCATGCTTTCATCTCATATGTTTTTTTTTCTTCTTTGAAATAATTTTTTATTTTTTTTTAATTTTAGAAATTCTACTCAACATAAACTTCTATTTAAATTTATTTATCTAGATAATTGTTTTGTATCTATTTTAGTTGAGATGTACAAAGTTTAAGTTGGAATAAAATATTGCAAGAATAAAGAGGAAATAAAGAAGATTATCGTGAATCTTTAACTAAAGAAAATAAAGAAAATTAGCTCAATATTATCGTGAGCAAGTTTAGATGCTAAGTTTGTAACAATTCCAATTTTTGATGCAAGTGGAAATCTCTTAGATCTCAATACACTCCATCCATAGTTAAAGTAAATAACAAACTCATAAGCAGTAACAGATTCAGGATTTGATATGAAGGATGGATAAAGAGCATCATACAAGGTCGTGGATCTAATCAATGATTCGATTCAGAGCAAAAAATAATCACTTTTGAAACAAAATTAATTTATAATATAAAATTTCATTAATAATTTAAACATAAGTTTTCATATTAACCAATATAAATAGACATAAACATTAGATTTTCACATTAAGTATCGTAATAGATATAAAGCAACGAGGAAATATTAACATTAGGTTGGCATCGTAAGTTGTGCTCGACATGCTTTCATGCTTTCAAATTCATGGATGATTAAAAAAAGAATAAAAAGGTTTAATATAAATATAAAGAAAAAAAAGGAAAAACGGGTTAGTATATTTATGATGGAGAAAAAAAAAGAAAAGAAAAATAATTTCAAAATTTGAGCTTAGAAGAAATTGAACTAGGCCTTTGAAGGTTATTACCACTACTCCAAACTAACTCATTTATTCTATGTAGGGGTGACAAAGATAGATATTTTGAATTTTATACAAATAAATATAAAAAAAATTAAAACTGAGGAGTGCCAGTTACCACTTCTCTCTCTTTGCCCTTGTTCATAACGTTGTTTCGTGGCAAAATTGATGATTGCATTTAGGGTTGAAAATGGACTCAATGAATCTACTGTTAAGCTTGATATTTCCTTTTCTATTTTGGAATTGGTTAACCAATCAAATGGGCTTACTTTTTATCGAATGTCGAGTATATTTGTCTTCACTTTTAAGGTCACTAGAATTTCACTTGACTAGTCTTGCCAATTACGACCCACCCCCCATACAGGCCATCAGTGATGCAGCAACTTGTTTTGACCTAGCAATTGGTCATAACAGCTCTCCCTTGATGGTTCTACATAAAAAACTTGGTGATTTCTTTTGACCTGTAACACCCCCTTGCTGATGTGCCCTCGTGGTACTATCTCGGAATCCCATTGAGGTTTCTTTTTATATAAAGTTATAGATTTATAGCAAACACACTGGTTAGTAATCGAACATAAAATATTTATTAATGATTTTTATTATTTCTTTTATTGACAGGGCCTGTAATTACTTAATAAACATGAAATTTACTAGCATCCAATTATGTGAATCTTTTATAGTTTTAACATAGTTGTTTATGTAGGATATATCACAAGTTATCTATTGTAATGCTTATTAAGTTTCCTTATATGAAAATATCTTATGTTTCATATGTTATAGATAATTTACAAGAAGGATATACTGATTGTCAAGAAAATTTAGTGGACAATAATTTTCTTGAACTTCGAAAGAAATCATTTGAAAATCACAACAAGGATAGATATGTATCATCGGATGCCATAGAGGTGGAAATTATAGATGCTCTAATATTTCACCAGAGCAAAAGAAAAGAAAGACATTATCTCGGCTCATAAAATTGTCCTTTAGAAATTTGTGGAAAAAAAAAAGTAAGTATGCTATTTGTGTAATTTTTTCCTGAAGTTATTTCTTCAAGTTTGTTATATAAATTTGTATCAGTGTATGAACGCACGAGTTTCTAATAGAGGAA
Organism: Theobroma umbraticum; assembly: GCF_002168275.2. Classification (NCBI taxonomy): domain Eukaryota; kingdom Viridiplantae; phylum Streptophyta; class Magnoliopsida; order Malvales; family Malvaceae; genus Theobroma; species Theobroma umbraticum. Next base: position 2,859,614 of record NW_018397256.1, on the reverse strand, counting down.
TACTCTCTTCCTTTTTATTAAGTTGTGATTATAATAAAAAATTGTAAAAATTTCAATAAGCAAAAATAAAAATAATTAATATTATGGAGAGTGAATAGACAAACATTAATATATTGAATTAAAGTTTAACTTTAATAAAAAGAAGTTATTTAAGTGAAGGTAATTTAGGAAATTACAATGTTAAGTTGTTAGTGAGAGTGTGAATAGACAACAGGGAGTACCAATAACCTCTCCTAAAAATCAATTGTAATTTTGTAAAAGTAATTTTAGTATTTATATCTATAAACATAATCAATAGTTTTTTTTTACTATATTTATACCATTTAAATTACTATTAACTAGCTAATATATTAATTAAAGTGATTATTCAACATCTCCAAGAGGGACTTCCAACAATAAGAACTTAGAAGTGTAATAAGTTCACTAGTTATATTTGGGAATGGGAGATATGAGACGGAATGAAAGAGGATTCCATTTTATTATAGAGTTCAAGGCCCAATAAATTTCCGCAGTTCAATTAATATTTATTAATCTATAATTTACAATTCTTAATAACATTAAAGAACATATAAATATTTAATTTTGTTTCATATAAATAAGATTTAGCTAAAAAAATACATTAACAAAATATTATTACACATTAGATATATAAAAACTAGCAATCATGTATAGAAGTATCAATTCAATTGAATTCATAAATCCATGAGTTAGCATTTGGGTAGTTGGCTCAATGGTAGGTGTGTACAATAATTAATAATTTACCGTATAAAATATATAATGAGTTTATAACATAATTTGGATGAAAAGGCTTCTTTGATAAAGTTATTGATTATGAAAATATTACTTCATAATGAAAAGTTTAAGTTTAAGAAAATTTTAATAAAGTTTTATTTTAAATTAAATAACTTTTTAAAACTAATAGTTGATTAACCGTTATAAGTCAAAGTACACTTGTCATTTTATATCACGTAACATTAAAATATATTCATATCATATTATAATAGATGATGACATAATATATTAATATGATATGATAATATGATTACGTGACATTTTCATTTTTCACATTAACGTTATGTCCACGTCATATAGGTATAAAATAACAAGTGATATTTTAATTAATGATAATTAATTAATTAGTAATCATAAGGGTTTATTTAATTCAAAATAAAATGTAAGAACTTGATGGAATATAATAAAAAATTGAAAACTTATTTAAATTTTCTTAAATAATTCAGATACTTTTTCAAGTATTATGTCATTAAAATAGAATTATAAACAAAAGAAGAAGGAAGAATTATTAGTGAAGGTTATAGTTAAAATTATTTTATACATAAAACCCAATCAAAATGTCTAAATAAATTAAATTAAAACAGAACTGCAGCAACTGAGACAGCAATCTAAAATCTCATTCGTCAACACTAAATTAAAGTCCACATAAAACTCCGCAACCAATGGTCTAGATCCACATAAAACAACAAATTAAAGTCCAAAAACTGCTAAATAGAGGAGAAGAAAGAAAATTGTAATCCATAAAAGAGAGTTGGAAGTTAGAAGCTGTAGATCAGTGGACTATCATTGGTTGCAGCACACCTGATAATTATCACAGTTGTTTCCTTCCCCTACACGTTCAGTAGATATACATATTCCCTCTCCAAATAAAAAATAATAATTATAAGTTGTTAGTTTGATTAAAAAAATACAAATTAAGGTTAAACTAAATCAGGTTTCTGGCTTATTTTACTTAAGATAATGGCTTCCACCATGGAATAATAAAGTAGATTAAAAAAGTTCGTAAATATTGATAGTGATAGGTGCCCTAATTAATTATAGGAAGAAAAATAAGAAAATCGATCCCAATAAACGTATATTAATTATCGTGACTTAAGGAAGAATTAAAAGGTAATTAGATTCCTTTTAAAAAAAGTAATTAAATTAATATGTTAAAGTTAACAATGTGATTAATCCCGATATTTGAAGAAAAATTTCAAAATCTTTAGAATGAGTGAAACAAATAATGGGATTATTATGTAATGTTACTTAACAATTAAGCTTATTTACTTGTTATTGTAAACACTGATTTATACTAGTTTAGTTCAAAAATATCAATAATCTCACAAACTTAATAATGATAGGTACAGCTTTTGAATAAAAAGCCAAATTGGAATATACATATGAACAAATAAAATAAAAAATTAAACTAAATGAAAATCTACTCCTAACTATTAATTAAGAAGCTATATCAAAGCAAATAAGTTTAATAAAATACTAAAAAATAATGCACTTTCCATTAATCAAATTACATGACAGTCACAAAATAAGTAAGCTCATTGAAATAATAAAAGCAATGAACTTTTGTGCATTGAAATTACATAATAATCAAAGTGATGGTTGAACATAATAGAAGAATTAAAATTTATTTAAATTTTCATCAATAATTGAAACACTTTTCCAAATATTATGTCATTAAAATAGAATTATAAGTAAAGATAGGAGGAATTATGACTACAATTCCAATCACGCAGCAGATTGCGTTGGACATCTTACTGATTTTCAGACAAATTTAATCACTCAGCATATTGCATCGGGACAGCTTTTTGATTTGTGTGGATGCATTTAATTGGCGGAAGGTAGCTATAAGATTTTAATGCTTTAATTAAAATTCCAATCACACAGCAGTTTGCGTTGGGACATCTTGTACTGATCTTTACAAAGCACAGGATTGCCGGGTTCTTCATATCGTTCAAAAAAATAAAATAAAATTAGGAGTGATTACAGTGAAGATTAGTCCAATTAGTAGTATAAAAGGTTTATTTTATGGTCAAATACTCCTAAATAAGGCAATGGAATTACTGGGAAAAAGAAAGGGCAATGTAATCACACATATGACATTAATTGAATTATAATCAAATGTTCGATTAAGTACTTAAAGTATAAAATAATCTAATTATCCCATTAAAATCCTAATTTCTTTTGTAGTATTATGTAATTTCCCTTTAGAGTGCTTTTTACGTAATTAATAAATTTTATTGAAACTCAAGTTATGCAAGGAATCAGAGATCCCCCCTTAAAGCATTTTAGAGATTAATTGATACAATATGCTCATCAAATTGGTATTTGCGACATCTACATGCTTCTCTGCTTAGTCTCTTGGGTCCGAGCTTCTTATATCACCTCAACACCATAATTTTTGGATTTCATCTTTTATCTCATTGCTAACATATATCTGCAGTTTTTTTTTTTTAGATAAATATTATAGTGCATTTCTAACTTATCTAAAAAGATAAAAATGAATTTTGTAGAATACTCTTTAACTTTAATGGGCCGACGTTGAATTCATTTGATATTGTTACCCATCACCAAAGTGTACACTTGGTATTCACGAGATAATGACAGTTATTTAAATCATAACACTTTTAAAAGTATTCATAAGTTCATGACATTTATTTAAATCACATTACTTCTAAATACTATAAAAAAAAGCATTTTTATTAGCAATTGCTCCTGGTTGATACCTTGTCCTTTGTCAACAACTTAAGTCAGAAGATTATTTTTCTAAAATGAATTCAAATGTATCACATCCTGGAGCTCCTGTGTTTGAGACATACATTCTCATTGTCATGAAATTTTCAAATGCGTTTCATTTGTCTTTGCTATTTGTTTCATAAGATTGAAGGTTATTGTTAAAATTATTTTATGCATAAAATCCAATTAAAATGTGTGAATAAATTAAATAAACACTGAATTGCAGCAAGTGAGACAGCAATCTAAAATCTCAGTCATCAAAATACCAAATCCAGAAACAAAGATGAAAGAAAACTAGTAAAACTCCAACATTCACATTAAGAACAAAGCCCAAAAGCTGCTAAATAGAGGAGGAGAAAGAAGAAAATTGTAATTGATAAAAGAAAGTTGTAAGTTAATTAATTAAAAGCTGTGGATCAGTCGACTATCACTGGTTGAGTCATGCAGCACCTGAAGCGAGCCTTGCGAACAGTTGTCATGATCTCAGTTTCAGCAGTCTCGAGCATATTCACAATGTCGGAAAAGGGAGGACGGACTTCAGGGTCAGCGTCCCAGCAGCGGGTCATTATTTCACTCAGAATAGGGAGACAATCCTTGGGAATGGCTGGCCTTGCACCATTTTGAACCACGCAAGCAGCTGCCTGCAGTGCTGTCATTCCTTGGAAAGGAAGCAAGCCGGTGACCAGTTCCCAAAGTACGATTCCAAAGCTATAAACATCCACCTTTTGCGTGTAAGGCCAGTTTTGAATCATCTCCGGAGCCATCCAACGGTATGTTCCTGTGTGGGGTGTCATTCCCTCGGAATGAACTTGGATACGTGCAACGCCAAAATCCGCAATCTTTATCGATTTATCTGCCGCAATTAAAAGGTTATCTGACTTCAAATCCCTGTGAATGAACCCGAGTCCATGAATATATGCCATTCCTTTTGCAACATCTAATGCTTGCTTCACTGTCAACTTCAATGGCATCGGACGATTCTGCCTGTTTTTCAAAAACTGTCGAACTGAGCCTCCCTTTGCGTATGCTGTGACAATGCCCCAAACCATTGGCTTACGGCATGCTCCTATAAACTGCACAACATTTGGATGGTTCAGTGTCGCAAGTATCATAACTTCCTGCTGAAACTGCCGTTCCAGAGCCTGTGCAATCTCAGGTTTATCTGCTGGTCGTTCTAATATCTTGATCGCAACATCCTCTCCATTATATTTCCCTCTAAATAACTTCCCGAAAGTTCCTTCAGCAAACGCTGCACCCATGACAAGCCTTTTCAGATCAACAGTCCACTCCTCATAATTCTCCAATCCTTCAGTTGGATTCTTACAATCCATCAAAGCTTGTGCTAATGCATCATCGTCAAGTTTATGGCCCCACTTGCGGCGACGAAACAGATTTTGTGGCAGAGAGATAGAGAAATTGTAGCGGTTCACAGGAGGATGGCTTAACATTGGAGTCTGAGAATTACTACTAAAAGCCGTGCTACAGTTATCCATGGTCTTGGATAAAGATTCTTCGTCGCTCGGTGGCGAACTGTGATAACTTCTTGTTCTTTTTATTGAGGTTTTAGTGAAAAACTTTGAACCAAAAATAATTAAGTTATTAGTTTGATTTGAAAAAAAGAATAGTAGAAATTAAGGTTAAACTAATAGTCATTTTTTTCTTTTATTTTATTTAAGGGAATGGGTTCAATCATGGTATAATAAGGTAGATTAGGAAAGTTCCCAAAATATTGATATTAATTGACTCCGTAATTCATTATAGAAGGAAAATAAGAAAATCAATCCTAATAAAAGCATATTAATTATCGTGATGTAGGGAGGAATTAAAAAGGTAATTAAATTAATTTGTTAAAATTAACAGTGTGATTAATTCCGATATTTCTTTCTGGGGAAATTTAAAAATCTTTAAAATTAGAGAAATAAAGAGGGAGATTATTATTATGTTAATAGTGAGAAAATCTACTCCTAACTATTAATTAAGAAGCTATATCAAAGCAAATAAGTTTAATAAAATAACAAGAAACAATGAATTTTTTATGAATCAAATTACATATATGGTACCAGTAAAAAAAATGACATATATAGTTACAAAATAAGTAGGTTCATTGAAATAATAAAATCAATGAACTTCTGAAATTACATAATAATAAAAGTGATGATAATTTAATAGTGACTTATTAAATAAATGAATAAGTACAAATATAATATGCAAAAAATTAGAAGATCCAACCAAAGTAAATTAAAGAATATAAATGCTGGCTGGCAATTAAACGATGGCTGTTTATATATCTAACTGAATGTTCGAATCAAGTTAGAGGTGATCATAAAATAAAATAATTTAATAAAAAGAAAATAATTTGTTAAGTTTGTATATTAACGAGATGACATTATGTAATTAAGTGATTTTTTTTAAAAATGTAATTTTATTACTGATTGCCATAACTAAAAGTACCTTAGGATTTATTTACAATAAAATAAAAATACAAGGGGAAATAAATAAAAACCCCTGAATACAAGTAGGGTAGATGAAGGGATATCCAGGCCTTAACTAGCTATTTGAACATATTAACTCACAGAGCAGACATTAAAATGCCGAAGAAACTAGTTTCATGTTGTCCCAAATTGTAGTATATCCGATTCTGAACTACAATGTTGCGTGTGAAGCTGCAGAATTAGGACATATTAATTTGTTTGTCCCACCTACATGCAAATAGATATATAAATCCGAACCTGTGTGTACTGTGCCACCTTGCACAAAATGAGTCCAAGCATGAAAGAAATATACATCAGTTTAAAATTCAAGCTCGTCACAGCCTGCTGCAAAAGAAGTCCAACAGCAAAGGAACTCCTAAATTTCAGAAACTTGGATGATATGTTACCATTCAAAGCACCCTAGCTCCTTAACCAAATGATGAGCTAAACTATTCCCACTTGTCAAAATATGTGATAATTTCCAGCATGGTTTACCCTTTTGCAAGTTAATAATCTGAATTCAGTGCTGTCTAAATCTCCCAGGGAGCATTAAGAGGATTATTCACCCGATTTACAGCATTCAAGGAATCACTTTCCACCCACAAGATAGAGTATAAACAAAAAAAAAACCTTCTTAATGGCCAAAATTTATGTTAAGCTTGCATCCCCTTCACCTACAACTTCAGAAAATTTGAGTAAAATCGAACCATCATGATTCCCCAACACACCGCAAATTCTACTGGACCTGGCTTTCCTAGGGTTGAGCTATTCACGCTGAATTTTAACCAACCAGCTTCAGAAGCTTGCCACTTAACCTCTTTACTAGTTGGAATTGTACTCTGAGATATAGAAATTAATTGTGGATTTCTAAATATACGTACTATACTGTCAGTCATTGTTATTATATTGATAATGTTACTGAATATAAATTCAAGAATTAATTATAAATACTTAATAAAATTCTGAACTATCTAAAAAAAATTAAATAAATTCGTATTCTTCTATTATGTTCAATTAAGTTTTCGTATTTTTATTTTAAATTAAATAATTATTTATTATTAATCACCATTAGTCAGAATGTCACTTATTATTTTACACATTAATCAACTATTTAAGAGTTTTTTAAGAATTATACAAATTTAGACCAAACATTCAATGTAACTTCAATGGGATTTTTTTTTAACTTTTCTTGTCTGTATAATTTTTTTTTCCATTTTGGAAGACAATAGATGAGAGGACTTTTTGATCTAAAGGTTTCTAGAACTTGTGAAGTGGGCTTCCTTAATTCGCGAAATTTGATTGCTAATCAACTCATTCTTTGTGTCATTAGAGAATCAAATGAATGATTTTCATGATTTCATCAATATTTTTATTTCATTGATTTGGTTAATTTATTACACCAAATTTCTCCCCAAGTTCCTCCGAAAAACCATGCGTAGTCATTATATTTGATTTTTTTTTCTATATTTAGGGTTTAAATTCATTGAAGAATTTTGTTTACTTTGCTTTTGTACTGAAAAAAATAAATAAAAAGAAATTTGTTTAACTTTCCATTTATTCTAGCAACGCAACGCAATTGATTATCCATCCCTCTTGTTGTCCTAAATTACTAAATCAGTACACGATACTTGGTAAGTAAATTAATTCCTTCATATATGTCATATGCATTATCTTTCGATTTTATGTGATTCACTTTCCTCCAATAAAGTATTTTTAACTTAATTTTCAATCATTTCTTCCATTTAATGTTGTCATGAACTTTTAAAGTAACATAAACTACGTTCCCAAATTTTTTTTTTTAGAATTACAAATTTTTTTTTTTAGAATTAGGGGAGGGGGGTTTCGAACACTGCTTTTAAGACAAAGGAATTATGCAGGGAAAATTACACAATTTTATTGCTAGATGTTAAAAGAAAAATACTTTAAACTTATTGGTACAAGGAAATTGGAATACAAAAATGAATAAATAAAATGCATAAATCTCTAAGAGCAAAAAGCTTGGATAAAGGGATATCCAAACACTAGTGAAAAATCAGCTCACAAAAATATCCACTGTGGAATATTAAACCAGCCCAAAATCATAATTTCTCAAAAAATCCCAGCACTGGTTTCAAATCCCAGCTCGATCACCTCAAATAGGGACCCAAGCGAACACAACTTCTCAAAATTTAAATGGCCCTTGCATTCGGATTAAATTAAAACCGAACCTCCTACTTCACTCATACTTCTACAAAATCAAGTAATCTATATCATCCATAACTCTTACACTCCATTAAATTCAATATGATCAGCCTCCCTCAACACAGCCTATTTGGCCAGCTCATCAATCCTAGAGTTTACCTCCCATAAAAAGTGCATTAAGTTAAAATTCCAAAGTATATTATCAGCTGCATTTTGCAAGTCACTTTCAATCCATAATTTAAATTGTGAATTTTTTAAGTATCTTATGAACCGTGAAAAAGCTTCACAAAAGGTCAAAATCTTTACATGATTGGCATCCCATACTCCCACATTTTTATAAAATTTCATAAGTATTTCACCACTAGAGTCCTGTAAAATTGCCCTAATTCCTACCTTGCCCAAATTACCAGCTGATGCCTCATCAACATTGAACTTAATCAAACCTATTTGACATTTCCAAATTTATTAACTTTGATTTTCTGATTTCAATAGACATTAACTCAATACATTAAATTTAAAATATATATGACAGCAGTAAATTTGATTTCATAGATTTTTTTTTATAAATTTCATTACTGTTTAATTAAATTAATTTTATTCTTTTCCTTTTTGTCAATATTAAAAAAAATTGGGCAAAAATATCAAGATTAAAAACCAATATCATCATGTACTAAAGGTTTCTAGTAAGGGTCAGATCAGATTGGGCTTGCTGAAAACATTGAAAACCTAGGCCTAGGCCCGAGGCTAGCCTAGTCCATCCATTTATGCTATATTTCATTATCAAAATAAGGAAAACTATATTATATTCATATTTGTATGCTTTTAAATAAATTTTTAAAGTAAAATGAAATAAAAATATATAATTTATTAATATAATAATATCTTCTGACCGGGCCACGCTAGAAAATTAATACACTACTATGTTGGGCTACTAGTTCAAGCTTACAAGCCTAGCCAATTCTAGTCGGGCTTGGACATGAATTTTAAGCTCGAAACCAATCAAATTAATTGATTTAATTAATAAATAATATATGATTTAGTTTTAAGTTTGAAAAATATTTAAATATCAATATAAAATAATATTTTATTAATGTAATAATAAAATAATATATAAATGAACGATCAAGCTGAGCTTGATCTTTACAAAGGAAGGTAACTAGGTCTTGAATAGCTTCATTATGTTGCAAAAAACACTATTATTATTTATTTAGTTTATATACATTTACATATATCCATTTTCCTTTTCAACAACTATATTTGTGAGTGCCATCCAGTTTTATAACACAAGATTACAAAAAAAATTATTGATATATATTATTATGTTGCATATTGAGCCTAAGTACCTATTCTGGTTAATGACTCTCCTACTAATCTATTAAGTTGCTGACAGGTCTTTGACAAGGATATTCGTTGTCTCTTTTTCTATTTAACATAGTAACAGAAGCTTTTAGTTGGCTACTGGTGAAAGTAAGGGCAAAACACATTTAGTGGTATATCAATTGGAGACAAAGGTTTGAGATTTTCCCATTTACAATATGCTGATGATATTTTGCTATTCTATGAACCTAATTTAGAATGTTTGCTAAACATGAAACAGGTTTTGAGATGTTTTCAAATAGTTTCGGGATTAAAGATTAATTTTTAGAAAAGCAATCTTTTTGGATTGCCGAAAACATGGGCAGCATGAGTATGTTGCAAGGTTGGTACGTTCCTAACAACTTATCTGTGTTTTTCATCGGGAGCTAGTCTTACGTCGACGGAAATATGGTAACCTGTGGTAGATCACTTTGAAGCAAAATTGACTAGATGGAAATAAAAAAAAATGCTTTCATTGGGAGGTTGAGTTACTTTGCTTAAATCAATGTTGAGTAGCTTACCCATATTTTATATGTCATTATTCAAAAAGTCGTAAGGGCTCAAGAATGAATTGAACAAAATTCAATGAAGATTTCTATGGTGTGGAACGGGATAGAATGAGAAGCTTTATTATATTAACCGAGACCTGTTTGTAAACATAGAAATATGGGAGGTCTTGGTTCACTTGACTTAGAAATTAAAAATTGCTCCTTGCTCAACTAATGGATATGGAGATTTGGGAACGAATAGTGTTAGTGTAGATGTGTCAAAGTGAAATATACCAAGAAGGAGGTGAATTGGTATTTATAAAAATTTCTTTGAAAATCTAGTTTTCCAAATCAAAACTTTTTTACCAAAAAATATTCTTTAACATCAAAAATAATTTTCAACAATAAATCACTTAAGCACAAAAATAACATATCAAGATAAATATTTTTCATATATTAAATGCTAGCTATGAAAAGTAAAAGGAAAGATATTTTTCTAAGTGTAAAACAATAATTCAATATAAAACTATTTTCCTAAGGCAAATACAAATAACTATTAATAATGCAAAAAATTAAAAAGAGACATAAGAAATTTATAGTGCTTTTGCTTTTTCGATGCTTGCAACCACTCTTTTGGTAACTAAGGAATTTCAATCCATTATCAAAGATTCTTACCTTTTAAAGGACAAAGCAATAACCCTTACAAAATTCACAAAGAGATTCTTGCTTTTTCACGCGATCAAACGATAACCCTTACAACGGCTTTTTCATAGATTAAGTGATAACTCTTACGCAATCCATAAAATGATACCTGCTTTTAACGGGATGAAGCAATAATTCACCATCAATGGTTTTTAAAGGCTCAACCTCAAACCCTCATAAATAGCTTTTCAAGATTAAATTAGACCCTTTACAAGATGTGTGTACATAGGAATAATAGCAAAGATTTGCCTCACAAAGGCTAGTTGCTCGAGATTTTAGCTTAAGAGTAGTGAGAGAATAAAAATTAGCTCAAATGAAGCAAGTATTCAACTTTGTAAGCTTGGTAGAAGACTAAAAAGATGCTAAAGAGTGAAGATGAACTTTTGAAGGTCTTTCTAGGGTTTGAAGCTTTGGTTCAAGTATTCCCTTACTTCAAAATGGCTCAAATGCGTCTATTTATAGCTAAGGCAATATTTGAAGCTGTTAGACATAAGTTTGAATCAAATTCGACAATTGCTGAAGCTTGAGAGTTGACTACAATGCTCTTAGGGTTAACTATGTTCTTTAAATTTTTCAAATTAAGGATTCTATAGTCAAGTATAACCTTTCTCTAGTCGATCCATCTCTCAAGAGCATGTTTCTTGCAAGTATGAGCTACTATAGTCGACTACGATTCCTTTGTAGTCAACTATGGCTGTGTAAAGTTAACTTTTCCTTGCTTTTGACTTATCAAGGCTGAATATGCCTGTTGTTGTTCAATTTTCTACTCACCCAAGTGCACATATTGCAAAGATAATATAGAGATGAGTAGAATGTCGATCCCACAGAGAATTGAATTAATCCTTATTGCTAACTACTAAAATAAACATACCCCAATTTTATCTAAACAATTAAAATTTTTAAAAAATTAAATTAATAATCTAAAAACTAAAACTAATATATCAGTAAATTTTACTTCTAGTGATTAACAGACTTAAGATTATGATATCCCTCGATACTTCATCTGAATTTTGTCTCTCTCTCTTAACTTAGTTTAATGGATTAAGTTATTAGCCTAAAATCCTAAATTATTAACAAGTCTCTATCGAGTTTCATATAAAAATATCTCTTCCGATTAATTTACTATATGTCTGTTTAAATTATATTGTAGAAAGATTCATTAAGTTTGTTCTCTAATTTGGCTACATATGGCTTATAAGTGTATGTCTACCTTATATTCAAATTAAACCATCTAATCAACTAAGTGTATTCAATCATATGGTATGTTATTCTAGGTCTACCTAAATATCTTTCGTCAAGATTTAACTTAGGTTTCCGATTCAATCTAATTGGTGATTAAGCAATTAGAAGTATTAGAAACAAAATAAAATAAACAACTAAATCTATCAAATATAAGTAAAAGAGAGATAAATAATTTAGACTACAAAATAAGTTCAATCATAATCTTACATTAAAAATTCAGTTCATCATCAAGTCACACATCATCATCGAATAAAATCTAAACATTAAAAACAAAACCAAGGAAATAAGAGAATAAAAGAAAATATAGAAAAACTCAAGAATTGTATTCTTGATCTCCAATCTCCTTGAATCCTTCAAATTCTTCTTAGCTTCAATGACTCTTGTGGCTTGACTCTCAGCTGTTAATTTGGTATTTTTTCGTTCTCCCTTCTTCTTTTTTTTAAAATGTTGTTTTTATAAGCTTTGAAGTTAGGTCAAGTTAGGTGAAGGGAGAAGTCATTTTTAGCTAAAATTTCCTCGTTAGACTATGTAAGTCACAGCCTAGTCTTATTAATTAATAGAAATCGTAATTACTCTAAGATTGTTACAGTGTGTCAAATTTGACAAGATTTTTAAGCACTTTTTAGGCCGAACTAGGTAAAGTGGTAAACACAAAAGTTGTAGCTTTCTTTCTTATCTTTCCAAAGGTTTAAGAATAACTTCATTTGGATCTTTGTAGAGAGAGTTATAGCCAAAATACCAAAATATATGCAATGGAAGTCTGCACCTTAAAATTGCTCTCTTTCTTCTTTTAAAATTCTTCTTTCATCAAACACTTACAGGAATACAAATAAATCAATAACAACCTATATTAACCACATTAAAACTAAATTAAACATAAAATTAACCATGATTAGATTGACTCATCTAAAATAACTAATTTAAAATAATTAAATAAAACCTACTAATTTCTATGAATTACAACAAGAACTAAGCTAAATTATTATCAAAATTAAGCTTAAATAACTCTATATCATATAGTTATCATAAGCTCAAAACATGATTTTCTTTGGTTTTCTAGAACAAGGTAGACTATGAGCACTTTAGGGTTGACTATGGGCTTATAATCTTCAAGTTTTGCACTATCTCAGCCTTCACATAAACTCAGGCTTTTCTAGGATCAACTTTTGGGTTGTGTCTTGAGGATTTCTTAGCTTTTTGGCTCTTCTCTTTTGTTATTTTCTCCGTACCTTGTTCCTACATTCAAATAACATTTCAAGGCATGTTTGCTCTTGCATTCTTAGCTGAATATGCATTGTTTGAAAGCTTATAAGATGTTTTCTATTGATGCATAGTTTTTCAAGCAAATATGTAACCTTAGGGGATTAAAAATATATTTGAGACAATTTCAAATGCTTGACACTAAGTTCAAGAAAGCATGTGATTTTCATCAAATTAAAACATGATGTAACTCAAGGCTAACAAATGGGACAGACTGTGGCATGAAATATTGATAACGAAGAATGGTTATGAGTCGAGTACCTTTTTGCTCAATGTTGATGTTACTCATAAATGCTCAAATCTTTGGAAAAATATTATTTCTCCACTTTCGCCTACTAATAAATTTTTTTTGCAAGTTTCAACTAACTTTTAAATTGTTGTAGGTGATGGCAAATTGATCTCCTTTTCGCATGATGAATGGATGGAAAGGCAAGTTTTAAAAGAAGAATTCCCTCATATTTTTACTTTATCAGTTAATAAAGATGGCAAGCTATATGATTTTGGTGAATGGAATAACAACATTTCACAATGGAAGATCGAGTTATGCTAACAATTATTTTTATGAGAATTTGAACAATGGATTTGACTTTGGAGTCAATTGCATGAGCTGATTATTATTAAATCCATGGCAGATAGGGTGATTTGAAAAGCTACTCCAAGTGGTATGTTTTCCTCAAAATCTTTTTTTTGACTTACCTTATATTTGTGATTTGAAACAGAAGAACTTTGGCAAAAAATCTAGCTAAGATATACTCTCTTCATAGTAGAAATTTTCATTTGACAATTAATATGGGTAGAGTTGCAGTGAAGCATGAACTCGCTAGAAGAGGATTAATTGGAAAGGAACGAACAATATGTTTACTGTCATAATGCATGAGTCTGTAAACTCAACCATTCGTCGTGAAAGAGGAGTTACTACTAATCTTTTTCTTGTTTAGGTGTAATTGGTCACATAAGTGAATCTATACTTTTTAATGAGGTCTTAAGCTTAACTTAGGTTCATTTAAAAGGATAGATTCCAATCTATGAAACAAGCTAAATTCAAAAATATAGATACGTGTGAGAAAAGTGTTAGAACCCTCACAATGCCCATTTAATATGATACCTAATTAATTCTATATTATGCTTTGACATATCATAAGTATATTATGAAAAAAGCAATGCAAAAGATATGATAGAGGAAATAATAATAATAATAATAATAATAATAATAATAATAATAATAATAATAATAATGCAAGAAACGTTATAGAAAGCAGTTATTCTACAATCAATAATATTGATCTATTGATTCTCATAGAGAAACTAGTGACAAATATTCTTTATTTTTAAAAAAAATTGTCAGAGAAATATTAAAAATATAGAACACAAAATCATTGACAAATGAAATAGTGAATAGAAAAATGTTTTGCACAAAAAAAAATTCTTGAAAGTCATAGGCAAGAAAAATAAAGGAAGTAGGAATACAATTTGATAAATGTACAAATAAGAAAGGAAAAGGAAAAGCAAAAGCAGAATGATATGCATAAAAAACTGTAAGGAAGGTAATAGATAAAATATATGTTATTTGATATAAAATGAGAAAGTTATAAACAAAGTTACAAGAGTGTTCCAAATTGTAAGCATTGTAGTATTACCTATTTGTAGTATTTACAAATGATCTATAATAACAATTTTGCATTCAAAAAAGGAGAATGACACCATTCAAAAATTAAACCATACACTTTACAAGAATATCAACAAAAGGGAATAGACTCACACTTTAAAATTATATCGTGAGTACCATTTCAAGCATAACAAAAAAAATATGCAAAAAACATATAAACATATAGAAACTTGGTGTGGGCATTCATGCCACTAGCAATAACAGAAAAATAAAGCACATAATAGCAAGGGCATCTTCATGAACAAAAAAAAAAGATAGACAAAGAATGAAATACCCAAAAAGAATTAAAACTTCAACATTCGAAGAATAGATAGAATCCAAATATGAAAAGAAAAAAAAATCAAATAATGATTTTTTTTTTCAAATAACTTAACTTCAACAATCAATATATAGTAGGTTCCACACTTGTCCTGTCACGAATAACAATCAGAATTTGATTTCATTTAATTTCATAAAGTTTAGGGTTAGTTGTTTCAATAAGATTTGTATTAGTGGTTGTTATGCTAGATTGGAAATGAATGGTTATATCGATTTTACCTAATTTTATGTTTTGTGGTAGGGATTCTTCTTCTTTGCTTTTGTTGGGTTGTTTTTTTAGTATGACCTTTGGGAAAAGCTCTCTAGCAACTTGGGTGTTGATTGGTAATGGCACAAGTTTATAAAATTTACACTTTATTATTACAAATGATTCGAACACAAAAACAATAGAAATAATCAAGTATTGTATAAATTAAGCATAAATATCAACTAAACATATTTATAGATAAATGTCATCAATATCATAATAATTGACATAAGCAACATTGTAAACACTAAATAAAGTTATTCGATAAACAAATCAAAAGAATAAAAGCAAATAATGGATTATAATTAAAAAGTAAATTTTTGAAAAGTCTTTACAAACTTTAGTAATAGCTTTTCTCAACACTATATCACAAATGAATGGAATAATTGCAAAACAATAAAGAAAGCAAATTAACTCAAGTCATATAATGCATGCTAACTGAAAATAATTAATAATAATTTGTATGCACTGATGTAAAATTTTAAATAGCAAAAGAAATCCATCGTGATGTTTTAAACATAGCATAAAATGTATATCAAATAAGAACATGATTTCTAACAATAAATATGTGCCAATAATCTAATAACTTTCCTTCAACCATCGTTAATAATGTCATCGGATAATAAAATCATAAACAGTATTGGTCATCATGATTTTCTATTTCAGTTAAGATCATTATTCTCAATTGCAATGTTCAATTCTCTATTATAAATAGAGGATATATAATGGTAAAATGTTTAATCATATGATAGCACATTTAGTTTTTCAAATGACTTGAAACCTGATATTGAATATATAGTTGTATCTGTTTTTCTTTTATTATAGATAATGATCACTATTTCGATTCATTTTATCTAATAAAATTTACAGTTTGGGTATGGAATGCATAAAATCTGCCATAAATATCATTTTAATTGCACTTGAGCATTTGGCTCATTGGTTGGTGCACTATCCCCCTGCTTAAAGAGTAAGATTCGAATCCCCCTTTCCCCAATTATATAAAAAAATATCATTATAATTTCCATAACCAATTTGCATAAAAATTGATTTCATAAAAACAAATCAACAGATTGTAAAAACAGTGTTAACAAATGATACACTACAATTAAAGACAAAAGTTATTTTAAAACCTTTGCAAAATATGCTAATCACTTGTCTAAACATAAAATCAGAAATTAATGTGCTCATTGCAAAATAGCAAACAAACGTCAAATTATAATGAGACAAACATAAGAACATTAAGTTCATAATTTATACACCACCAAACAAAAATATATAAAACAGGGCAAAAATAACAAAACGTAGTAAACAAAAACAATTTAAAGTTTAAGAGGAAAAATAGTATGATAGAGAAAGAACACTAAAATAATCAGAAGGTAAATTTACTACCATTTTAATTTGAAATGCTAACAGTCGAATTTTAATGTATATGCTTATCTATTTGTATTGAGTTAACAATGGTTGCATTGTCAAGGGGTAGTTAAATTTTGAAAAGAACAAACATCCTTCTTAAGGTTAAAAAAAAGTCCTCGATTTTGTTTAACGACTAATCCTTTCCTTAACAGTGAGAAGGATTGTTTCCAATCTAAAATTTAATACTCAATAACAATACATAACATTGGTATTTTAAGTTAATAGAAAAAACAAATGTTGTATATGAGTGCATAAAATATAGAAAGGAGAAAGCAAGACTTAGCAATGGTTTAATTATAAAAAAACAAATGCCATACATGAGTGCATAAAAATGTATCTTCAATGAATTGAAATTTGCACTAAAAATCATAATAACTTCCATAAGCTATTTGTATAGATTTTGAGTTTAAAAAAATAGAGCACATAGAAAATAGGAAGAACAATTCAAGTCTAGATTAACACAAAAGATGAAAAGCATAACAATCAATAAAAAAAATAAATGGAAAACATAAAACAAACAAAAGTGATTATTTACTAAACTCAAATTGACAATGAAAATCATAATAATTTCCATAAGCAACTTGCATAGACTATGAATTTGAAAAAATAGACCAAAAACAGTTATTGAACATCAAAGAACTCAAAGAAAGTTTATACATAATAATGTTTTGAAAACAAACCACGTATAATATTATAATAATAAACTACCAAAGAGAAATATGTAAAAATGGGTAACTGTAGGTTAAAATTAGAACAATTTAATTTTATTCAAATAATTAAAATCTTAATCCTAATTAAAATAAAAATTACTCAACTAAAACTAATTTAATTAAAAATTAAGGCAACAAAATAATTGAGTAAAAAGCAAATCAAACAAGTTCAAGATTACAATATCCCTCACACTTCATTTAAATCTTACTTCTTTTTCTTAAATTATTTCAATGGGTTGAATTACTAACCTAGAGTCCTCAATTATTTATACGAATCTCCCAACTTCTCACATAAAAATATCTATTTCAACCAAATCATTAAATCCATATGTGATTTCTGATTAAAACAGACTCATTAAGTTTAGGCTCTAATTCTGGTTACATATAATATATAGGTATATTCCTATCCTACACATAAATAAATTATTATGATCATATGTTATCCTAATTAATCTGCATTAAACTCCGTTTTTCAAGTTTGTCTAGGTTCGTAGATCAATTTAATTGACGGGCAATGAATTAAAAAGTATTAAGAACAAATTGGAATAAACAATTCAATCTCATTAAAGATAAGCAAGAAAGAGATTAAAAATTTTGGATTGCATGTTAGTTTAATTGCAATCTAAAAAAAAAAAGATTAACTACACATAATTGCAAAGACAAATAACATTAAATAAATTTAAACCGTTGAAAGTAATAAAAAAAATAAAAGCTAAGGAATAAAATAAAACGATTAATTCTAGTTTTGCTTTTCAAGTTTTTGCTTTTAACTTTCAACCTCTTAAATATCCAAAAGTTATCTCCTCTAATGTCTTATAAAAATATCCTATTTATGCCAACAATCTTAACCTAGAATCCATTAAGTTAACCTACTAATTCTAATTGGGCTTAAAAGTGTAATGAGGCCTAAATATCAATTGTCAGTCTTAAAATTACCATTTGCACAGCAATATACCTAGTCATCTTTCAACATAATTTTCTCTATCTTTGTAGCAGAATTGGGTAATATAATTTCATAAAACTTGTAGCTCTATCTCTTAACCTTTCAATGGTACAAGAATCGCATTATTAAGAGTTCTGTGGAACAAGTTATGGTTAAAACACTAAAGCATATGCAAGCAAATTTTTAGGTCTTTGAGCACCTTATTTTTCAAAATTAAGCCCAATTTACTTAATTCTAACAAAAACATAAAAACTAATAAATAATAACCAAATTAAAAGAAATAAACATAAAATTAAAATAACTTAATAAAAATTAAATAATTATAAAATAACTAAAAATGACTAAATCCAATTAAAAATTAAGAACTTAGCCAATATTTAATAACAAAATTGGACTAAAATAATTCTATCAAATAAAATTATTAGTAACAATAAAAAAATAAAAAAAAACTCTATATAGTTCATAACCACTTAACATGTTATTCCAACTTCATTACAAAACAAACATGCCAAAAAATATAATAAGAAAACTAACTAAATCGATCAAATCTGAAACTATCTGAGTAATATTGATATTTTAATTTTAAAAGTTTACAATCTCATTATCTTTAATGGTCCTAATTTGGAGATTTTATGATAAGTGATATGGTTTTAATGGCATTGTGATAATTACCAATTATTTTTAAAATTTTCTAATTTTGAGGTAACAAGTATCTCTTTTATAAGAAGGATTCTGCTTATAAAATAAACGTAAAGGTCTCTAGCCCAAGGTAAGTTTTAAGAAATCAAATACCGTATTACCATCATTGTAAAATTGCTATTTAGATTGGAAGAATTCATTAATTTCAAAGGAAAAGACTCGAGCTTATAAAGAAAGAAACTTGACGTTTGCTATGATTGGAGGTTAGTATTGTGATCCTCAATAAATAATGATTTGGTGGGTTTATCTACAGTAAACAACGATGCATTATTATTGTTAAATCATATTTGATATTTGCCTATATTTATTTATTCCTTCTTTTGCTATTATTCATTATGTTTATGTATGTACATATATGCTTATGAATATATTTAATATGTGGTATCAGAGTTAGAATAATCTCTATCTAGTATATTTGAGATATGATTTTAATTGTATATTTATAACTTTTTATATATTTTTAAAATAGTATTTTAAACAATTATTTAGAGAAATAATGAACCAAATATATTTATTTGATATACCTTTATTAAGTTTCGAAATTATTTGAATTTTATATAATATATGACCATCAATATTTAATTTGTTGAAATAAATATATTTTTGTTTTATTTATATGTTTGAGTATAAAATTATTACTTACCTTTAAGTTATTTATATTGATCCAGATGTGATGATCAAATCAAATTCATATACTTAGACATGGTATACAAAGATCAATACCATAGCCGTTGAGACCATGGACTATACCACCCAAAACCTCACAAAAAATATCTTCTTTCCTACTTTATGTGTGGTAAGTTCAAAGCTGTACAATTTAGGAATGGTTGCTTGAGTGCTCGAGTGTCCTTTTGAGATAATCAAAAAAAAAATTCAATAACCCTTCCTCGTCTTGGACGGTTTCACCAAATGGGTCCATTTTCACATTTCTTATGCAACCTAATGCACTTTTCTGGACTTGATTGATTAAATAGATTGGATCAGAATAAAAAATATTAAGATTTGCCTTTTTATGCTATTAGTCTAGATCAAAATAAATGATATTGGGTTTTATCTTTTTATGCTATTAGTCTGAAACAAAATAAAGAATATTGGTTTGCTTTTATGCTATTAGTCTGATCCAAAATAAATAATATTAGGCTGAACATATTTATGCAATTTCCTTTGACAAGAATTAGTGGATATTAGGCTTATTGGTTGTTAATGTGAATAGAATATTATGAGTCTAAAACAAATGGGCCAATAAACCTAAAAAAAGTAAACTCATTTAAATGAAGTTAATTTTGGATCTAATTTTATTTTTAAGATCTAATTTGTTTGACTATATTAATTATGGAAAGAGTTTACTTAGTCAAATTAACCTTGTTTATTTATTTATTTATTTTTGTTTGGTCAATACATTATTAGTATAATAAATTAATTAGTTTTTAATTTATGCTATACTTATTTTGTGTATGTCTTGATTATTATTATAATGTTATGTGATTGTATATATTTGAATAATTGAGATTAGCCACAGCATCTTAATTATGATAAGAGATACATTAAATTAAAAAAATTTATCCGAGGCACATCAAGTTTAAATGACATTATAAACTAATTAAACATATTTTTATAATTATTTTACTCACGATAAATTATTATATTTTTATGATTAATTAGTATGAAATAGAAATTATTTTTATTTCTTAATTAGCCCATAGGTATTGGGAAATATTAATACTTTTTAGTTTCATCGTAAAAGTTAATAAATCATTATGGGTTCGAATCTTTGCTCACAAGTAGATTTTGATGATATGTCGATTCATGCATATTTTGATTTGTCTTACATTAGTAAGCTTATCTTTATGATTAATGGTTTGTGCCTCATATATTATTAAGTAAGCATGTTTATTTAATTATTTATTTTGCTACAGTTGATCAAACTTTGATGGTTTTTAATAATAAAGTTCCTAACTTGATTTGTGACAATTATAAACGATGAAAAGAGAATGTTTTTTTCCATTTAAGATGCTTAAACCTTGACTATGCTCTTTGTAAGGATGAACTTATCGTACTTATGAGTATTAATACTTGACATAGCATTGCATGAATGATGGAAACAGTCAAACTGTTTAAATATGATGTTTATCAAATCTCACATTATGATTAATATTTGTGGGTTGATACTTGATTGTAAGAATGTTAAGGATCAAATGAAGGCTATTGATGAGAAATTTGAGTCTTTTGATAAAACATTTGCTAGCACCCTAATGAGCAAGTTGACATGATGAAGACTAGTGTTAAAAGCATTTGTGAGCACACTATACAAATGAGGGATATTGTTACTCAATTAAAATCCTTGAAGATAAAGATTTTTGATAGTTTCCTTGTGCACTTTATCCTAAACTCTCTTCCATCTCAATATAATGCTTTCAAAATTTTTAATAACACACAAAAGGAAAAATGGTCAATTAATTAACTTTAGACCATATGTGTTCAAAAGGAAGTAAGATTGATTCAGGAAATGGGTGAAAGTGCATATCTGGTAATAGGAAACAATAAAAAAGCCTTTAACAAGAAAAAAAAAGAAAATAAAATATAACTAGCAAGTCGAATGGACTTACCCATATTGGAATAAAAGAAAATTTTATATGTTTCTTCTGTAAAAAGAAAGGACACATGAGGAAAGATTGTCTTAAAAGGAAGGTTTGACTTGAAAAGAAAGGTAATCTTATATCTTGTGTGTGCTATGAATCTAATATTTTTTGTATTTTCCTTAACACTTGGTGGATTGATTCTGGTTCTACAATCTATGTTTCTAATACCATGCAGGGTTTTTTAATCATAAGGAAACCAACAAAGAGTGAATGCATCATTTATTTTTGGAAACCAGATGCCTTCATCTGTGGAAGCTATTGGAACGTACAAGCTAGTTTATCAACTGGTTTTGTTTTGGATTTAGAACAAACTTTTACATTCCAAGTTTTTCTAGAAATTTAATTTCTATTTCAAGACTTGTACCTTTGGATTTTTCCTTCAACTTTTTAGTAATATCCTTTAATTTATTTAAAATGCAATTGTTATTGGGAATGGTACAATGGATGATGGTTTGTTCAAAATTCATTTAAATGATAGCATTCCTTATAGTTTGATAACTTCACATGATAATGCTAGTATTAAACATTGTGCTATATATGAGAAAACTTTCATGTTATGACATTAAAGATTAGGGAAAACCTCTATTGAGAGAATCAAAAGATTAGTAAATAATGAAATTTTAGAAACTCTTGACTTTATTGATTTTGATACTTGTGTGGACTACATTAAAGGAAAGCAGACTAGCAAGACTAAAAAAGGTGTCAGGAAGAGTTTTGAAATTTTAGAAATCATACACACTAATATTTGCTGCCCTAATATGTGCTTAAATAGTCAAAAATATTTCATCACTTTTATAGATGATTACTCACAATTTATGTATCTCCACTTGCTTCATAACAAGAACAAAACATTGAATGCTATTAAAATTTTAAAGCAGAGGTAGAGAAACAATGTAGAAAACAAATTAAAATTGTGAGGTCAAACAAAGGTGGTGAATACTATGGTAGGTACACAAGAACTGGGCAAGAACTTAGTCCATTTGCTAAGTTTCTTTAAGAGCAATGTATTGTACCTCAATACACTTTGCCTGGCTAACCATCTTAGAGCAATGCAGCAGAAAGGAGAAATCAAACATTAATGAATAATGTAAGAAGAATGCCTAACTACTTCAAACTTCCTTTATCCTTGTGGTGTGAAGCCCTTAAAACAGCAGCATATATAGTAAATAGTGTTTCAACAAAGGCAGTTCTTAAAGCACTATTTGAATTATGGAAAGGTTGAAAATCGAGTTTAAGACATGTACACATTTAATGTTGTCTAACTGAAGTTAAGATTATAATCCACAAAAAATGAAGTTGGACCTAAAGACTATAAGTGGATATTTTATTGGATATGCTGAAAAGTTTAACGGTTACAAGATTTATTGTCTAAATCATACAAGTAGAATTGTTGAATCAAGAAATGCTAAGTTTCTTGAGATGGACATGATTAGTAGGAATGATAAACTTAAAAACTTAGTTTTTGAAGAAGATCATGTTCTTAATACTACTTCTTCATCAAGTAACACATTAGTTGTTCATCCAAATAGGATGGACATTAAGGTACCAATTATTCAAGCTTTGTGTCTTATTGAAAATACTTTATAAGATCTTATT
Source organism: Theobroma umbraticum (assembly GCF_002168275.2). Lineage (NCBI taxonomy): Eukaryota > Viridiplantae > Streptophyta > Magnoliopsida > Malvales > Malvaceae > Theobroma > Theobroma umbraticum. The sequence goes on along the minus strand of NW_018397256.1, from coordinate 2,836,158 downwards.
GAGCAACCACGACAAGTGGAACAACCTATTGAACAATAATTTTCACAAGATGTTGTTGATACAACATTAAGAAGATCATCTAGAGCAAGAAATTTAGCAATTTCTACAGATTATGTCACGTATCTACAGGAATTTGACTATGATGTTAATATCGATAATGACCCAGAGACGTTTTCATGAGTAATGAAAAATGATAAATCTAAATTTTGGTATGATGCTATGAAAGATGAAATGGGTTCTATGGCAAATAATCAAGTTTGGGATCTTATTGAGTTGCCTAATAGGGTGAAGCCCATTGGTTGTAAATGGATATTCAAAACAAAAAAAAAATTCATTAGGCAACATTGAGAGATATAAGGCCAGACTTGTTACCAAAGGATTCTCACCAAAGAAAGGAATTGATTATCGAGAGACATTCTCTCTTATTTCGAAAAAGAATTCTTTCTGTAGCATCATGGCATTAATTGCTCATTTTAACTTAGATTTACATCAAATAGATGTGAAAACAGCATTCCTCAATGGAGATTTAAAAGAAGAGGTTTATATGAAATGACCTAAAGGGTTCATTTCGAATAAAGGTGAGTACTTGGTTTGCAAGCTTAAAAAGTCTATATATGGACTGAAGCAAGCCTCTCGTTAGTGGTGTTTAAAGTTCCATAATGTTATCTTTTCATTTAGTTTTGTAAAGAATGTTATGGTTCAGTGTGTATACCATAAGGTTAGTGGGAGTAAGATCATCTTTCTGGTTCTATATGTGGATGATATTTTGCTTGCAACCAATAATATGAGATTACTACACTAGGTAAAACAATTTCTCTCTCAACATTTTGACATAAAAGAAATGGGTGAAGCGTCTTATGTCATTGACATCAAGATTCATAGAGACAGACCTTAAGGTATCATGGATGTCTCAAAAAGCCTATATCAATAAGATTATAGAGAGATTTTAGATGAAAAATTATTCACCTAGTGTTGCACCTATTGTGAAGGGTGATGGGTTCAATTTGAACCAACGACCCAAAAATGAACTTGAAAGGGGACAAATGAGAAAACATTTCATATGCTTCAACTATTGGAAGCTTAATGTATGCTCAAGTTTGTACTAGACCAAACATTGCATTTGTAGTTGGAATGTTGGGAAGATATCAAAGTAATCCAGGGTTAAATCATTGGAGGATTACAAAAAAGGTCATGAGATACCTTCAAGGGAATAAAGATTTCACATTTACATATAGATAATTTGACAACTTGAAAGTTGTTAGATATTCGAATTCAGACTTTGTTGGTTGTGTTGATTCTCAAAAGTCAACATCTGGATCTACCTTCATGTTTGATGGAAAAGCTATATCTTGGAAAAGTGCAAAGCAATCTTTGGTTGCTATTTCTACCATGGATGTTGAGTTTGTTTCTTATTTTGAGGCTACATCACAAGGTATATGGTTAAGGAGTTTCATCTCTAGGATTCGAGTTATTGAATCAATCTCCAAGCCATTAAAGTTATATTGTGACAATTTTGCTACTATGTTATTTGCTAAGAATAATAAAAGTGAAAGTCGAAGTAAACACATCAACATTAAGTACTTGGCCATTAGAGAGTACATTAAAGCAAATGAAGTGCTTATTGAACACATTCATATTGAGTTAATGATTGCAGATCTTTTGATGAAAGGCATGCCACCAAAGATGCTCAAGGATCATGTAGCAAAAATGGGATTGATTTCCGATTTGTCACTTACTATTTGAGTTGAAATGCTAGTACATTGTTCTTTGTAATGAAACTCCAAATTTTAGTTTGTTTTCTCATTTACGATTATATACATTATGTTTGGGAACAATAAATAGTTAAGGACGTAGAATAAACATTTGAGGTTTATTCATAAAGTAATATATCATATGATGAATTTATTCATAAAAAGAAAAATTGCATTGTAATTCATGGAAGGTAATACTTATTTATAAAAGAACTTTCCTCCATGATTCATGTAATTTCATTTTTCTGTTTAAGCATATAAGGAATAAGCCTATTATGTTGCAAAAATAATTGTGTAATAAAAGTTTGGACCAAGTGAGAAAATGTTGAAATTTTAATTTTAAAATTTCAAAATGTTATTATCTTTAATGGTCCTAACTTTTAGATTCCATTATAAGTGATAAAGTTTTAATGGGATTGCGATAATTATCCATTATCTTTAAAATTTTTTAATTTTGATATAATAGTTATCTTCTTGTTGAAAAAGACTCTCCTTATAAAATGAACTTGTAGGTCCCCAACTCGAGGTAATTTTTAAGAAAATAAATACCGTATTATCATCATTGTAAAAAATGCTATTTGGGTTAGGAGAACTCATTAACTCCAAAGGAAAAGGCTTGAGCTTATAAAAGAAAAAGCTTGATGTTTGCTATAATTGGAGGATAGTGTCGTGATCTTTATTGAATGATGATTTGGTAGGTTTATCTGTAGTAAACAAAGGTGCTCTATTATTGTTAAATCATAGTTGATATGTGCCTATATTTATTTATTTCTACTTCCGCCATTATTCATCATTTATGTATATATACATATATATGTTTGTGAATATATTTAACAAAAAAAATATCGGAGCAAGGAAATGTACAATATATAATAAAAATTTTGTAAAAGAAAGCTAAACAATGAAGCCAATGACAAAATTTCTATCAAATATATGTGTTATTTGTACATCATGAAAGAAATAAAAATTTTTAATGGTGAATGATGAAAAAAATCATGGAAAAAAATTCAATTAGCCATAATATTTCTATAACAAAACACAAGAAGAGGAATTTGAATTTGACAAAAACATAGACATTCATTTCTCACCAAAACTAGACCATTGATAACAATACTACCCATTGCTATTTTTAATCTTAAACATTCTGAAAGAATTAATATGAGGTAAATAAACTTAATATGTAAATTAAAATAATAAACAAACATCAAAGGACATGATTATTAACACCAAAGCTTATGGTTTAACAAAAGCTCTAAAAATATTAAAAAATATTTTAAAAAGGTAATGAATCAATAAAATAAATTGATTAACTCAAAAGTTAAGCATACTTGAGTAAGTAATAGATTTACCAAACTTTGCTACAAAACAAAAAACGAAATATAAATTAACAACAAAATAGATGAAGAAAAACATATAAAATATAAGTAAGTAATAAATAATAAAAAAATAAAATCAGTTGGTTAACTTAATATGAAAACTCATGTCTAATGATTTCCATCTAAATAAAAGAAATCCTCAAATAAATACTTAAAACATAGAACAAAAAACTATTTACAAAACAAATAATAAAAACAAAAATACGACAGAAGCAAAAATACCCTAAATTGATAAAAACCCTACAAAAAAATAGAACAAAATTGATAAAAAATAATTTCCATAACCAAATAAACAACATATACATTTTATTCTTAGAAAAAAACCCTCAGGCAAATACTAAATTATAAAACCCAAATTGATACAAACCCTAAGAACACAAAGTGCAAAACTGATTGAAAACCAAATAATGAATAGAAAAATATAATAGATAGCAAAAATACCCTAAATTGATACAAACACTAAAAATACAAAGGGCAAAATTGATTGAAAACAAAATAGCAAACAGAAAACTCCAAGAAATATTACAAAACACCTAAGGAAAAAGAAACGACGTCCATCCAAAAAAGACAAAATGCACAAAAATGATAGAGAAAGAGGAAAAGAGAAAGGAAAATGATCCAAAGAGAATTAAAAGGAAAAATCGTCTTAAAAACTAAAGCTAACACTAAAAACCCCTTCAAAAAATCCACTAAAACCCAAAACAAACCAAGTAATCATTAAGACAAAAAACTAATTATAAACATTGAAGAGACATCCCCAAAAAACCAAACACACAAACGATTTCAAGCCATCCATGTGAACTGGCCGTATAACCTCCATCTTACCATTCTGAATCCCCATAAACTAAACATTTTCACATCACTATAGAAAAATAGAAGAAACACAAGGTAGAAAGAAAGGAATAAGGCGAGGAGGCAAAAACCCTACGGTAAGAGTAAAATGACGCGAGCATACAGCCCATCCAAGTTGAGCCCATGCAAAAAGCAAACCAAATGCTCAAAAATCTTTTTCAAATGGCCAATAAATGATGCAGGTATGTGGCTTGCCTAAATTGACCTTAAGTGAAAGCTTAACCAAATGCCCTAAGTGTCTGTTTGATCTTTTTTTTTTTTTTCAGTCTATCTATCTCTTAAAATTAGAAGCGGGGCAAAATGAGATTTTGAAAAGTTTTTATAATAAAAATGTTGTTTTTTTGAAGAACAAAATTTTTAAAAAAGAAGTTTAAAGAAAAGCTCCATAGAAGAGCTTTGTCTTCTCTTTTTTAAAAAACATGTTAGCTTTTTAAAAAATACCTTTTTCTCTCAATTGATTTCCCTCTCCTTTCCATTTCTTTGCAAATAATCTTTTTCCAATGCAAATTATAAAAAGTATTTTACACCAATCTTATATCTGAAGTTAAGAAGTGGCATTTTGACTAATGTTAAAAACTTGAAGTTTACTTGTTTCAAAACAAAACTACAGAAATGGAATATTAAAGTTTATTTTTTTTTTGAATATATTAAATTTTTTTATGAGAGAATGAGGAATCAAATCCATATTCTTTAAGAATGGAGAGTTAAATACTCGAATGCGAATAATTTAAAATTTTTTAAAGCATATGACTATGTATATTTATACATTCCAAGCCTAATTTTGTTTTATGGTTTTTATATTTTAAATGTTAGGTTGATACTCCTTCTTCTGCAAACTATGGAAACGAATAGAATTGTAGCGATAGCTTTCAATTTTAAAAGTAGCGACTTCTTCTAATAGCAAAAGAATTAGAAAAGCACAAGAAAGGGAAACAAAAATGATACAAGAAATCAAGGTGAGCGTGGTAGTGACCAAATATTATCTGAAAACATGACAAGTATGTTTTTGAGTGTGTCCTATTTTTTTGACAAAATGTTACTCATTGATGAAAAAGATCTTAAAAGACTGTTGTTTGAGTTGATTTTTGTTGCATCATGTATGACTTACAACTTGCAGAATGTTGTCCAAAAAAAGAAATAAAGAAGCATGTTTTTGAATCGCTAGTGCTGAAAGTTAATATGCTTTATTTTCTGAACAACATCATGCTCATTGTTAACTACTAAACAATTTTTGTGTATTTTGTAAGAAATATTATTTGTATATATCTCAAATATTAACAACCAGAATTACATCAATGACAACATTAGAAATGGGAGTGCTAAAATAGAAAGTTATGATGATTGCATCCAAATTTAAGGTTCTTGTTCTGAATTATTAGGATTTCAAGATTACTTCTAATGTAGACATTTTGCTATTAGTTCCAAATTAGGAAGTTGTGTTATGGGTGTTTAATGATGCATGAGAACTCTTTAAACTTTAAATTATTGTTATTTATTTTTTTATTTTATACATATATATGTGTACTACTTTTAGCATAAAAAAATCTATCATTTTACTCATGTACGATAACGAATTCATTACTACATTTCTTTAAACAATCTAAAAATAATTATAATACTCAAAATTGTTAACATTAATAGACAACTTTACAATGCCACAACCTAGCTCAAGTGCTCTTTTAATTAATAATAATTTAAATGCTCATAGCAAAAGAAATCCATCTTGGTGTTTTAAACATAACATAAAATATATATTAAATTAAAACATGATTTATAACAATAAATATGTGCAAATAGTCTAATCACTTATTGTCAACCATCGTTACTAATGTCATCGGATAATAAAATCATAAATAGTCTTGATCATCATAATTTTCTATTTCAACTAAGATCATTTTTAATTGCAATATCTAATTCTATGTTATAAATGGATGATATATAACGGTAAAAAGTTTAATCACATGATAGCACATTTAGTGTTTCAAATGACTTGAAATTTAACATTAAATATATAGTTATATATGTCTTTCTTTTATTATAGATAATGATTACAATTTCAATTCATTCTATCTGATAAAATTTACAATTTGGGTATGTAATGCATAAAATCTGCCATAAATATCATTTTAATCTCCATAACTAATATGTACAAAAATTAATTTTAAAAAAAATAATTCAACAAACTGTAAAAATAGTGTAGACTAATGATACACTACAACTAAAAACAAAAGTTATTTTAAACCTTTGCAAAATGTGCTGATTACTTGTCTAAACATAAAATCACAAATTAATGCGTTCATTGTAAAATAACAAACAAGCACAAAATAATAATGAGACAAATATAGGAACATTATGTTCATAATTCATACATCATCAAACAAAAATATATAAAAAGGGGCAAAAATCACAAAATACATTAAACAAAAACAATGCAAAGTTTAAGAGGAAAAACAGTATGGCAAAGAAAGAATACCAAAATCAGAAGACAAATTTGCTACGGTTTGAATTTGAATCGTTAACAATCGAATTTCAATGCACATATTTATCTGCTTTGTACTATGTTAAGAATGGTTGCATTGTTATCAGATGGTCAAATTTTGGAAAGAACAAACATCATTCTCATAACTAAAGAAGAAGAAGTCGCACCATGGCTCTTGGATTTTGTTTGACAACTAATTTTTCCATTAACAGTGAGAAGAATTTTTTCCAATCCAAAATTTAATCATCAATGACAATACATAACATTGATATTTTAAGCCAAAAGAAAAAACAAATGTCGTACTTGAGTGCATAAAAAATAGAAAGCAACTAACAAGACTTAGCAACGGTTCAATTATAGAAATATAATGCTGTACATGAGTGCATAAAAATATATTTTTAGTGAATTTAAATTCAAACTGAAAATCATAATAACTTTCATAAGCTACTTATATAGATTTTGAGTTCAAAAAAATATAGCACATAAAAGAATAGGAAGAACAATTTCTAGTATAGACTAACACAAAAGATGAAATGCACTACAATCAACCAAAAGACAAATAAAAAACACAAAATAAATAAAAGTAATTCTTTATTGAACTTAAATTGACGATGAAAATCATAATATTTTTCATAAATAACTTGCATAGATTATGGCTTTGAAAAAATAGATCAAAAACTGCAATTGAATGTTAAAGAACTCAAAAAAAGTGTATACAAAACAATTTTTTGAAAACATATCAAGTATAACATTACAATATAACAAACCACCAAAGACAAATATGTAAAAAAAGGTAACAAAAAAAAAAACTCTATATGGTCCATAGACACTTAACATATTGTTCCAACTTCACTATAAAACAAACATGCCAAAAAATTCAAAAAGAAAGCTAACTAAATAGACATTTAAACCTGAAACTATCTAAGTAAGATATCGGAGCAAGGAAATGCATAATATACAATAAAATTCTGTCAAACAAAGCTAAACATCGAAGCCAATGATAAAATTTTTGTTAAATTTATATGTTATTCGTACAACATGAGAGAATCATAAATTTTTAATGGTGAATGATAAAAAAAGGATAAAAAAAATTCAATAAACCATAATATTTTCACAACAGAAAATAGGAAAGGCAATTAGAATTTGATAAAAACATAGACATCCATTTCTCACCAAAAATAGACTATCGATAACAGTATTAACCGATGCCATTCTTAATCTTAAACATTCTAAAAGAATTAATATGTGGTAAAAAAACTTAATATGTAAATTAAAACAATAAACAAACACCAAAGGATGTGAACATTAACACTAAAGCATATGGCTTAACAGAAGCTATAAAAATATAAAAAACATGTTTGAAAAAGGTAACGAATCAATAAAACAAACTAATTAACTCGAAAGTTAAGCATACCTAAGTAAGTAATTGATTTACTAAACTTCACTACAGAACAAAAACAAAATAGGAATTAACAACAAAACATATGAAGAAAAATATATAAAATATAAATAACTTATAAATAATAAAAAAAAATAAATCAGTTAGTTAACTCAGTATGAAAACTCTTGTCTAATGATTTCCATCCAAACCAAAAAAAAAAACCCTCTCAAATAAATACTTAAAACATAGAACACAAAATTAATTACAAAACAAATAATGAAAACAAAAATGCGACAGATAGCAAGAATACTCTAATTGATACAAATCCTACAAACAAACAGAATAAAACTGATTGAAAATAATTCCCATAATTAAATGGACGACATATATTGTTTACTCTTACAAAAAAAACCCTCAAACAAACCATAAAACCCATATTAATACAAACCTTAAGAACACAGAGAACAAAATTGATTGAAAACCAGATAACAAATAGAAAATATAACAAACAACGAAAATATCCTAAATCAATACAAACCCTGAAAAGAGAAAGAACAAAACTGATTGAAAATGACACAGTGAAAAGAAAAATCCAAAAAATGTTACAGACAAAAACACTTGAGGAAGAGGAAACGACGTTCACCTTAAAAAGATGAAGCACACAGAAACGACAAAGAAAGAGGAAGAGAGAAAGGAGAACGATCCAAAGAGAATCGAAAGGAAAATCACTTGGAAAACCAAAGCCAACATTGAAAAACCCTTCAAAGAATCAATTAAAATTCATAACAAACTGTGTAATTATCATGACAAAAAACCAATAATAGACATTGAGAAGACATCTTTAAGAAACCAAACACACAAATGATTTCAAGCCATCCATGTCAACTGGCTGTACACTCTCCATTTGTGCATTCCAAATTCCCATAAACCAAATAGTTTTACATCATTGTAGAAAAATAGAAGGAGCATGGGGTAAAAAGAAAAGAATAAGGTAAGGAGGCAAAAATCGTATGATAAGAGTGAAATGATGCGAGCATGTAGCCCGTCCAAGTTGAGCCCATGCCAAAGGCAGGCCAAGCACACAAGAACCTTCTTCAAATGGCTAGTAAAATGATGCAGGCATGCGACCCACTCAAATTATTTCCAAATGAAAGCTTGGCCAAGCACTTCAAAACACATTTCAAATGGTCACGTGTGTAACGTAAAGGTCATCAATTGTCGACCTTAAACGAGCTTGGAGATGTGGCCAATTTTGGAAACCACTTTGAGCTTCTTTTTATATATGATTATAGATATAAGAAGTATAATATTTAAAATACCTTTAAATTATTTAAAATACTTCAAGTGAACTTTTATTTTTTTATTATATTTAATCGAATCTTATATTTATATTTTAAATTAAATAGATTTTATGACTAAAAGTTAAATAATTATTTTTTATCAAAATATCACTTGTGATTTTTATACTATCTGATATTGATATAACATATTAATATGTTAGAGTGGATAGTAAAATAACATGCAAACATAAATATTTGATATTTTTCATCTTTTACGTTAATTTTACATTTAAAGTTAAGAAGCGATATTTTGACTAATGTTAAAAATTTAAAATTTATTTATTTTAAAATAAAAATATAATAAAAGAATAAAAAAATTTATTAAATTTTCTTGAATATTATAAATATAATCCATACTCTTTTCTTTTAAGGATGGAGATTATCAACAATCAACAAGCAAAATAGTCAAATGCGCATGTTTTAAAATTTTTTAAAGCATATGTATATTTATATATTCCAAGTCTAATTTTGTTTTATGATTTTTATATTTTAAACATAGGTCGATGTTCCTTCCTCTGCAAGCTGCGGGAGCAAATAGAATTGTAGCGAATTGTAGCGGTGGTTTCCAATTTTAAAAAGTAGCTGCATCTTTCTAACAGCGAAAGAATTAGAGAAGCAGAAGAAGAAAGGGAAAGAAAAATGACGGAGGAAATCAAGTTGAGCGTGGTAGTGAGCCTCTTCACTTGGATCCAGAAAAGCAAAACATCAGCCAAGAAGCGGTCCAAGTTTCGAAAATTCCTAGACACCTTTTGCAATCCTTCCGACTACTTCAGCGCCATGAGGCTTATCCTTCCGTCGCTGGACAGAGAGCGAGGCACATACGGCCTCAAGGAATCGGTGCTCGCCATCTGCCTCATTGATGCTCTTGGCATGTCCAGGGACTCCCCCGATGCTCTCCGTCTTATCAATTGGCGCAAAGGTGGTGCGAACACCGGCGCCAATGCTGGAAACTTCGCTCTTGTCGCCGCTGAGGTTCTTCAGCGTAGGCAGGGAACGGCTTCCGGTGGACTCACCATCAAGGAATTAAATGACTTGCTTGATCGCTTAGCTTCTGCTGAAGGCAGGTAATTTTCCATTTTCATTGATTCACCTAATAATAATTCGATTTTTGTGGCTCCAATTTGCTTCTTGTTTTCGCTGTTGGCTTTTTACTTCTTCCGAAGCTACTAGCAAAAATTACTATTGTGTTTGGCTAAAAATGATCCAAGAGTTCAAATGTTTCACACAGTTAAATATATTTCTTCCATATAAAACTAAAATTACTCGTGTTGTGTTATTCATGATAATAGAAACATTGAATTTCCAACAACATTAGTTTTTAATTTTATCCAAAGACATTTTCTCCCGCTTTTTCTTCAAGAATAAAAGCTTGGTAATCAATTGGAGGCTAATAATTCAAAGGTTATGTTTGTTACTCCTGCCTTCCCTCTGTTAGTAGTCCATCCAACTATTTTGAATTCATGGACAGTATAGGGCTTAAACTGGTTTGTATTTGTATACATGAGCACTTTTGGCTTCCAGAAGCAAAACACAGGTAGAAAAATGTAATTATCAAAATGTTGTGAATGCATGACGCCTATATTTCTTCTATCTCAATGTCTTTGATATCAGGGCTGAGAAGACTGCAGTCCTTTCTTCTTTGATTAATAAGACAAATGCACAGGAAATGAAGTGGATCATCATGATAATTCTAAAAGGTACTATCAATAAGCATCTTAACTCATAAATTTTTTGTTCACTGTGAAAGCTTTGATCTTTAGCTTAATTTTCTGCCAGATCTCAAGTTGGGAATTAGTGAGAAAAGCATATTTCACGAATTTCATCCAGATGCCGAAGACTTGTTTAATGTCACATGTGACCTAAAAATGGTTTGTGAGAAGTTGAGGGACCGTAGTCAACGTCATAAGCGTCAGGTGTGGTATACATGTTGAAGCAACTCTCTGAATCTCTATAAACTTCTACTGTGTAGTGAATTTTTGTAGAAGGTTGGGAACTGCCTCTATCAGGTTAAGTCTGTAATATCCAATGCATTTTAAATTTTTGTTGGCGTCTTGTGTTGCAAGGTTATGGTATCAGTTGAGGAGCTTTCTGTTCTGATGAAGCTTTTTGTTTCCCTTTTCTTTGTCTCTTTAATTGCTTCTTTATTTTCTCATTCCTTCTCACTCTTCTTCTTTCCTTAAGCTTCCTCATATATTCTTTTTCTCATTAACTTTGCTCTCACAAGTTTGAAAGAAAATCTTAAAGCCAGATCCCTTTGGATAGTTTCGTAGCTAATAAAACGGAAGTTGTTTTGCTGATGTTGTGGCTTCTCATTCACCATTTTTTTGTTAGATTCCTTTTACTGATTTAAACCAACACTTGTGCACCTTGTGGATTTTGGACCAAACTCATGGCATTATTGCAAATTTCTGAGCTTGTTGTGGTTGAGTTTTGAAAGACAGTGAATAGAGAGCTTGAATCTCCAAAATTCGTTTTGTGAGGACTTTGAATGAATGTTTGGTCTTATATAAAGTGACCAGTGTGGACTTAGTTTTTGGTGAGCTTACCATTTGCAGTTGTCCTTGCCACAATTTGTTATCTGAATATAAGTGATTCTTTCTATGGTTTTATTTAGAGATCAAAGGTTGATGTTCTATGATGTGATTTGTAGCTTAAGGTTGGTGAATATTGGGATGTATATCGATGCTATTACACATGGAGCACTGGTACTGTATCGCCTCTGAAATGTGGTCTCTCTCTACTGGATTGTGGTGGGTTTTCTTTTGCTGCAACGTGTGAATGAGTTTTTTTGTCTTTATACTTGGGCCGAAGGGCCTGGCATGGCTAGGTTAGTAGTGAAGAGAGGATGATTGTGGCTGGTGAAGAAAGAAGAGAGTGGTGGTGGAGAGGAAGATGGACAGAGGGGCACTGAGGTTGAGAGATGAGATGTTTTGCTCATTCGTTCTGTTATTGCCTTCTTTTATTTTGTTTTCCCAATTCATTTCCTATTCCTTAATCACTTTCCTCTGCCCTTTCTCCTTTTGTTTGGAATTAATTTTTACACTGCATGGTAGCATTTTGTTTTCTTTATTTCAATTACTCATATATAGGCATCTCATTAAATTTAAATGTGGTAATAATTCTCTTGCAAATATTATAGAAGGTTACTTTATTTTAGAAATAGAATTTTAGGGGTCAATTACAGCCAAATAAAAATTTATGGCTCAATGGAATAGAATAGAAGTAGAAGGGCTTAATTCCACAATTTAGATCATTATAAAGGTTTTTTTTTTCCCTCCTCTTTTAGAAGGGCACATAGGAGCAAGGAAAAGTGGCACCTGCATGTGCTGTAAGAGCATTTTGAAATCACATATCCTAGTATGTATTTAAGAAGGAAATTAAATGTTACCAAAAATGACATCTTGAATGGGAAAATGTATCATTTTCAAACTCATGGTAAAGTCATAACTAGGCTCTATTGAGCATGGGGGAATTTTTTCTAATTAACACAACAAACTATTAATATTATGTATTTGTTTTGGTGACAATACCCTTTTTGCAGGATATTGAGGTTGGAAAGGCAGTGCGACCACAACTAGCTATGAGAGTCCGTGATGCAGCTGCTGCATGGAAAAAGGTTTGATTTAGCATAGTTGGCTTGTGTTTCAAGAAGTGATAGCTCATCTTTGTCTCAAATATTGGGAATTTTTTTGGAGTAATAATAGCCATTATGATTTTATTCATGATGACATCATAATACAAGCTTGTTTAAGATTATTGTTACTGTTAGTTTCTATATGATTCTATTTATTGATTTCTCTGATCATACTTTTCCATTTTTCATTTTAAATATTTATCTATCTTAGTGAATAATTTTTAGTTCTCGTCACCTTTCATAGCTTCATGGTAAGGAGGTAGTTGTTGAGTGTAAATTTGATGGTGATCGCATCCAAATCCACAAAAATGGAACCGAGATACACTACTACTCCAGGTGGGTATATGTTCAAGGAACTTGGTTACACCTTCTTTATTTTTCTCCTATCTCGTATTATTATCTAAAAATTTTGAGGTTTGTATGACTGAAGTATAGCATACCTTTTTTGGTAATTGCACCTCCCCTCAAGAGTGAAGATCTCATCTTCATATCTCTGCTTCCTAAAACTATCAAAGTAGGAAAAGAGTGAGAAAAAAAAAAGAAAAATAAAATGGTTGTTCATCTAGTAATTCCCTCCAGAAAAAAGTGGTTTTCTGTTTTTATGAATTTATGTGAAGAAAGGAATATTCAGTAGCTTGCTTAGCACAAGCATTTTGTAAACTCTACAAATTTTCTTGTCTCTCTCTCAACAGGAATTTTCTTGATCACTCTGAATATGAGCATGGGATGTCTAACATTATTGCACAAAATATTCTGGTTGATAGGTAAGCATTTGCTAGTTTTGTTATAGTAAAACTTGTATTATTTCAGAAGAATTTGTCGTTCACTTGCATTGTATTTTTCTTTCCGACAAACTCCAGTTTAGGCTTCCCCTCTTCATGCTTCTTCGGCTATAGATTCTAGCATACATGATAGTTTATTTTTCCTTGTTTCTTTTATCTAAAGAATAGACCAACTTTATTTGAGTTATCTATGCTAGTACATAAGGGTAAAGTAATCATTTGATTGCTGGAACTCAAAACATATTTCTTCTTGAAAACAAAAAAATCCTCGTATACCCCTTGCACGGTGGAACTCCAATGATAGAACAAGGTTTTTGGAGTCTTTCATCTCACCTACAAGACATTAGTTCATTTGTATTCTAGGGTTCTTCTATTCTCTCCATCTCCATAATCCATTTTATATCCCATTGTAAGAAGTTTTAACCTTGCTGAAAGAAAAATAGCAAAAGGACATAGGAAACTTATGAGACTGTGGATGATGAGGCAAAGGACATAGCAAACTTATGCGACTATGGATGATGAGGCATTTTTAATGCAAAGAGAACCAAAAAGTACATGTCAAATGAACAGCTAGATAATCAATTTTATGGAGCTGACAGGATCTGTGCTATATGTGAAGGACACCTAGGATTGGCAGCCAAAACCTTCCCTTATAGATGTTTCATTCTCACCAAGATCAAGTTTCAGGCTAGGTTTTTCCAGGAGAAAATCCATTGGAACTGAGCAGATGATGAGAGGTCTTGGAATTTTCTGCAATAATTTCTATATTGAAGGATTGATGAAGTTTTGTGTGCTATTGTCGATTGTATGGCCAAGTTGCTATCCAGAAAGGTACAAGAGTGAGACACAACCCTATAAATTGCATCCTAAAGTCTTCTGGAACTGAAATATTACTGTGCTTTATGAGGACATTTTATTGTAGCTGTTCAAGCAAAAGTCAAATCCAAATGGCCACTTGACTCTTCTGGTTGCTGTAGATTTGTATACCCATTTAGCATGATTCCCAATCTATAATAACATCAAGTCTGACATTAAGCAAGTCCTGAAACAGAAAGGAACTACAATCCACTCTTCAAGATTCAATGTAGATAGAGAGCCTACTGAGTAGTGAAACTGATTCTATCTGAAGATAGCTCAAGTTTCAAGATGATAGTTTGGTTATTTTGCTTCAGAAAACTGCATATGACATGGCCTTTTGCTGACTTATGAATATCAATCCTCTAACTCCAAAGGAGAGTCGTTATAATGATAAGATTATAGCTTTTTTGCAAGCTATTAAGGAACTGTATTAGAAATAGCCATATCACTGAACCTAAGTTTTTCCTCATTGCTAATGTTGCCCTCCAAGTCGAGAACTGTTGCTTGTGACCAATAGAGGCATGAATGGTTTAAATGCACTGCAAATGTTCTTATTCCTTTTTATACTTTTAAGGCTTTGTGGCATCAATAAATTGTGATGCTGCAACTTGGTATGGTCAAAGCGGCAACTGCTTCCAGAAAGAAAAAGGCCTTTTCCTCCCCACCGCCCTTTTTTAAAAAGTAAAAAATTAAAAATTGAGATCCTTAAGATACCTTCATTTACGTGAAATGTTCCCCTTGTTGCAACTTTCTCTTTCTCAAAGACTCAAACTTTTCGAAGAAGCTTTTTATTAATTTTCTGTAAGTTCTCATCTTTTAGGACAATTGGAAGTTGCATACTTATTTGTTTTTAGGATGGTATTGTTTTGAAAGTTTAAGGAAGCCACTATAACCTTTTCTTCTTGTTAACCTTCCTTCTCATAGAAGGCCAATGCTTGGTTATCTTTTCTTCAAGTTAGATGTGTCTTGTGGTCCCTTAAGTTGCCTCCCTTCATTCTCATTCTCCATTTTTGAAGAATCTTGCCTTTCAGATTCTTTTGTGCTGAATAATGCAATAGATGGTTCATTTTGATGGGGTAATTGGGTGAATCCTATGATCTAATCGTACTGGTCAAAGTCAAAGGAAAGATAAGGTATTTCAGAAACCTTACAGATTTCTTCTGGAATAAATGATTCTGGAAGTATTAGCATACTGGCAAATGTTTGAGTCTCATAAATCCTATAAGTTCCCTTTCTTTCATTTGCCATTTCCTAGGAATTATTTCTGCTCTCTAGCTTGTTGTATGCCGAATAATGTGGTATATTATTCATGCCGATGGGGTAGTGCTCCTGTGATCTAATCTTCCTATTCAAAAACAAAGGGGAAAAAAAGAGTATAGTACTTTTCCAGGCAATATATCTATCGGTGCCTTTTGAAAGGGTGAGATTCAGTTTTATCAACAAATCCTTAAAGAGAACCATTTCTGTTTACAAAACTGTGATAAATCTTTTAATTTAAATTCACGAAATCTCGAAAGGGTTCGATTTACATATTACTCTAGGCTTCCTTTCAATGATGCAATACAATGTTTTCCCAGATTTAGAAGGGGGTTTCCATGCATGCTATGCCCTAATGCATGTGGGACATTTCTGATGTGCATTAACCTTTTTCCCTTGGAATGCTTTATATAGGTGCATACTTGATGGAGAAATGTTAGTTTGGGATACCACTTTGAATCGGTTTGCTGAGTTTGGATCAAATCAAGAAATAGGTTCTTATGCTTTTTTATTCGTATCCTCATATTTGTTTTTGCTTTTCTTTTCATTTTGCTACCTCTGTATGTTGCAGACTTTATCATTATTAATGCCTTTATGACAATTATTATTTGTTGTTGACAGCCAAGGCAGCAAAAGATGGACTTGACAGTGACAGACAGGTTTTATGTTGTAGAGAACTTGTTTTTCTTATTCCTAATTACTATTGTAGGAAAATTTTCTTGAAGTTTCATGTATATCTTATTTTTTCTTTTCTCTTTCTTTGGTGCAGTTATGCTGTATCCTTTCATGTTTGACTTGAAATTAGTTTCAGATCTTGCTTTGAAATCAGTTGATATTGTTACATGGGCTCAAAATAAATTTACTGACCTTTGTATTTGGACATGCAAGCTTTTAAAATGACCTTGACTTGCTATGGGCTAGATGTTGCATTTGATATTCTTTATGTTGGAGACACTAGTGTCATTCATCAGAGCTTGAAGGAACGGCATGAACTTCTTCAAAAGGTTGTGAAGCCTTTGAAGGGTCGTTTAGAGATTTTAGTGCCTTATGGTGGTATTAATGCTCATCGCCCTCCTGGTAAAGAATACTGATATTTCAATTTCCTAGTATTTATGTTCATGTTGCATAGCTACCATATCATCAACGATAATGAGAATTGAGTACACTCTTTTCCCATACTGGGCATTACAAATCTTTTGTTCGTCAATTTGGCCCTGATTATTTATGCAAATGCAATTTTTTCTTAAGAAGTTTTTTGATTTGGGGAAAGGGATTTGAACTGCTCTTTGAGCAGGGGAAAACATGCTCTTACAATTGAGTCAAATGCTTGGGTGCATATTTCTCATGAACATAATTGTAGAATCTGGCCTGCCAAAATTTATAATTTTGTCCCCTTTACATAATTAGCAAGGACTTCATTTGTGTCATGTTTTAAGGCTAGAACCATGATGATAGATGTGAGTTAGTTCATATTTGTTAATTAACATGAAATATTATTGTGTGTGGAAAGGGGGTGTGGGGTGGGGGAGGGAGGGGAATGATAAGAGGCTTGTGTTGGCATTGTTTCTGGCTGCTGTGTCTCAGCTAAAAGCAATCATTAGAGAATAATACTTGTACAGGTGTATGCCTGGTTATATTATGTTCTTTAATCCCGTTAATTCCAATTCATTTTGGAGAAATTTCTAACAGCTTGCAGCTACTGCTGTTAGTAAAACTAAGTTTTTGGTTCACTTGCAGAACCAAGCAGTAGTGTGCTCTCTGGGAAAGAAAAAGGGGGAGGGAGCAGGGGATTAGTGTCACCGTGTTGGGGAAGTTGGAGGGGAGTAGAGTTCTTTATTGCCAATCTCTAGTCACTTAGTTAACAAATGCAAATGCAATTGGAATGTTAATGACCAAAATGGTTCAGTTGGCTCTGTTTTACTTCCTCTGTGAAATCTGGAAACTTCAACAAATGCAAATGCAATTGGAATGTTAATGACCAATGGTACAGTTGGTTCTGTTTTACTTCTCTGTGAAATCTTGAAACTTCATTTCTAACTGTTTTAGTCTTAATCTGATGTTTATTTGCTGTCTTAACCTACTGCAATTGTGGGCCATTATTTATGTACTCAATGTCCTCAACATACTGTTTGGTGAATATTGTATAGCTTTAGGGGTTTTCCCATGACTACCTGATTTGTGTGTAATATTTTCTACTTATGAGAAGAGCAGCAATCATTCCTATGCTCATCATGCAGGGGAGCCCTGTTGGTCATGTCTTGCATACAGTGTGGATGATGTGGAAAGATTTTTCAAAGAAACGATTGAAAATAGGTCAGTCTTTTTCAGAAGCTTTTGATGTGTATGTACGAATATACATACATACACACATCTTATATATATATATATATATATATATAGATATATATATATATATATATATGAGAATCAATGTGATTCTTACTTGTCTGATAATTAAATATTTTATTTAATATATAATTTCATAATATTAATTAGTTTTTTATAAAATTATATTATTAAATATTAAATTATTTGATATTTGATATTTAATATTTATATTATTCATATTTTATGTATTTATAATGATATTATTTAAATAATATTAAATTGTGATAGGATTAAATAGTAACACTTAATATCATTATTAGATAATATTAAATAATATTTTCATTTGAATTATATAAAATTAACTTGTTTAAGTAAAATGAAATGAACATTTTGAAAACAGAACACAAAAAAGTTAAAGAGAAAGCGATCCTAAATACACACTAGTTTTTCAAATAGCTTCAAATATGCATTTGGTGTTTTAAATAATTTACATGTTCTATCTATAATTAATTATGTTGTCTCATCCATCCTTATTATTATATTTTGATTCTGATATGTTCTACTGCTTCTTTTCATCTTAGGGATGAAGGTATTGTGTTAAAAGACCTTGGTTCCAAATGGGAACCAAGTGATAGAAGTGGGAAGTGGTTGAAGTTAAAGCCTGAGTACATTCGTGCTGGTTCTGATTTAGATGTTCTCATTATTGGTCTGAAATATTTCTCTTTATGTTTTTGTTTCCTTTCTTGCCATCTAATGCATTTATTTCAAGACCATTAGCAATTTCTCACATGCATATCACAGTAATCATTTTTGGTTTTAGGAGGATATTATGGCTCTGGACGTCGAGGAGGGGAGGTTAGCTTTTTCATCCTTTTTCCTTATTCATTTTTTCTTTTCCATACTTATTTAGTTGGTAATTTTGCAGGTAGCTCAATTCTTGGTCGGCTTAGCAGATCGTCCAGACCCGAATGCTTATCCCAGGCGGTAGTATTTAGCTGCTTCCTCACCTCTATGCTCCATCTGTTCACCATTGGTTAAATTAGTGAAATACATACATATATACTGTCTTCTGCATGATCATATAAGCCTGTATGATTGCATATTGTTACTTTTAATTTTAATGTTATATATTATGGTCCAGCCTTGAGCTATACAACAAGTATTAGCTCTTTGCCATCTATGTAAGCCCGCACTCCTGTATGTTTGAACCTGAGACCTGAAAATCTTTTGTTCTAAGCATTGAGGTGTGACTTCAGATGTTTATTCCCTTCTTCACCTGGATGCTCCCTCTTGGTTCCTGTGAGCTGGGCCTCAAATGCTCAGAGGGCCAGTGTATAGCCTTTCACTTTCAGCTGAATGAACCTTTATGAGGTGAATACTTTGGCATATGCATGAGACACTCGATGGGCGACTTGTAAGTTGAATGGACTCTCTCTAAGACCAATTCATGCGGAAAATGATTAGTTCTGTATGCCTTGGAGGAAGAAAATGATTTCTTTTAATTTTTAAATATTTGAAACATTTTTCCAGAGGTAAGTAGGCTCAAATAACGGTTATGTCACTTCAATAGGATTTAGCTAAGTAGGATGTTGTGCCTAAGTGGACACCCTGATAGTTAAAATTTGAGACATCAACTAGGAGGTTTTAGGTTTAAAACTTGGGTGGGGAGAATGGGGTTTTATGAAATGGGAGAGAGCTACCACCCATTTTTGTAGCTTAACTGCTATGGTCTTTCACATGTACCATAAAAGGAAACACCAGTATTAGGATGTTATCTATTAAACAATCTGAACATCAATTATCATAATGATACCTTATTTCAGTTATTTAATTTAGTTATTCTCGATTGATATGAATTTTTAATATGAATTACAAAGTGGAATTTATAAAACTAGAATTTATGAATATAGCTGTTTATTCAATGCAATATTGCTAGAAAATAACAAATATTCTTTTTAATAATTTTATAATTCAAAGGAAGTTTGTAAGTTGGTCCTCATCAATTGACCATGCCATTATCTTGAGTAACCCTAGACTAGACTAAACTCAAATAAATCTGCATCAAGGCTTCAGCTGTTGTTAACAGTGACAATTAAATCCTTCTTGATATTTATAGTGTTTTTCCATGCAATATTTAAAAAAACCTGAATAATCATAAGAGAGGTTTGTTCACTAGGCATAATCTGCTAACTATCTAATCATGTCCTTTTGTTGCAGATTTGTATCCTTCTGCAGAGTTGGTACTGGGCTGGCTGATGATGACTTGGAAGCTGTTGTAAACAAATTGAAGCCTTATTTTAGGTACTTTTCTGGTAAACTAGATCTTAGGAGAAGATGGTTGCTTTCATTGTTGAATAAGCTGTATTTAATAGCCATGGAAGTGACAAAATAGCTTTTGCAGTGAGTGTTACTACCAGTCACTGGCGTTATGACCTTAGGAAACAAAAATCAACTTTGTTAATAATGTTTACTACTTAAAATTGCTTTGTTTATTGCTCAGTGTGGCCTTGAGTATCGTGTATCCAGCTGATTAAATTCAGGATAGACACATGAATGCATGGACATACATATTGATGAGAGTATGCTTGAATCAAACAACCAGAGATGAATTCCTTGACTATGTCACAATCTGGAAAAAGACATACTCTTAACTGAGAATCACTTAGGTTGTTCCCTCTTTTTTTTCCAAATCTGGGGTGACTTATCTATATGATTTACTTACCTGTTATGTTGTCTCAGGAAATATGAATACCCAAAGAAGATGCAACCAAGTTTTTATCAAGTTACAAATAACTCAAAAGAGAGACCTGATGTTTGGATTGAAAGCCCGGAGAAGTTCGCATTTCTTTATTGTGCTCTTATGGTGGGAAAATTTGTTGGTTTTTAGTAGCAATGTTTAGTCTTATGTTTTTCTTTATGTTCTATTTCTTGTTGCAGATCAATCATTCTTTCTATCAACAGTGATATCCGGACCATAAGGTCTGAGGTGTGTCTTTATAGCTATTATTATTTAATTCATATTTTGCACAAGCAACAGAAGTGAAATATAATTCTAGTTCTAGGTCTTTTCTTTTTTACTTGTTTCATTTTGTTGTTTTGCACCTTTTCTCTTGCATATGTTTATTTATGTTTTGTTTGATTTTTTCAGGTATTTGCTGCACCATATAGCCTGAGATTTCCACGTATCGATAGAGTGAGATATGACAAGCCTTGGCATGAGTGCCTTGACGTGCAATGTAAAAGTTTATATAATATTGTTGCATCATTAATGAATTTCTGCTATTGAGGCTAATAATATGTCCTTTTTTGTAAATTACTTTTTTGGTTTCAGCATTTGTAGAACTTGTTCATTCAAGTAATGGTACCACTCAGAAAGGGACAGTACAGGAAGACGTGCAAGATGGTAAATCAAGGCACAAGGACCACACTAGAAAGGCAGAGAAAAGGGCTGTCTCTATTGTTCCTTCTCATTTTATTCAAACTGACACATCTAGCGTGAAGGGGGAAACCTTAATATTTTCAAATCTCATGTTTTGTATCCTTCAATAGGATTGCTTAGTTAGGTGATTCATTATCTTCTATCTCCTCTGTGTGTGTGTATATGTGTGTTTATTTGGTTGTGTGCATGTGTGTCTCTTACTCTCTTCCTCCTTCCTTTTTCTACAAATTTCTTCTCTCCTTCACTTCCCCAACTTTTCAAGATTCTGCTTCCTTAGCAAACTTATATAAGCAAATAATGATTGGATTTTCTTATGCATTTCCTTACAAAAATGATGGTCTTATTAGGTGCTGATAACTTTGATATACCACCTGACATTATACTCACATGGTGTACTGCAAAATCCACCCTTTAAAGTTTTATTATATAACTTGCCTTGACATGTACAGACTTTGTTAATGTTCCTCCAACCTATTCTCTTGATTCATTTCACAAAATGATTGTGGAGCATGGGGGAATGTTCTCAATGAATTTGAACAAGTCAGTGACCCATTGTGTTGCGGCTGAAAGCAAAGGTCTATTTTTCTCTCTCTCCCTCTCTCTCTCTCACAGACACATGCTCACTGACACCCACACGCAACCATGTCCGCATGTGTGCTTACACACGCACACAAGCAGCATGAATGTGAGCGTTGAAGCTTCTGTGCACCCACAATATTTCTAGGTGGAATAATAGAGTTAACAAGAAAATATGTCAGGGATTAAGTATCAGGCAGCAAAGCTTCATGGAGAAATTATCCATTACTCTTGGGTCTTGGATTGTTGCTCACAAAAGATGCTCATTCCTTTACAGCCAAAGTAAGGCTTAGTTTCATGAAATGATCACCCTCTTCCTTCTCCTCTTCTCTCTTTTCTTCTTTTCAGCCAAAATGCCTTTGACTGTATGGTTTCTTTTAAAGGTACTTTCTTTTTCTTTCTGAATCATCAAAAAAGAAGTTACAGCAAGAAGTTGATGAATATTCTGACCCTTATTATTGGGACCTTGACGTTGCGGATATCAAACAGGTATATTTATATTCCAGTACTTCATTTCTATTTATATCTATTTGGATATTGTTTCATTAACTATCACTAGGTTGACAGCCATAGGAAAACAAGAAATTAAGAAATGCATTTTTAATGATAACTGCTAATGTTGCTTTTCAAATATTTGGTGTTCGAACTGCTATATTTTTATGGAGCAAACTTTTGATGAAAGATGTGATTACTATTCCATTTTTCATTTTTCAGCTCTTAAACAATATCCAAAGGTCAGAAAATGCCAACACGATTGACTTTTATAGAAAGAAGTACTGTCCAAAGAAGAGATGGTCAAGTTTTCATGGCTGCTCTGTTTACTTTTACTGTTCAGCTCAGTCTTTGTGAGATATATTGCCATCATGATTTCACATTTATCTTGTTTGTCTGTCTTTATTTATTGAATCTCTTTAATAGGTGTTTTAGATCATTACTATCCAGTTGGTTGTCTATTTCCTTTCTCATAGCTGTAGCTAACCAATTTATATAGGAAAGCTGATTGGCAAGTCTTGTTGAGACTTACACTGAGGAGGTTAAAGCTTGAAGTTTTAATGGGTGGTGGCAAAATCTGCAAGGATCTCAAGCATGCTACCCATTTGGTAGTCCTATCAGTGCCAGGATTGGATGTTGACTTTGATTCTCTTATTAAGAGGTAATGTATGGCTAATACAATTTTGTATTTGATGATTAATGCCATTTGGTGCCTCATAGTGAGGTTTTCTGACTAGTTTATGGATATTGGATCCTCCTGGTCACAGCAATATGTTATACCTCCGTAAGAAAAAATAGTTATTGGAATATATTGGAACTAAATTATGAAATTCAAGAGCAATTATTTTGTTTGGTTTTTTTCCCTTTTGGGTGATATTAGCATCAGCAATTTGTATCATAATGTGGCATGATCTCATTGACAAATGAATTAGCGTGAAATGATAGGGTACTCACCCACATCGTGATTGAGGACCATAATCTATATTTTGGATGAACACTTGTAGACTAAAATTTAGAAAATAGGGTCTCTGTTATTTAGACTTCTTTATTGGACTCCATTTTATATGTTATGTGGACTTCATTTTAATTTTATGAAGCTCATATAAGTAGGTGTTTGTATAACATTTGAGGAGGGGTAGCTTTTGCTAATTTGTGATATTGAGATTTGTAATTTGAATATTAAAACTTCACTTTTGGGTTTTGACTATTGAAATTTCATATTATTTTTTGAGTATTTATTTTGAAATTATTGGTTTTAAATCACTTTGTTGTTTCAAAATTTTTATTTTTCCAGTTTTGAGATTCAGGAGGTATTTTCATTTATCAGGATTGGGCTTCAATTTGTTGAATCTAATTGCAACTTTGTTACTTTGATATTGTCTGTACATGGTTCTCACCATGAGTCATTGTACTTAAATAACTTAGGATAATAAATGGTTCATTGATCATGTTATTTTTTAATCAGTTGAGATATTCCAATTTGTCTTATGATTGCCATTAATTGGTTATTTTCTTTATAATAGTATTCTCTTTGCCTATTTGCTTAGCTTTTCTTCTGGCTTAATTTTGTTGAGTTCATTTCAAACTTTAGTGTGATTAAGTTATTATTATTATTTTTAGGTGGATAGGATTTGATTTAGAAAAAAAATGCATGAGAAGGATTTTTAAGGGTAGTCTTATGTTCTTTGTTCATTATAAGATTCAGGAGTGTTATTCATTTATCAAAATTAGACTCTAATTTGTCAAATTTACTTGCGCTTTCTATTACTTACAGTTTTTAAACACTGCATGGTTTACTCCTTAATTCATCATACTGGGGCAGCATATAAATAGCAAATGGGTTATTGATTGTGCTGAATTCGAATCAATTGAGTATAATGTTTTGGCTTATGACTCCCACAATTTGTTTATTTTCCTTTTCAACGGTCTCTACTTTGTTTTCAAACCTTGTTTAGTACTGTAGTTTCATTTGAATGAGTTCGTTTAGAAACTTTAGTGTAATGACTATTGAATTATGGATTTTAGAGTGGCAAGCCTGACTCATACCTGAACCACCCATACAATACCAAGCTTATAACTCTATACAAATTGATTTAAAAGGCCTACCTGAGCCTGAACCTCATTGTCAACTACAAGAGGCACTTGAACCATCCAGATCCTAAGCAAACTAGACTTTAGGTGACCCAATGTAGACCTGACAAGAGCTGCTTGTGTGGCACCTTCAATGAGTCTGAGAATGATGTCTTCCAAATACAGTTAGACCAAATTTGGATGGGTCATTTTAGAAGGCATTTCATTTTAAAAGAGGGTTTTAGATTTTGAGAATTGAATTGCCTTATTCAGGCAAAAGATGAGGGAGAATTCTAAAATGTTCGTAGGATTTTAAACTTGTGTTTTAGAGACCTAAAATACGTGATTCATTTTGAGTTTGAATTACACAGATGCTTCATTCTTAATGCTGCACACCAAATAGTATGATAGAGAAACACTCCCTTCACTGGATTCTGACCTCCCAAGTACCTCTCCTGTCAGCAACCTTGTCCTTGAATGATAACTGGTGTCTTCCTCTCACTGTGGCAACTTCAACCGATATCCAATTTGTATATTTCTCTGTTTCCAGTGATTTTCCTAGCAAAATCACTTAGTCTTATGTCTGGTGTGTCTCTTTCCTACTCTACCTGTCATCTTTCTCTTTACCTTTCTTTTCTTACAGACTTGCATCTTAAGCGTGGGAATTTTAATTGTGTTTTTTCTTGATTTTGTGGAGAATATGATGGTTTATTTTTGGTCTTGGTTTGAGGATTTGAATGTGGGGGTAAGGTTCACAGATACCATGAGAGAGGATGATTGTTGGATGTTTGGTGGTTTAGAATTTGTTTTAATCAACATCATTTCAGAAGACCATAAGGCGGAATTCTATTTGGAAGAAATAGCAGCCAAAGAAACAATTTACCATTCTAGAATTTGCAAATACTGTACTTTGAATTGACTTCATTTAAAATTCTACGGTGCTTCATCTGAACACA
>NW_018397256.1:2746072-2810487 GCF_002168275.2 Theobroma umbraticum | reverse complement strand
GCCCGGCCCATGGGCTAACAAGGGGTGGGCTGGGTTGAACATTTTGTAGCCCATTATAAAATATGGGCTGGCCCGGTCCTGCTCATATTTTTTCAGCCCACAAGGGTTAGGGCCGGGTTGGGCCGGGCCGGCCCATATTGACAGGTCTACTTGGGATGAGTGCTTGGATTAGGTAAAATCTCATTGGAAAAACTTTGTGTTATCGAAAGAGATGGATAGTTCTACAAGCAACCAAGATGCACTTATTCTCACTTACGTTCAAGACCTGATGAAAATGATCAAATCTTATCAAGAAAGGATGTAAAAATTGGAAGACAATAATAAGCAAATAATGGAGACCATATCTCAATTTGCCATCACTTTTCAAGCTTAACCTGCACATCTTAAAGAGAATGCACTTGATGCAGACACTCCATTGGTTGTAAACACAAATGGGAATGGAGGAAATAGGGAAAATATTGTTGATATGATAGGTGTTTGAAATCCCAATTTGATCAACTCCTTTGTGATAGGTATGCCGGCAACCATTTCTATTATAGCAATCACAATAGTCACTGCCTAAGGTTTCATGACAAAGAAAGAGCTCTAAAGGTTACTAGATCAAAAGAATAATAGCTTAAACTTTTCTAAATTTGATCTTAAGTTGTCTTACTTAGCTAGTATAGTTGCCAAGCCATATACTAAGGACTACACTAGCTTCAAGTTCAAGCAATTCAAGGAAAGACTAACGATGCATAAGAACATGTCATGAAGTTTGTGGAGACCCTTGGAATAACAAAATTGGATGATGACTTGAAGTTGAAAGAGTTCTCCAAATCTTTCACTATAAAAGCTTATACATTGTATGTTAATCTTAGCCATAGTTACATAAATCTTGGAGTTAAATATGTAGGATGTTTGAATAGGAGTTCTTCTTTATTCAAGAATAGAATGTTTGGAGTTAAATGTCACTTTCAATCTCTTTCACATTAGGTTTAGTGTTAACCTCCCTAATGTAAAGTTGAAAGTTCTCCTTTGGTCACATACGACAATGTGAAGTGTGAATAGTATGAAAGATGCATATACCTATAACATTATTATTAAAAAAACTAAGATACGATATATCAATAACAAAATGCTAGCTCACCCAAGCTTACAAGATAGAAAAAAAAATTAAAGCAACAAAAAAATCCTAGCCAATTACGTGATCCCATGAAAAAGGGTCACTATTCTTAATATTGATAAAGGCATCTAATTTTCCTCGCATTTTGACCTCACAGTTTCTCAATGAAGCAATCTTCATTGCAATATCTTCTAACTTAGCTTTCAACAAAGACTTTTCAGCCTCTACTTTAAAAAAAGCTCTAGCTTTAGACACATAATCACGAAGCACTCAAGTTTGAATTCAATGTATAGACATCATTTATATGCTGTAACATTAGTTTTTGTTCTTTAATGAAAAAATCATCCATGGAATATGGACAATTACTAAAATTTTACTCAAAATCTCCATCATGGAAAAAATGGCATTTATGCTTTTGCAAGTGTTTGTACTTCAAACGTCCTTCTCTATATTGCAAATACACTTTAAATATTCCATATGCTGTAATGAAACTTGAAAGTCATGGAAGTCGACTTTCGTACCAATTTGTTAGTATGTGTCATGTGAGTGCCAAAAGAACTTTTGACATCTTTGTACTCTGGTACTAGGAAGAAGAATCACGAGGATTAGGATCAATATTAGAAATAACCTCAACTTTAGAAGTAGTTTTAGCATCTTCAGTAACAATTTCAGCGTTAGGATCAACCTCGACATCAATAATAGCTTTAGTGTTAGGAATAGCCTTAGCTTGAGTAGCCTATGGAGCAAGGATAATGTTAGTTTTAGAAAGATTTGGAACAACATTAGCTTGAGTAATATTTCAACATTTTTTTACTTGATCTATATAAACATTTCAACATATTTCTACCTAATCAATATTTAGAAATCTTTAACCAAGTTTACTTCTACCTTTGTAGGTACTCTTGCAAAATAGAAGAGAATAAAAAAGGAAATAAATATAGTAAAAAAAAAAGCAAAGGGTAAACTTTCTCCTCAATAGACTTATTTCTTTTTTATTCAATGAGTAAAACCAAGAAGAGAAACGCAAGTTGTAACCCTTCTCCTTCATATTCTTCTTTATTTACATTTTCTTCTTTCTAAGAGTATGAAGCATAAGGATAGGATTATCTAATGGCATAACTTAAGATCTCCATCCTTCACCAGACTCCCTCTAGTAAGCAAACCATCAAGAAGTATGAATATCAACTCTATTAAAAGCTAGGATAGTATTCACTTAAGTTTATCCAAATGAAGTTAACGTCATGTCAAAAGAAATAAAGAAACATAAGAAGAAAAGTTGATAGGTGAAGAAAGATTAAGCAAAGCTGATTAGTCATACTTAAATTGGTGCACCACTGTATAAGGTGAATACACTTTGTCGGAGAGTGAGTCTTTATCTCCACTTGGACTAGCACTCTTAATCATAGAAGATAATGAGAAACTATTAACCCATACACTAAAGTTAACTCTTCCTGAGTTCTTTCTTCTAGAGTATAATGGATGGTAGTCATAATAAATCCCAAGATCACTAAATCCATTATTAGGTTACACACGAGGTTTGGGATTGAATTTTTTTGTCGCAACTATCACTACAAAAGTATCATCCTTTGAGGTATGATCATGTCATGCCTAATATTTTAGTTATTCTTGGATAAAAAGTTATTCATAAACAAGATGCAAGAGGATTTACATTAGGCACAAGGGTGCAACTACTAAACCTTTCCCATAGACACATTTGAATGGAAAAAGCATCCACATTAAGTTAAAATTTTGTGGTGCCCAACTAATTGTGCAGTCTTGAGTTAATACAAGTCTAACTTCTTATACATATATTCTAAATATAGTAGAGCTAGAGGAAAATTCATTCCTTTAGCCATCTTTATTATGAAAGCAATTACTTTTAAAGAGATCTCATCATCTGAACACCTTGAAAATATATGTCGAGCCAACCACAAATTAATTAGGTGACTAATTCATGCTTGTGATTTGGGTATTCAAGAAGGCTGCTCTTAACTCTTTTGGTGTTGAACTTTTTACAAAATAACCAACCCAATTGCAGAATTGTGCAACCTTCAAAATTTTATTTAAACTTTTGAATAGATCAAAATAAAATTTTCAAACACACTCCATTTTATCATAAAGCTTGATAGAATGAAAATTATTTTAAGAGAATACACACATCTTTCAACGTTAAGGTAAATTCCCCTCATGATGTAATCATAGTACGAGAAAAAGTGTTTCACCTTGCAAGAATAGCATGCCATGCATTATCCATCCTTTTCTCTTTATGAATGTTGAACTAGGAGGTAATCCATATAGCATTAAGCACTCCCACAGTTGAAAGAATTTTAACATAAGTAAGATTCTTCAACACCTTGTTTACTTACTCATCCCATTCATGAACAAATTGAGAATTAAAGCCAAATTTAGTAACAGAAAGTGAAAAGCAACCATACTCAAACCTAAACTTCAGAATTGATTGCCTTGGAGTACAAAGTTTTTCATAAGAAGGTGTTTCAAAGCATAGGCGATTTCAATCATATCCAATGGATTCAAAAGGATGTTCATCAACCTAATTAGGATAGACTTTTTCCTAAAAACAATATTCTCCTCTTTCTTTAATATCTTCGTCTTTTCAACTTTTAAGAACATAAAGATCTTCACTAATCTTTCCTCCTAGAATCTTTTTGGGAAGAAAAACTTCAAAAGCGATATTCTTCCTTTTATGTGTAATGGTTTTTTCTGTTGTTGCAACAAGAGTATCCTTATTAAGTTATCATAATGGATCTTCGAAATGAAACGCATTTTAACCATTGAGGAAGAAGGAAAAGGAAACATGTGGACATAGATAAAAAATGAGATAAGTACACTTATGCAATAATATTTTTATTAGTATAAATATTGATTAAAAAAACTCATCAAATAAAAGGTTTATTTTTTAAAAAGGGTTTTAAAAACAAAAGATTAAAAAAAATAGCCATGCACGCGACAAGTCCCATGCAAAGGTGATCCCTGTTCATAAGGAGACTTGCATGCGACAAGTCCTATGCGCGTAATACTTTTTCTACATGCAACAGTTGTTGAAAAAAGAGGAAAAAAGGGTTACGTACAAAGAAAAAAATATATATTTGATCATAAAAAATTTTATGCAAGTAGCAACAAATGAGAAGTGTATTTTTGATAAAAAAAAATGAAAAGGTTTAGGTCTTAACGATTTTAGATCAAAAAAAAATTTAAAACATTTCCTATAATCTTATCAAAATGAAAAAATTGAGAAAAAGAAGAAGAAAAACTTACTTGCTTAAAAGATCTAAAAAAGATTAAAACCATTGGTTTGCTTTGAATTTTGGTTTACTTTAAATTCCAAAAAGAAAATTACTTCTTTATTTTAAATTTTGCTTTACTTTAAATATTGCTTTAGTCTAAAATGAAAAAAAAAATTATGACAACTTTGTATTTACAGGGCATAGATCAAGGTTTTTACGAAAAAGATTCACTTTTCTTTTACAATTAAATAACTTTTACATTGAAAATCTTATTTTATCTTATGCATGGAAAATATATTATTATGCAACACATTACATAAGACATTAATACGTTACTATCTAAGGCATACATACCACACCGGTATTACTATCAGGTGCAAGGCATTACAAGTTCCTAAATCAATACATCAGAACTTCTCTAGCCAAAATTCTTATGTTGAGGGCAAAATGCCAAATTTGATTTTGTTTACTAACTTATTATTTCTTTGATAATTGTTTTATAGTAAGCGTAGTTTTATATGAAAAATAATGAGAACAACTAATTAAAACAAGTGGAGCAACTGTTTCACACAGATAAACGTGAAATTAATTTGGAAAAAGTGATAGGGTTCATGAGTTATTTTGACTTTAGGATACTTTGTAAAGTTTGACTTGATGGTTTAAATATAAAGGTAGCTAAAAAGTCTTTCTCTTAATCTTTTTTTAAAGTACAAGGTTTCTCCTTCTTATCTTGTTCTCTTATACCTTTTCTCGTATACTTTTTCACTCTTACCTTCTACTCAAGAATAAGTCTTATTACATTATTAATGGTCATAAAACACTCATTACTTCAATAGCTACATAATGGATTTCTAATTATTACTCATTATGTATAATGAAACTACTACTTGAATGGTCACATAATGGGTTTTAGTAATTGTTACTCATTATGTACTTTAAATCTCCCTCTATATTGTTAATCGTTAAGTGCATTGAAGTTTGTTCTTGAGTAACTACTTCTTCTAACTTTATATATGGAGTTGTGATAATTGATTTTGACAAAACAAGATTGTCTTGACCTATTGCAAACATATTTTCACTCTTAGCTTCTTTCTTTTACTCTTTTCTACTTAGTTCTTTTCTACCCTATTCTTAGTCTTAATTGTTTTGACAATACTATTACTCTACTACTCACTTCTTTTCTACCTATTCTCAACCATTACTCTACTAACTGTTGGTGTATTTTCAAAATAAAAGATTGTCTTTATAAATGAAAAGCTATCTTAGTTCAAAGCTTATGTCACATAGTGTGACTATTGGATTGTAGGTATGTTTTTCATGTGAATAGTTGTCTTTTAGTAAAGTGGCATATTAGAAAAAACCTCTAAATCCAAAGGTTATGAGACAACAAGAAAAACACCATAACTCAAAAATTTAGATATGAAAAGTTATTATGTTATAATTATGTCTTATAGAACGAATGGTTGTCCTTTCATAAAGTGATTATTGAAACAATAGATTTATCCAAGAATTGTGCTTTGCAAAATGCAAAGGTATCTTTAAGACAGAGTTGCCTTGATGAAAGAGTTGTGTCCTTAAGAAGAGACACTTGCAAGTCTTTATGAAGGACTTACTGCCAACCATTTTGACACACAAAAAAGCAAGAAAAACAAGGAAAAAAATCCAAGAGTAAGAGAAGTGTTATGTTCTTAAAATTAATATAAAAACTTAAGTTCCCATCAACTACCAAAGGAGTCCAAAGTCCTTATAAATACTTGCTAAAAAAAGTAGGTTCTAAAGCTGAACAACATTGCAAACCCTTGAGTGTATCCAACAGTTTACTCTCATAAAGTGTATTGATAAAGTTAGACATTGGCTTCATTGTACCCCTAAAGCTATTTGTATAATTTTTTTTTTTGCATACTTAGTGTTGGGGCTGAAATAAGTCTTAAAGATGGTGTCTATTGAAAGGTTTGCCTTAGAGTTAATTTTGTTAATTCCTTGAATTTCATCTAAACCTCATTTGCACCAACACTACTCATCTATTATCTTTCATTTGCCATAACACTCAGTATTTAAAAGATTGCTCCAATCTTCCTCTTTGTTGTCTCTAGTACATTCTTTTAATTATTTGCAATGCTTCTTTTTTTTCTTATTACAAAATTCTCTTTACAATATGGTAAGAAAACAAACGCAAGTTGTATGGATCAAACAAAGCCTTCCAAAGGAAGAACAATCAACAAATAAACCAATAAACCACTATGTAAATATAAGAATCCAACATAATGAGATTTGAACTCATTGAACTTAAAAACTTAATAATTCAACTTTTAGGCCCTCTATTCGACTATTGTGACAAAATCTCACTAGTTTTGATTTAACTGCTACAATTAGTACTTTAGTACCTTGATAAACAATAAAACCTCTATAGTTCTTTGATATTTTGAAAGCAATTATGATTAGACTAATGCCATTTAGTCCAAAAAAAAATATTTTAAAAGTGAGGCCATGGAAAATGATAATAAATCCTATTAGATCGATTTTAGGATAATCTTGTGACTAGACAAGTGGTTACGTTTCAAGTTTGTTAGGATCAACATTTTTTCAATGGTTCATGGCTTTGAACACTTATCCACCGCCTTAGATCGAAGGGTCGAAAACAACATGACCAAATATTTTTCAGATTCTAAAATAATAATTATTTAAAATTCTTATATGAAATAAACTAAATATTTATACATTTTAAGACTCAAATTCATAATAAAAAGAATATTTTTATGAGCTAAAGAGATATTTATGTTAATTGTTAACTTAAAACATTTATATCAAATATAAATATATAAAAAATAATAAATAAAAAAATTGCCAACAAAATAAAACACAACAAAGAAAATATTAAAAAATTAAACAAATGCTAAATTGTGAAATAAAACCTAACAATAAATTAATAGTAATGTCAATATATCACTTTTTAATTACATTTCTGAATTTGGTAACTATTTGATTGTCATATACCGTTACGATAATGATTGTAATTATAGTTTGTTTTTTTAATTATAGAATCGAGGTTTCAATCATATGAAAAAACAAGACACTAGTCTTTTCAAGGTTTTGATCACTGAATTAATTAAATAGTTATTTACATTAATTGTTAGCTTAAAACATCTATGTCAAATACAAACAAACAAACAAAATACTACCAACAAAACACAACAAAATTAAACAAAATATTAAAAAAGTAGTAAACAAAAATTAAAATTTTGAAATAAAACCTAACAATAAATTAATAATAATTTCATTGTATCACTTTGTAATAATATTGCTGAATTTGGTAACTATTTGATTTTCATCAACCTTTATGATAATGATCTTAATTAAAGGTTTTTTTTTTTAATTATAGAATCAAGGGGTCAATCATATGAGAAAAAAAAAAAAAGCAATACCCTTTTAATTGTTAACTTAAAACATTTATGTTAGATACAAACAAACAAACAAATGGATGGATTGATTTATGATCTAAAATTTTCAAGATCAATCTTATACAAGTGGTTAATAATCTAATAAAATAAAAAACCGTCGTTCCTCTTCTCTCTCACTAAAAACCCTCGCTGTTCTCTATTTTTAGGAAAAGTGTTGGTTAGGGCTAATTTCATTAGTCATTGGCCTTTAGTTTTCTGCTACGTGGTTTGTTTATTTTGAATAAGTTGTTAACTCTGAATTCATGGAGGAGATTAGCGAGAGGTGGAAGAAATTCAACTTGTTTGATGAAGAAACAAACTTTTAACTGGAATTGCTACGTGGTTTGGTATGATGGAGATTAGCAGGTAAGGAGGTATTTCTTAAATCAGTTGCACATGCCATTCCTACATATGTGATGAGTTGCTTTAAGTTACCGGATTATGTTCGTCAAGACATTGATTTTGCAATTGCTAGATTTTGGTAAGGGGTGATGAGAAGGATAGGAAGATTCACAGGAAGAACTGGAACTCAATGTTGAAATCTAAATTGTCTAGTGGAATGGGTTTTCGAGATACACGGAATTTTAATATAGCAATGCTTGCAAAACAAGGTTGGAAGCTACAAATGAAAGAACCCACTCTTGCGTACCAAGTGTTAAAGGCAAGGTATTTTCCTAGGCATGAATTTGTTGGTGCTCCAATTGGATCAAATTCGAGTTATAGTTAGACAAGTATTAGAGAAAGTCAGATGGTAATCAAGAAAGGGTTGCTTTGGAGAGTAGGAGATGGAACTGATATCTTTGTCAATAAAGATAGTTGGATTCCGTATGAGACATCGAGACTGGCATTAATGTATCATGGCGAAGTATCGGAGGTAATTCTAGTATGCGACTTGTTTGATTCAAGTACAAAGTTGTGGGATGTAGAAGAAATTAATAGATATTTCCCACCGTTT
Source organism: Theobroma umbraticum (assembly GCF_002168275.2). NCBI lineage: Eukaryota > Viridiplantae > Streptophyta > Magnoliopsida > Malvales > Malvaceae > Theobroma > Theobroma umbraticum. The sequence goes on along the minus strand of NW_018397256.1, from coordinate 2,801,748 downwards.
GAATGCAATTTGATTTTACCAATCCCAATTAGTAGGAGGCTTCCAAATGATTCGCAAATATGGTTTGATAATAAGCAGGGTGAGTATACTGTTAAATCTGACTGCAGACTACTTTGTTTTATAACAAGCAGTAATGATGGGGCAAACTCCTTAAATAATTTTTTAGTAATTTGGAATTTAAATATTTCTAAGAATATACTCCTGTTTGCTTGGAGAGCTATGATAGGAATTCTTCCTGCTAGGGCCACTTTACATAAACGGCATGTAAAAGTGGATATGCTTTGTTATTTCTATGGCGATGATCCATAAACAGATTTTCAGTGTTTATGCAATTGTCAGCATGCTCGAGTAGTGTGGTTACCTTCGGGATAGGGATTTGGAGATATTAGGTTTCAGTTTCATAATTTATTTAAGTGGATTTGTTTCCTGTTTGATCAAATTGATGACGAGAATATTCAAGAAATTCTGTGTTTTATGGGCAATATGGGAAGTTAGAAACTTGCTGATATTTAAGGACAAGAAGAAGGAACTAGGCGAGGAACCAGGTGAGGTCATGCATATAGGCTTGACTCTATGCTGGCAATATAGGGAGGCCAGTTGTTCTGCCTATAATATGCTACATATCAATGCCGTGTTGTGGACACCTTAAAGTAGACCTAATGGTCTAAAGTTGAACTCAGATGCTGCCTTATTTGTAAGGGATGGTGAAGCCACGATGGTTGCGAGTTTTGTGGTTAGAAACTCTAATGGTGGCGTGGTACTCATGGGTGCAAAAAGAATGTTACACAACTCGTGCTTACGATGCAGAATTGAGGACTGTTACATGGGAGATGCTGATGCGTACGGAAAAAAAATATAATGCTTGATGAGATAGAAGTCGACAGCCTCTTGGTGGCTGGATGGATTTCACGTAACAATTTCAGAAGGGCTTTGGCTTTGTTGGTATTGGAGGAAATGAAAACGCAGATTGTGCAGCATGCGCATAGGAGAAGCAACGTGGTGGCTCATATGGTAGCAAAGTTTGCTAAGAATATGCCAGCAGATCAATCCATATGGAGGGATGCTTCTCTCATACCAAACCTGCTTAGAGATCATGTGATTAAAGATGCCTTGTTGCTCAATTAATTAAAAGGTGTGTGAGCTTAAATTTGGTTATTTTTAATGCATGAGTAACTTGGGAACTCTTTTTTCCTTGTGATTTTTATCCCATTGAGTTTTTTCATGATAAGATTTTTAATAAAGCTTATCTGTCATGCTTTATGTAATATTGTGAATGGTAATTGCTATATATTAATATAAAGTCACTCACAATGTGTTGATGTTGATGAAATAATGATATATTCATCTTTCCTCAAAAAAAAAAAAATTCTTATACAAGTGGTTTGTGATCTTTACTTTAAAATCGTCCACACAGACTATATCCGTCCCTAATAAAAATAATGAAATGAAAAGTAAATCCCTACTCATAATTATTACTAATGCTACTTATTTTGCTTTTTCCTTATTATTATATCATGTATGGATTATTTTATTCTTATATTATAATGTAATAAGCTTATATGTTTATTTATGGTTAAGATAATATATATACTAATATGATTTTCAAATAGATTAAACCTAAATTTAAAGTAGCCTAATATCAGAGCTCAATAACATTTTCTGTCAATTTCATATATTCTGAAGTTCTCAGCTTAAAATAAAGATATCCTGTAAAGAAAATTCCTTAACACTAATAATAATGCAGCTTGTAGAAATATTAGTGCAGATAATTGACACAACTTTTGAGAAAAAAAGGAGACAAGATGTACAGGAACTACCACCAACTACCATTCTATTTCAGATTGGTCAATTTTACAAGATCACCATCCGTACTTGGCTTGTGTTTCAGCTTTAGTGAGCAAGCCTCTAGATCGCCTCTCCTGCAGCTCCATCTCCTTTTGCTTCATATCAAAGTACAGAGAACCAATTTGATGCTTCCTCTTGTGAAGTTTTGAAGGTTTCCCTTTTGTCGCAGCAGGCTATAAACGCAGAGAAGAAAGTAAATACCATAAAAATTGGATCATATAATTTACCACAGCTATACAAATTGATTCAGCAACAATTAATCACAAATTATTAGCTACATCTGGCTGCCACTTTTCCAGACAACTAAAGCAAAATAACTAAAACAATGCTATATATATATATATATATATATATATTCATATCAAGATCTATAATCTTGCAAATTAAATATTCAAGTTCCCACATTCAATTGTCACCTATATAATCCAAAAGACAAATGAACATAGGTAGTGTAGGTTGTGAACCATATCAATGAAACAGTTAAGGTTTACATTTGATGGTCAATTTGGATGCGATTGGTTAGAATGTAATTGATGGCTCGATTTAGGACCAAAATTTGATATAAGACAGAAAACTAGAGATTAGAGTAGAAGGATGAGGTCCAGGCATAACACCTAGGGTCAATGTTGTTTCAGATAATTGCAATTTGCAAATATAGCATAATAGCTGCTAACATTCTCATATTTGTTCCCTAAAAAAGGAGTTAACAGGCTCATCTCATATTTGTTCCCTAAAAAAGAAGTTACAGGCCCATCTGTTGTGTCCCAGTGATTCTCTTCCTATAAGGACGTGAGATCCACCAAAATTGACAACATTTTAAACTATGAATAAAAATCTACTATTAGTAAACTACCTCTGACACTTGAAACTAAAGGAAACAAAAAATTCTATCCTAGAGAAACATAAAAATATCACTTAATAACATACTTAACATGATTATTAATAGCATATTAGTATTGATATATATTGGCACATTTGAAAAAGAACAAAACATGACTTCAAAAGCTCACTGTTCCTTCTTTTCCCTTTTTGGTAACTTACATTGGTCATGCATAAAACCTTTAACCTCAAAGGTTATAGTGGAAACCTTCAATTTTCAAATTGGTATAATGCTAATTCTGTGTCTAAGTTACAGCTAAAGGTTACACAACCACAATTACCAAAATATGTGAGGTGTCTGGGCAATGGTTTCTGAATTTAAATCACAGTTTTGTCTTTATACCTTTTTCCCCTTTGATTATGACATTTTTATCTTTTATTTTTCTTATCTATTTTCTTTTGTTTCTGCAACCTTTACGCTCTGCCTTCTTTCTCCAATATTTCATTGACCTACAGCCAGCCACTCGTCTATTCTTACTTACCTTTTCCTGACTTGATTGGATCCTTTCTTACATGAGCTTCTATCTATGCTTAGACAAAAATCTAGTCAAATTAGCATTCAGTGGAAAAAATGTGAGAAGTAGCTTCCAACAAGCCATCTAATTCCAATAGCAAGTTTAATAAGTCGACATTTGCTAAAAATTCTCTTCCATTGGAGTAGCAAAATTAGTTAGATTAAAACTTCAGATTTCAAGTGCTCACTCTTTTCTAGCCTTTGATCAGTACCTCCTGATTTGGACATCCATGATCAAACTGGAGCTCTCCTGATTTTATCAGGATTGAAAAATGGGTTGAATTTTCATAAATTCTACCTTTGTAATTCAAGTAATCATTAGTCTTAGATGATGCTCAATTTTGTAGTGTGGTACTTTCAAATATAGTTGTAAATCAACTTTATCATGACCCTTGCTTTGTAAAGGTGAGCTTTTTTATCTCCTTTGGTTAGAGATTCAATCAGAGAGAAAGAGCAGGATAAGAGATGGAAGAACTCACTGGGGATAGCCATGTGTTGATGCTGTCCACCATGCTGGTGGGGGAAGATTGGTCAGTGTGTGTAGGGAGAGAAAAGTTAATATGAGATACTAGGAAATCCAAAACTAGAGCAAAATTTTTTATATTCAAAACCCAAGCATTCACATGCATGGTGTATGTGTCACGAGACCATTGCCCTCTCCCCAAAAAGTTAACCTGACATGGTGTGCAACGCCCATGTTTATAAGTTTTTCAAGATCTCCCTACCTGCCTGATGTGGAATTAATGCACCCTACCTACTTCCTTCGAAGCGCTTGGCATGACATTCACCCCCACCTAATTCGACGACACCCTTGTTGCCTTGCCTCCCTCTAGAGGTGCTAGGCATGAGTCGAGTCTAATTTGGTCCGCTATAATACCACTTTGCCATGCGGCAATTACCTTTCACCAAAAGGTTAACCTGATAATGTGTGCAATGTTTATATCTAGGATCTCCCTACCTACCCGATGTGGGATTGAAGCACCCTACTACTTCCTTTGAAAGGCTTGGTGTGACATTAGTACTTCTTTGTTACCCTTACTCATGATCATTGAAATAAGCAAAGCATTGGAAAATTATTAACATCAATATTTAAAATTATCCAAAATTCACAATGCAGAGTATCTTTGAAGTATATATCTCTTGTAGCTTTACTAGTAACTTTGCAATATGTATGCTTGCTTGGATCATGAGTATTTATAGCTTCAAATACTACGAACTAAATTTACACAACTTGACTTACTATCATATCAATCTATGCCGAAACAACCTTTTTCTTTCCCAAGGAAGAATATCCTTGATTGGTCAATTACTAGCTGAAGATAAGCCACTGCAAGTCTAAAAACCCTTAACCACTAACAACTAGCTGGTGAAAAATCAGGATTCAATGAAAGTAATACAAAAGCAAGTGTACGTTAGAACCAAACAGCAAACGCAAATGTATACTAAAGCAACCCCAACCAAATATATAAAACTCATCAGATAAAAGTAAACGAACAAGCTGAAGAATTAGATAGCTTTTAAGTTCAATACCTGGTAAGAAGGCCCAAAAGCAATTCCAGTCATCCTGACCTGGTCTTCCCTCGGCCGATTTTTCATAAGCTCATCCTGCTTCACCTCAACAATCTCTGTAGGTAACTCATTCCTCCCTCTCTTTCCTTTAACTTTCACCCCAATTTCAGCTATCCCAGTGGTCTCTGGCAACGTAGTCGCAGCTGACCCATCAACCCAATTATTCTCATATTGTCCATGGAAATTCCCGTCAGTCCCATAACTATTAACCCCACCAATGCTCCCAATATTTGGATCACTACTCGATTGATAGCTACTAAAATCAGCATAAGTTGCATAATGGCCTACATTTTGGTCAACAACTGATTCAGAGTGTCCATAGTTGCCAGCATTATGACTAATACTCGATTGATAATTCCCAGAGTTTCCAGCACTTGAATCAACACCCGATTCATAATTCGAATGATTGGGTGCATTTTGATTAATACTTGCCTCATTTTTGTCTTCAAAAGCGGCTGAAGTCGATGTGGGCACTTGGGTTTCGATAATGGATCTTCTCCCTGAACCTGAAGAGGGAGCAACACCCAACGTAGTCGAGTTCCTGGGCGCAGGAATGCTAGATAGAAAGGATTTTACTGAAGGACCTTGAGCCAGGGTTTCGGATTCTCTGCGCCTTCGTCTTTCTTTCTCTTCGTCATCGTCATCGCCATCGTCATCATCGTCATCATCGTGATTGGTGCGGATTATGGGAGGCTTGAATTGGACAATTCTTTTGACATTGGAAGGATTGGTTGGTAGCTGTTCCTGTGGGGTTTGAGATTTGGGTTGAGGAAGAGAAGAGAAAAGATTGGATGGGGTTTTGGGATGAGGAACAGAGGGTTTCGGAATTTCGACATCTTCTCTTTGGTTAGCATGGTCGATTGGGACGTTGGGGGCTTTGGAGGGTTGTTTTGGCTGCGGAAGAGAAGAGAAAAGGGCAGATGATTTGGGTTGAGGGAGAGAGGAAACGTGAAGAGGAGGAGGAGGTTGTTGGTGCTGTTGCTCTTCCTCTTCGTCGGAGGAAGCGTAGTTGGCTAGCAAAGACTCCATTTGTGAGACAGAGAGATCAAGTTTAGGGCACCGAATCCACCTTACCTACGTTTTTGCCAAAAAATACCAAAGGCCCATTTGAGGTGTAAATTGGGCGGTTCTTCGGGTTTAGGGTTCGGGTCATATTGGTTCGGATTGTTCAGATTTAGACTATTTCAAGTGTAAATAGTTTTGGATTCACACTGGTTTGACCTAATTTTCGATCATTTTAAGATACATATAAGCTCTAGATAATTTTGTAAATTCGAATGCGATTAAATTTCACCTTTTCAAATCAATGTTAAGTCGATATCATTAATTCATTCTGTAAAATTTAAAATAAAAATGTCACAGAAAAATTAAAGTTCAAACAAATAATAAATATTTGTATAAATATAATTAATTTTATAGTTTTATCTATACAATTAGTACCAGTATTTTTATATGCTATTTATTATTTTATCTTTTTAGATGTTATAATTTTTAATATTTTTTTTTTGGTTTAACATAAATTATAAACACTAACATTAGATATAAACATATAGTTATAAAGACAAATAACCAACTAGAGCATTGAATATTAGACATTGTTAATCAGTATTGATATTTTTATTATTATTAAATGAACAAAACAAAAAACGTTACAGTTTAATCATTCATCAATAGGTCCCAAGGTCTAATAGGAGGAGAGCCAAAACTAATAAATTCCTCAGCCAAAGGAAAAAAACTGTTATTAGCCATAAAATCTACCAAGGCATTACCCTTTTGAAAGACATGATGGATACTAACTTCCCATTGACAATGGAGATCCTGAATAGCTTGAATCAAGTCCGAGTTGGAACATGGATGAACTAGAGGAGAAGTAATGGCCAGAATAACAAGTTTGTTGTCAATTTGAAGATCAATTTTGCAAAGGCCTGAGTATCGTGCAAGACGTAATCCTTGAGATACCACCTAGAGCTCCACACCATGCGTTGTGCATTTCCCAAGGCAAAATGCAAAACCACCCCGCCCTTCACGTGTAGGGTTTCGAATAAAACCACATGCTGCTGTGAGTTTTGTAGATCGACGATGAGCACCATCTAAATTCAAAGAAATCCATCCTAAAGGAGGAGCGTACCAATCAATGAGAACTTTTTCTCTTTGGTTTGAGAGATATCCACACACTCAAGGTTTTTCGAACAGTAATGATGCACTGGCAAAAGACAAGCTGTGAATCAAAATAATACGGCTAACAACCTTGTCTTAAAAATGAGAGAGTTTTGCCATTTCCAAAGGAACCAACTTGTGATTTCTAATACAACAGTTCAAGGAATACCATTAGCATAAACTCTTTGCTCACTAAGATTAAACCAAAACCAATCTAATGCACCTGACGAGAAAACGTTCCCATAGTTTTCCCAAGGTAGGAGCCTTGTCCAAATAGCATTTACAAAGGAACAATCCCTTAACTCATGTAAATTTATTCATTCTCTAAATGACTCTATGTTCAAGATGGATTGTTCGAAGGATGATGACAAACTCTTTCTTGATTAGTTAAAAAATGATCCTAAATGCAATGGAGCAAAAACATTCGAATGCGTTATGGACTTTCCCACTTTCACCCCAAATTCCATAGAGCCCTATTAATCTCAGTCTCCAAAGTAGAAATCTCTCGCAAATATTCATAAGCTGAATTCAGTGTGAATCGACTAGAAGAAGAACGAGGCGGTGCAGAACTAGAAATTAAACTCAACTCTTTTATTAGAGGACAGTTAGACAAAGAACTCCAATCCTATTCCTTATTCAAAAAACTAAAGCTATTCACACAACTCTAATCTTTAATGTCCATCCCCATTGATTGAGCAGCATCTATAAGAGGGTGTTCCTTCACCCAAATATCAGTCCAAAAACATGTCAATTGACCATCACCAATGGCCCAACGAATATTCTTCTTAAATTTTTTTTGAAGGCGACTAAAAGATGCCCGGAGCATAGAAGAACCTACACGATGCCTATTCTCAAAAACCATGATTGTAGTTTTCTCACAATCCTTTCACCTAACGTGTGTTTGTCTTGGATACAATATGCCAACATAATTTAAAAAGGAATGCATCATTCATGATTCTTAAACTATGAATACCCAAACCTTCTTCATCTTTGGGCTTACAGGCATCCATCTAGCTCATTAAATGCACTTTCCTAGAATTGGAGTCTTTGACAAAGGACCTTAATTCACTTACAAGTATTTGCAAGAATAGCAACAATTTGCATTGTATAATAAGGAATCATAGAGAGAATAGATTTAATTAAAGTGAGTTTACCTGCGAAGGAAAGAGTGGAAGCCTTCCAAGTACTCAATTTGCCATATAACTTCTCCTTTGATTGTTGAAAAAGATGGATGCCCTTACGCCCATGTAATAACGAAAGTCCCAGGTATTGACCCATATCTTCCAAATAGACAAAACCTGAGTTCACAGAAAGATCTCTAACGAGGTCCTTTGAGACATTTTTTTAGCCACCAAAGAAGGATTTTTCAAAACTAACTTTTTCACCTAAGCAAATACAAAAGTCTTCCAAAACTCCCTTAATCACCTACGTTTGGGAAATCGAAGCCTTTGTAAATAAGATTAGATCTTTTGTGAAAAAAAAAAGGTGGGTGAAATAAGGACCTTGTCGACAAAGTTTAATTAGTTTCCAAAGGCTTTGCGAGGCCGCCACTTTGATGCCATGCTCTAGACTTTCTATGCACAAGAAAAAAAAAAGATATGGAGACAACAAATCTCCTTGTCTCATCCTTCTTGATGGAGCAAAACTATATAATAGAGTTCCATTTTAAAGAATTTGAGAGCTACAACAATTCTAGCTACAAAGTATGATATTGACCACAGATTCAAGAATGTTAACTTCAACTAAAGTGTCATAAATAAATTCTCATAGAAGACAATTGTATGCTTTCTCAAAATCAATTTTAATCATCATCCATCTCGATCTACCTTGATGCTTTTTGAAGAAGTGTACTACCTTTTGATCAATAACAATATTATTTATGATTTATCTCTCTAGGATAAAACTAGATTGTGTTTCTACTACCAAATGACTCATATATGGTTTCAAACGATTAATTAACATTTTCATTAGGCCTTTAAAGACCACCGACAAAATACCAATTGCCCAAAATTGAGAGATATGTTCCAAAGATTTGACTTTTGGGATCAAAGTAATAATCGACCTACCTAATTCTTAGCACACATTTGCCCTTTCAAACACACTACGAACATATACAATGAGAGATAAATTGAGATATGTATCGTGTATCGAAATTCAATTTTTAAGTATTGAATATCAAATATCGTATCATATCGTAAAATAAGGCATAAAATTTTAAAATTAATTATAAATAATATGTATACAACCACTAAAACGAAAAACCTATAAATATTTACGTATTAATTTAGATTGACTAAAACACAAATAATATATATATATTACTTTTAGAAGTATAAATTTAAAACTCTATTTCAAAGTGCTTCAAAGTTTGACAATGGCCTCTTGTTAATCGTAGAGAAAACAAAAGGCCAAAAAGATGTCTTCAATTTTTTTCCCTTCAACTCCTAAATGTTGAATTACAAGTACTAGTACGGTATGGTCTTTCAAAAAAAACAAGTACTAGCATAGTACGCTTCTAGAAGCTTCAATTAACTTAAGGCCCTAAATAAGCTATTAAAAACTAAAAAGTCCATTTGAAACGACTTGTCCTTTGCAAAAAGTATTCAAACTTCACTTCATCATATAGTTGTACTTTAATATAATATTTTAGACTTGGATAGGATAAAATTGAGCAAAACTTTCCATTTTTCATAGATTTAACTCAAAATTCAAAATTGAATCCAATAAATTGAAAGCATAATTTGACACTGTGTAAAAAAATCAAGATGAAGTGTATTGTGCATATTGTATGTGTCATATGATACACTAATGAATTGGATGATACACCTTTGATAATCAATTAAATATGATATATATATATATATATATATACCGATGCATATCATTTTTATCCATATTATATCGTATTGTATGATATGTATTGCGTATCATACCATATTAATAACTATAAACATGAGAAATCCATCACCACTTGGAGCTTTAAGAGACTTTATCTCAAATAAAGCATCATAAACCTCTTGATCTTTAACTAGCCTTGCCATATTAGCTTGGGCAGTTTGATCAGGCGAAAGGAAACACCCCTTTATCAGAAATAATGAGAGAATTACATCATCTTTGGAGTATAGGGTTTTGAAACAATCCACCACTTGAGATTTCAACATTTCCTGGTCATCACATTAATCCCCTTCCAAAGAGCAAATGCGAAGAACTTTAAGCTTACTTTTCCTACGTGTTGTCCAAAGATGAAAATAATTGGGGTTACAGTCACCCAATTTCAACCAATTTGCCTTAGACTTCTGCATCCAATAAATTTCTTCTCGACGCAGGGTTGTCTCTTATTCTAGATGTAAGCTATATTCAAGATCCTAAAACTACTAAGAAGGGCTAGTTTCCAAGGCTTTTCTCCACTCGCCCTGGACATACAAGCAGCCTTTTCTTCTTATAAAAGATTTTACAAAAGATTGCTTTATTCCATTATTTGGCTTTTGTAGTGAACCTTAAAAGGGCTTTTTGGATGCCTAATGAACCCTCCCACATATTGGACATAAAGTCACCACATTCCTTGTGGGTTAACCATGCTGCTTGAAATTTAAAAAGAACGTCTCCATGCAGACCTCCATCACCACCCAACTAAATCAGAAAAGGCTTAAGATCTGAAATAACTCTCCATAAGTGTTGCAAATAAGCCTCTTGGAACATAAAGCACCAACTAACATTGCAAATATCTTTATTCAGTCTTTTAAAGACTAAAACTCTTCACCTAGTAAATGTAAACCCTTGAAACTTGAGATCCAATATTTTATAACCATTCACAAAACATTGAAATAACAAACAAAGATGATTGCTAAGATTCAAACCACTTAATTTTTCATGGGAGAATTGGAAAGGGTAAAAATCCCTCATAAAAAGCTAAAGTCTATCAGCTAAAGTTGCAAAAAAAAAAAATTGCTCGTAAAGAAGGCATTGAATTTCTGTCATAGGATGATTGTAAATGGTAGACAGATATTAAGGTAGCGTTTGGTATGAGGAAAACGGGAATGCATTCTCTGCAATGTGTTTAATTAAATTACATTGTAATGCTTGTTTTACAACAGACCAATACAATGTAAGATTGCACTGCAATCACATTTACAGCCAAGGAATGTAATGTGATTACAGTAAAAAAGTAATGCAATCACATTACATTGCATTCTACAATATTATTAAAGATATTTTTACCCTCCAACTTTATTACTTTGTTAAAAATATTTTGTAATTTTATAATTAAAATAAAAAATATTAAAATAAAATATATAATAAAAGAATTAAAAATTAAATAAAATATAAAAAATAAAATTTATACAATAGAGGTAAAAGAAATTAAAATAAAATATGAAATACAAAAAATTATATTAAAAAATGAAAATAAAATATATAAGATTATAATAAGAAATGAAAATAAAATATATGACATTAAAAATATATTTAAGAAGTGATATTATATAAAAATTAACAACAAAAATACAAGTATATTAAACTTGTATTTTAATAAATATGGGTAATTTTGAAAATTAACACTACATTCCCAACAAAGTACTTGTAAACCACATGCTGCAATATTATCTTTTTTATATTTTAATCATTATTTTACTTATATACCAAATATTGTAATGTTATTTTTCCTACAATCACATTGTTTACAATCACATTACTTGTAATTACATTACCTGCAATCATATTGTATTGTAAAGAACTAAATGCCACCTAAGAGAAAACGGATGAATGATGGACAAAGATATACAAAATAGTAATAGTGGTTGTTGTAGACACCATATTTTGTTCAAGTCGATTTAAAGCTAAACTGTTTAGTTTGCTATTTTATTTCATTTAGTTGCTTATTTTCATTTTTTTGGTTCTATCTTTATTTTTATTTTTGTTGCTATTGGGTTGGAGCTAAACGAGTTCTTTTGTATTTTGGAAGCCCAAAGATAGTCCAAGAAGAATTTTAATTTGGGTCTTTTGCAGCGCAAAGGCCATTTGGCTCAAATTGAAGAAATTTAAAATAAAAAAATTTTAAAGATTTAAAAAAAGGGAAAAGCTTATTGTTGCAATCAGCTTTTCCCTTCTCTCTTACACTCCTCTCTCTAACAATAACAAGTCCTGTCACCACCCCTCTGTTGCATACCTTGGTAGAATGAACACCACCACCACTCTTTGCTCCACTCCCTTACCATGCAACCCCTCTCCTTATTGTCAAAAAATATGAACAACCGGGAAGAAAAAATATTTTTAGAAGAGAGAAAACCCTAGAGAGTTACCCAGAGAGAAAAGAAAACTTAGAAAGATCCTTGCAAAATAATACAACTTAGATCTAGCAACCAATCAAACACAAACCATAAAAATAATTTTTTTGCCTAATTTTTCAGAGATGTAGGAGAAGGAGAGGATTTCAAAAAAGTAATCTGATTGAAGGGTAAAGGAGATCAAAAGGAATTTTGATGAAATTTTAGAAATTTTCCAATGTCTGTGAGTGGCGGCCAACAACGATGAACGATAGAAGAGGTTAAGGAAAAAGATAAAGAGAGAAAAAGAAAGGGAAAAAGGGCAAGGAAAATGAAAAAAATACTTTCATAGTTAGGGTTTTTGAAGAAGATAGGAATACTTCAAAACGACATAGTTTTGGGGAGAAAAAACAAAAAAAAAGAAAATAAAAGAGAGAAACAGAAAGAGAAAAGAAAAAAAAAGAAAAAAAAAGAAAAAAGCAAAACTAAAAAAAAGTTAAAAAATAGGACTTAGATGTAGTGGTAAAGGTTTTGGTGTGCTCGTTAGAGGTTTCAAATTCAAGCGTTAACAATTGCATTTCTTTTTTGAGAAAAGAAAGAAGAGAATGAGGAGCAAGCCCACTAGAGGCTAAGCTCTAACATGTGGCCCAGAAAAAAGGTCTAAGTGGACCAATGGCTTAAAGAAAAAAGGGAAACCTAACAATAAGGAAAAGCAAAATAGAAAAAACAAAACAAAATAAAGCCTATTAAGGCCACAGTTTAAACCCAGTGAAAGCTTAGGGTTTTAATTGACCCAAGTGAGGTATGTTCTTTGGGCCTATTTTTGTTTTTAATAGTTTTATACTTGGTATTTTGTTTAGGTATATTATCATGGTTAATAGCCTTTTTTATATTGTTAGAAAAAATATATGCCATGAAAATGATAAAATTGATGCTTAGAAAAATGTAGAAAAACTTATAAATTAGGTTATTACATAATGAAATAAGAAGATTACTTGAATTAAACCAATAATGGAATCTTCCTTCGGAATGTGAAAATTTACAATTTCGGGTTAATTTTTTTAGGTGAGGAATTTTATTATGACTCTAATAGAATGATAGGAGGGTCTTAATTCTATGTTCTAGTATTCTTGATTCTAGTAATTGTATTTTAAGTGAAAAAAATTTCTAAATTAAAAAATATGACTATTTATAAGAGTTTAAAAGTTATAAAATTATTAAAAGTAAAGGATAATAATAAATTTTGAAAAAATGAATAAATAAAAATATTATTAATAAAGTTTTTGCTCATTATGCATCAACAACATTCATTCATGAATTGCATTCATTTTGGATGTATATTTTTTTGTAAATGAGCGAAATCCTCGATGATGGGACTTTTCTTAAAAAGCTTGCAAAGATAAGTTCTCTTGAGGAATTCTCTAGGTGAGGAAGTATTCTCAAGATCCACCAAAAGGATGGGAAGACTCAGGTAATGTTTTTAATAGAGAGTTTCATTTATTGTTTAATAAAATTAGAATTTGCATCATCCATTCCATGATTGCATCTTGTGCGTAAAAATAAAAATGCTAAAATAGGACATGAATGATAATCTCCAATGATGGGATTCTCTCAGGAATCTTATAAATATAAGCTTTCTTAAGAAATTCTCTAGGTAAGGATGAATTCTTAAATTCCACCAGAATGATGGGAAAGCCTAAAGGTGTTTTCCAATACAAAGGTTTCATTCACGTGCCAACAAAATGAAGATTTAATGAAAATAAAATAAAAATCAATAATTAAGGCTAAAATAGAATAACACATGATTAATTGGTATCATTCTTTAGACGGGCATCATGGGGTTGCTAACACTTTCCTTTCTCGTAACCATACTCTCGAACCTTAAAGTTGTTTTGTAGATCGAAACTTCTTTGTTTAAATGAACTTAGGTTAAGTTTAAGGTAACATTTAAAAAAAATAGACTCAAATAGGTGGCCAATTGCACCTTGACAATAGAGATTAATGGCGACTCCATTTCATGTTAAACAGTCAGGTTCCTAGACTCACACATTATGACAATTACAGATAATTGAGATGCGAATCCTTTCTTTCCACAGAACCTAAATACCACAAAAAAAAATACAAAAGCCTTTACTTTTTGAAATCTATTAAACCTAAGATTCCTAATAACTTTATTTGCAAAAAACCCCCTAATACGAGGTTCAACTAAAACTAACACCATGAGTCAATATCAATGAATAAAATCTTTTACTGTCCTAACAAAATTCCTACCTCCAGCACCTGGACAATTCCAAAAAAAAATCTTAAACCATAAAAAATAAATGACAAAAAGAGAATAAGAGGAACTTACTAGGAATTCCCTATACTATTAACCACTATATCTATCCCAGAACTAGGATTGCACCTAAAGACAACAGCCAACTTTGCCTTTGTTCTTGAAGAAATAATCCCTAGTTTCAACCCATCTTCAACTAATAAAGCAAACAAAAAAACTCTATAATCTCTAGGCACTAAGGACTTCGATTTAGCCTTTTTTTTTAAGCACGGCATAGCCAATTCGAACTACCTTTTTCTTATCTGAAGGTTATTTTTTCTTTTCCATGAATAACAACACCTCTCATTCTCTCAATTGTAAGATGTGACGTCTACTATGTAATGAAAGCGTGGAAGTAGTGGATTTCAAGTTTGGAAGGTCAGCCATCTTAATTGTAGAATGTTCTGAAGAGTCTTGTTTATGACAAAACATCTTCACCTTTCATGAGTTTCATGGGTTTAGATACAGTTGGCATTTTATTATTGTTTGACAATTGGGGAGAGGGTTCACTCAACTTTTCAATAATGGCAAGACTTACCTCTTCAAAAACCTTACTTTTAAGTTGAAGATCTAATTCCTTATTTTACCCCATGTCCAAGTTAACTCTTTTTCCTTTAGCTGTAGGCTCCAAAGTCAACCAAGAACCATCTTTGGGTTTGTTTATAATTCCACCTTTGGAGCCTTTGGAGGCTTTTCCACCTTGTTTATCTTTGTCAACAAAAGACCCTTGCTTGATGTGAGACATTCAAGAGTGGTGAGATTTCCCATGCTGATTAGGATTATTATCCTTTCTAATGTCTTTATGATTGGTCTTGATAACTCGCTCTATGGAAAGAAGATTTTCCAACAAAGTCAACTTTTCTCGTAGTTTCAATTTTAACCCCATTTTTATCAAGTAAAACCATATACCAAGATCCCTAGTGAGACTACCTTCCAAAATTTGAATTCCAATTAATGCCCTATTTGATTTCCCCTTCACGAAATTTTCTGCAAGTAACTAGGATCCATGGCCCAAATGGTGATTCCTCCAATGATGCACTATTGTTTGTTATTTCTCTTCTTTAGCTTCAATAGAGGTTGGATATTTACTAGTGTAAACTTCTTTTGTATGACCATAAATTCCACACGTGCAGTAAACATGAGTAAGCCCCTCATATCCAATTGGTTGTGGTTGTCCATTGAGGAAGAACTTAAGCAAAAGTGGTTAGAAAGATCAAGTTCAACTGTTATACGAGCAATTTTCCCACGTTTCTCTTTGCATATATTGTAATCAATCTTAAGTAAACACCTAAGAAGAGATGTAATTTGTCTCAAAATTGATTTTTGGTACAAATGTAGAGGCATGCTAGGGAAACGAACCCACGTGACCATAACCTTTACATCTTGAGTCCCTTAGGAGAAAGATAAAGTCGAAGGATTCACTATTAAATGATTACCCTATGTTACTAAAGGGCCTTTAAGAAGTGCATTAAGATAATCTTCTTTGCTTGCAAAGTTCACCAAAAAATTCTTATCATCTAGATCTACCACACTGCAATTTCCTTTCAATGCCCATAAAATTGTGAGTTTTTCACACAAAGTTTTGTACATAATGGTACGCTCTATAAGTTTTACAATCATAGATTTCTACTATTGTTTAGCTAGTTTAATTCTAGTTTTAAATCCAATATTTTGATCGACAAAATACCATCAATCATATCAAATAAAAAATCATCTAGCTTGTTTTGTTCTTTCTTAAAGCCTTTCGAATCACTTTCATTAAAATTACCCTTCTCATCTCGTACCTATCTTTAAAATCCATGTTCTCACTTGAAGATTGAGCATCACCATCCAAATGCATCAAGGCATATTTGAATGAAGGGTTATTATCCATAACTATTGAATCCCTTAATAAAGTAGAACTGGAATTCTCACGCAATCAAACTTGCTTGTGGGATCGATCATCTGGAATTGCTAGTAGTGAATTTTTCTAGAGAAATACCTCAGTAAACATGTTTCCTTTTTGATGTGCTCTTTTTAGTTAACAACTTAAGCGAAATTGGATTTCTTGTTAGTTGGTATTAATTAATTTTACTAAACAATATGTAATAGTATAACATTAGCTATTTTTCCTTGTCATAATAAATGATGATGATATTTAAAATTAAGTGGTATGGTATTGTTCTAATTTTAACATTTTATCATTACGCTAGTTTTGATGTTAATGAAGAACAAAAATGACTTAACTTGAAGAACAACCCAACAAATCTAATTTATCAATTAATTTACACAACATTAATTAAAATTTACAACAAGAAGAAATCAACAATCATAATATTGTAAATTAACTAATATCATGTTGATTTGCTTTAACCACTTACATTTTAGTCTTTAACAATTAAGGAATAATTTAATCATAATGAATGTGATGCACATGCCCTCCTTATAGCACAACACATGAGTTTGTCATTTGTGACTTTCTAAGAGACAATTTTGAGTTTTGAGTTTTTCTTTCTTTCTTTTTTCCTCACCTTGCTCCTTCCGCCCATGCCTACTTTTTTTCTACTTTCTTTCTCACTCTTTCCATGTTTATTTTTCTTAGTCTCCTTTACCTCTCATATACGATGGTGTTCAAGTGATTTTACAAGAACAAAGACTAGGCTTGAGAAACTTTTTCAAACACCTAGCTTTAGCTTACCAAAGAAGATCAAAGATTTTTTGTAAAAAGAATCAAATGATTCTAAAAAAGAGCAAGAAAGATGAAAGGAAAGAGAAAAATAGGGCTAAGAGCCTTAGAGGAAAAAAGAAAGTCACTAAGGGTTGAAGAAGAAAAAAGAAGATTATCACTTTAGGAGAGCACAATGAAGGAGATGAGAGGTGGGACATTAGTGTTTGACATTGATCCCATGTCTATTGATAGTGGCAGCGTTAAGGTTGTCTATGGTGAGGATTATGCCACTAAGGATCAGTTCATCAACCCTAGACTAACGCTATCGTCAGGTCACCTTTCTTCTTTCTTTTATTTTTCTTTCTCTTATAGTGTATTTTCACGTGTGATCAGTGATTAAATATCATTTCATTTGGTTTAATTTACTTCTAAGTTTTGATGGTAAACAAAATGATCATTAAAATCATTAAAAAAGAATGGAAGAAAGTAATAAAATATTTTTTTGTTTTGAGTTTGAATTTTAAATGGTTTTATTATATTGCAGGGTTTTTTTAAAAAATACTCCTCATATACAAGATGTTTTTGAAAATAACCTTCTCTATAATTTTAACTATTTTAAGCCAAGAGAAATTCATTTTGGATAAAATTGCCCTCAATGAAATTGACCCATATGTTTGGTCCACGCCTCAAACTGTGTTTAGGTTAAGTTTTTTACCATTATAATTTCTCAACTTTCTACCATTTATCTTTGAAGCATTCTTTGCTAGGAAGAAAAACCTTGAGCGTTTTCAGCATTTTAGAGTGATTTTTGATATGCAAAGACAAACCTTTGAGCATTTTCAACATTCCTTGCCAAGTAAGCATATTCATTGATTATGTTGTTAAATGGAATATGGTGTGTTGTTTGAAGTTGTTGATTTTGTTAAATGGAATTTTGTTGTTTTAGTGGTTTTTGGGTTGAACACTGATAAGGCATGCGTGATTGGTTGATAGGGAATGCGTGACTAGTTATAGGCATTGGGTTTAGGGGTTTAGGCATTGTGTGACTAGTTAACAAGGTATTACATGACCGATTTTTAGGAATTGCGTAATTGGCTAATGAGGGATTACATGACTAATTTTTAGGAATTACGTAACTGATTTTTAGGACATTCCCTGATTTGTATCTAGGCATTGCGTGATCAATTTTTTTGTGTTGTATGACTGATTTTTAGGGTATTGTGTGACTAGTTTTTAATGCATTGCGTGATTGGTTTTTAGGCATTATGCAACTATTTTTAGTTAATGTGTGATTGGTTGATAGGGCATTGCGTGACTGGTTGAAAGAGCATTGCATGACTAATTTTAGGTATTACATGACTTAGGCATTGCGTGATTGGTTTTTAGTCATTGTTAACTGGTTGATATGTATTGCATGATGAGTTTTTAGGTATTACGTGACTGGTTGATAGGCATTGTGTGACTGGTTGATAGGGCATTGTGTGATTGGTTTGTAGGACATTGCATAACCGGTTTTTAGGCATTGCTTGATTGCTTGATAGGGCATTGCGTAACTAGTTTTTGTGGCATTGCATGATTGTTCTCTAGGCATTGCTTGGATATTAATGCTTTTTTGTTTTTTTTTCTCAAATTTAATGCTCGTATTATGTATCTATTTTGTTACTTAATAAGTCATGATTCACATGTGATTCATTTATTTTCTTTTATGTATGCAAAGATAGTAAAAACTAGTTCTTGTTTTTCCGTCTTTCTTGATCATATTTGCTAAATGGATATGTTATTCGCTTCAGTTACAGATGACCAAAACAGAGTAGGAGAACTTGGAAGCTTTGCTTTGTGTTTCGA
Organism: Theobroma umbraticum; assembly: GCF_002168275.2. Taxonomy (NCBI): domain Eukaryota; kingdom Viridiplantae; phylum Streptophyta; class Magnoliopsida; order Malvales; family Malvaceae; genus Theobroma; species Theobroma umbraticum. The sequence goes on along the minus strand of NW_018397256.1, from coordinate 2,782,717 downwards.
GGGACAAGTGGGGCTTCAATGCTGGTAATTACATTTCATATGTGAGGCGTTACAAAAAAAATGAGTTGGAGGTAGTGGAGAAAACGTTCTCCGGGAAGCTAATGGACATAAAATAAAAAAAAGCTTATTTTGCACCAATCTAGCACACAACCTATTGCTACACAGAATCAAAGAACCCGGCGCCATCGATAGTGAGTTATGGTTTGGCATAGGCAATTCCTAGATATGTTTCTCTAATAATGAGTTTTGTCTAGTCACAAAATTGAAGTTCGACCCCATGTTAGATGTTATCTCAAGTCCTTAGGAGGTGAAGCTCTAAGATATGTTAGATACGATCGAGAGAGGTTAGTTTGATTAGGACAGAGACACAATAAGGATGGCCTTACTGTTGATTGCAAATAATATTTTATTTGATCAAGATTATAGAAGATCGGTGACTTCATGGATGTTTTCCCTAGTTGAGAACATCAACCAGTGGAAAGCATTCCCATGACGTACCTATGTGTGGAATCTGAACGTGGACTACATATCAAAGAGTTTCCAAGTTTCACCAGCGTAGACATCTTAGAAGAAATGCTACCACTTGTACAAATTTGTATCGACGCTATAGGTTCGGTGCTATAAGGTTTTCCATTTTGCTCTTCACATAAGATTTTATTTGGTGATTATAATGTTTATAATTGACTTGCAATTCTGGGTGTTGGATGCCATTCCTACTATCCAAAGCTACTTTGGATCCCTCTGACAATCTGAAGACGTTTATCCACGAATCTTAGATAGCATTGAGATGAGAGGCCCATAGGTTTTCACAAGATCATAACAGATTTAGAGAGTGAAGATAATGTGAGGAGCAAAATGGTTTTTTTTTTTGCTGTCATATGTCAACTATCTTTCAACTTAATGGCAATGTTTGTTTTGGTGCAATTGCACGCATTATGAGCCTTGAAGCTAATCACAAAGGAGAACTTAGAGGCATATTAGGTCGACATTGATGTCCATCTATCTTAGGGGCATCAGTAAGTTCCATTATGGCAGTAGAGGGTTGAGTAGCATTTGGTCTCGAACAACAGTAGAAGATCATCACCCACAAGGTGAAGAGAGTTACAAGAGCCATTAATAGAGGCGCATTATTGGACGAGCGTGGTGCAATGCCCCTTCTACTACTCTTAAGGCTTTTGTTGCTCAATCCCTACATGATGATCAAATGCACATGACGCAGTGTCCTCAGATAGTCAACGCATTAAAGCATGGGCTGAAATGGCTGGGGACATAGTCGAAAAAAGACTTACAGTTAATGAAGCTAAAGATTTAGAGGAGATCTAGTGGGAGATGTCGTTAATGCAACTAAAGATCTAGTGGGAGATCTAGGAGTTAGAAGACCGAATTATACATCGATTTCTCGACCATTTTGAGGTATGAGCTTTTAGCTTTTTTCATTTTCAACATATAGCATTTAAGATGTATTTGATGTTTTAATGTATTTGATTTTTGTCACTATGTAAGGTGAGTCTATCAATCAATAGAATGGTGTGCGCAACGATAATGGCGATGCCCACGGGGTTAATAGTAATGAGCCAACTGGTATAAATTGGAGGACTAGTCGTAATGAGCTAATTGGTTCGCATTTGCACACTGGTGGTGATGAGCCAACGAGTTTGGATTCACATACGAGTGTCAAGTAGTCCTAGCCAGGCTTATATGTCCCTTTGGCTAAGAACACACTTCCTCTTATGGCCCTAAATCATGCTCAGAGCTCACCTCCTCTTAGCCTGTACGCAGATCCTCTTGAGGCCCACATCTTGCTCATAGCACACCTTCGCTTAAGGATCCACATCGTGCTTAGAGCACACCTTCTCCTGAGGCTCCATGTCCACCTTTAGTTAAAGATGTACAACTAAGCATGGCCAACAAAAACCTGAGGAGCCTTTACATTAATGCCTTATTAGTCCAAAGTGAAGAGAAGGACATGTTGAAGGACAAATACAAGTACTACAAGAATAACAAGCAGGCTAGGTACAATGGAAACATTACACGATATTAGGCATTAAGATTCGCAATAATTTAATCTAGCTACCTTTTAACGCCAATATATTACATGTGCAGGGTTAACATGATGGGCATCAAAGGGCAAGAAGGCCTTGAATTTTTCAGGTTATTGGAGAAACATGATGAGTGGATGAGTAGCTAACACATAGACGTATGCATCAGTGTCATGTGTAAGTATAGTCGTGAGCACCATTCCCTATTGTACAAGTAGAACTTATGCATTGTTGACATGCTTTTCTATGTAAGTATATTATAATGAGTTTTAATTATTAAAATATCTGTTTAGGGGTTTAGTTCATGGCATCTAACTATTGAGTGTAATTTAATTGACAGAACATTCTACATGCATTGTGCCATGAATGGATCCCTAACCTTCTTATCCATAGTTCAAGTTGAAAAAAGTGGGTATTCTTGAACTTCTGCTTGCTCATGTGAGGGGTGACAGTCTTTCGTGGGGGAAGCCATCACATGGGGTTTACTCGATCTTGGTGTTGTGCCATTTTAACAGCCACCGGGTTGTACTGCATATCAACTTGGTCGATTGGGTTATAACATTGGTGGACTCCTCATATGGTTGTTTGGATGCAATTAAGTCCTCATTGTGCAAAGATCAGATGCTTCCTCTAATTACGTTGATTTCCATTTTATGCCACCAGTTCGGGTACTTCTACAGAACACCTCGTAGAACATGACCTTGGATACGGATAAGCTACCAATTAAATCATTCAACCCTGTAGCAAAAGGACCAGGGTAGTTACAGGGACTAGGTAATCATTGCAATGGAGTGGCTGATCGATACATGCAACACGATCCTGAGGAAGGACGCAATTGAAGGGTTGAGGAAAAGATATACATTAGAAATTTTTGTTAATAGTATTGAGATAGATTGATTGTGAAATGCAAAGTAACTTTGTTTATTTATTTTTTATTCAAACTTAAGTTTGCAAAGTAACTTTTTTTATTATTGCTCTAAACCATTGAGTTATAAACTTTTGAATTATGTATAGCTTTATAATTGTGGAAATCATATCTTTTGTAGATAGATTACACAATTTACAATCTAGAACTAAACATGAGTATAACATATGTGCACTACGTGACTAGTAGATAAGGCATTGTGTAATAATTTTTTAAGCATTGCATAACTGGTTGTTATGTATTGCACGACTTAGGTACTACATGATTAGTTTTAAGGCATTATTAGCCATTGTGTGACCCCACATCCGATATTGCATTACGTGACTAGTTTTTAGGCATTGCGTGACTTGTTTTTAAATATTATGTGACTGGTTATTAGGCATTGCATAACCCCACATCCGACATTGCATTATATTGAACATGATTTACTTGCAACTTAAGGCTTTTCAACACCCAAATTAAATGTTTGTCGACTTGAATCATCAATATTATTGGCAAAACCATAAAAAAGAAACTAAGAAATTGGCAATTTCTTCCCATATTAAGTGAAGCAAATTGACAAAAGCTTATAATGGTATTCCTCCCATTAACATTCTCATCCTCTATTCTAAAATTAATCAGTTTCTATCAGAAGCTAGCTTCCCCAAGAAACAAAAGACTAATATTTTTCTTGAAAATAATGGAAATATATAGCAGCATGCTTTCTTTTTTTTTGTTTCTCATTTTCTTCTATAGTTTGGGATTTAATTACCATATACTTTTATCAATGGCAAGACATAAAAAAACTTATCAACAAATATGTTCGTTGATTATATTAAGCATTACTAAGACATAAGAAAACTAATTAACAAGTATGTATTGAAAAGTAACTAACAATGATGTTACATGTTTAATCTGTTAATGGCAATGGCCTATACTTACTAGGATAAACATTAGGTTCATAAACAATGACCAAAATATCATAACAAGAGTATTCTGGCTCAACTAGTTAATTAGCGTACAAATCAAGGTATATGTGATACATTTCATTCTTAGAAGCCATTATCTTCTTCTATGAGACCCCATATGTTCTCAAAGTTTGTCATTCACATTGGACAGCAATTGCGCTTGTACTCAAGTTGTCTACAAGTTGAATATGCTTTTGGTTGTCGTCGTCGTTGAGGTATCGACTAACTAGAAAATAATGTTGGATTTGTCGATGAAATTGTGTTGTTCAATTTTCTACCCACGTAAGTATACGTATTGCAAAGATAATATAATAAGGAGTAGAATCCCATAGAGAATTGAATTAATTTTTACTATTAATTACTAAAATTACACACCTTAATTTTATCCAGACACTCAAATTTGAATTAAAAAGCAAAATAAATCAAACTTAAAAACAAAAACGAATCTAAATTTACTCAGTAAAATTATTTTTTAAATTTGATTGACTTTTAGGCCTAAGATTATGATGTCACTCAATACTTCATCTGAATTCTCTCTCTCTCTCTCTCTCTCTCTGAACTTAGCTTAATGGATTAAGCTGCTAACCTCGAGTCTTAAATTATTTACAAGTCTCTATCGAGCTTTACATAAAATTCTCTCTCTCATTTAATTTACTATATGTCTATGCAAATTAAATTAAAAAAAGTTTCATTAAGTTTGTGCACTAATTTTGGCTACATATGGCTTATAGGTGTATGTCTACCCTATATGTAAAGTAAACCACCTAATCAACTAAGTGTATTCGAGTGTACGTTATTCTATTCAAGGTGTACCTAAATCTTCTAGATCAAGGGTTAACCTAGGTCTCTAATTCAATCTAATTGGTGATCAAGGAATTAAAAGCATTAAGAACAGGTCAAAATAAACAACTTAAATCCATCAAACATAACTAAAAGAGAGATAAATAAATCAGACTACGTATTAAGTTCAATCATAATCTTAGATAAATAAATTAGTTCCTAATTAAGGCACACATCATCATCAAATTAGAATCCCTTTTCTGAATGGATCAAGCCTTGATCAAGTTAAGTAATTTTCAAGATTTTTAAAATCGAATCCATTTTTGAATGGATCGAGCCTCGATCAAGTCAAATAGTTTTTATATTTTTCAAAAAATGAATCCAATTTTAAATGAATCAAGCCTTAATCAAATCAAGGAGTTTTCATATTTTCAAAATCAAATCCATTTTTGAATGGATTGATCCTTGATCAAGTTAACCAGTTTTCAAATTTGTCAAAAATTGAATCCATTTTTGAATGGATTAAGTCTTGATCAAGGCCACGTGGCTTGATAAATTGATGCATATCATATTTAAAAGAACATAGAAAACTTAAACAGTTTTATTTGAGTGCCACATCATTGAATTATCGTAAATTTTAATGTTAATATTAAAATTTTTTTAAAATATAAGGACCTAATTTATATAAATTATGGTAAATTGATTAAATTCAACATTTTAGCATAGTAAAAGGACTAAATTCAAATGTTGACTTTTTTTTTATGGATTTTTGTTGGTTGTATAAAAGTTTTTTTTAAAAAAAAAGTTTAGAGTGTTTTTTTTTTGGATTATGATAATTTTTTAGCATAATATACAAAAAAGTCCCTAAACTAAACAAGAAAATTCAAATAAGCCATTATAATTTTATTTTGAACCAAATAAACCCTTATAATTTTATTTTGAATCAAATAAACCCTTATAACTAATGATTGATTCAGTCAAAATGTCATTTATTATTTTATATCGAGTGACATTGATGTGATATGTTAAATATTATAATTGATTATGATATAACATGTTGACATATCATAATTAATGATGATATGATATAACATGTTGACATATCATAATTAATGATGATATGATATACTAATTTGACATTATAACATAATCATGTAATATTTTTTACTTTTCACATCAATGTAATGGTAATAACATATAGATATAAAATGATAAATAATTTTTTATTAATGATAATTAGTCAATCATTAATTATAAAGACTTATTTGATTCAAAATAAAAATATGAAAACTTGATTAAATGTAATAAAAGAATAATGACTTATTTAAATTTTTTGTTAATAATTTAGGGTTTTATTTGAATAGTTTAAAATTTTAATTAAATGTAATAAAAGAATAAAATTAGAATTAGGCTTTCGGAGGGGGTGGTTTTAGCTGCAGGTGCTAACTTTGTGCGGCCAATGTGAGCGGTGGTTTATGGTTTGTCGAGAGGTGGGAATTTTTGGGATTTTTTTGTATTGCTTTTTGCTGTAAGTTTGCCGTTTTTGCTGGAATTTCCAAATTTCTGCTTCTCTCTTTCGACTAGTGTTGTTTGGCGCTTTTAAGCTAAGAGATTGGGTAATTGACGGTGCAGATTAAGTTGCACAAGTTGTGGTGGAAGGGCTGAGCTGGTGGTGGTGAAAGGTGCGACGCGACAACCAACAAGGAGAGGGAAAAGTGTTACGATTGGTACTGTTCCACCTGGAAAGTTTGTTTTTGGATGGCAACAACGACAGAAGTGAGTTGGAAGAGGAGGCCAATGGGAGGAGGAGGATGTGCTACTTCTCCGGTTTTATTTTTTGTATTTTTGGATTTTTTATTTTGAATGTATATTTGTATTTTAGGATTTTCTGTATTCGCAAATTTCGCATTTTTTTTTCTTTTTTTTAATATTTTTTGTTGTAAGTTTTTATATTATTTGTAAATTTTTTGTTTTTGTTTTGCAATCTTACAAATTTTTTTTTTCAATTTTTGTAATTTGTAATGTTTATTAATTTTTAAGGGCTCCGCAATTTGGGCTGAATGGGCCCAAATGACCAAATAGACTATGATGCTTAAATCCAATAATGTGGCCCAAATATGAAGATGAAAAAATAAAATATGAAAATTTAATCAAAAGGGTTATGGGCATATTAATTATTCTAAAAAGGGTAATTAATTACTCCACCCATTCCAAATTAAATGTCTATCTTTTTCTTTTTGAACGACTCAAAATTATGTTCATTTTCCTGAACACCTACAACTCTTTCTTTTCATACGTTCCAAGTTAATTTTTAATAATTCCTTCTTCTTTTTATACTAAAAATGATACTTTATCAATGCCATAAATATTTTTAAAAGATATTAAAAAACACAAAATTTAAAGTATTTTTTCTTAAACTCCATGCAAGTCAAATAGGGACATTTATTGATTTTATTGCCGTGTTTATATTATCTTGCACACAATACGACAAATCTTTCAAGTATTGTTTTTTTCTTACATGAACACCTGTACGATCTTACACAAGCAATGGCTTCGCATGCGAAATACCTAACTAAGATGAAACACCATCGTTTTCTTCCTGTGAATGAAATACGGTCCTATTAAGTATTTAGAAAGTAGCCCAGGCGGCGGAATTTGAGTAGAGATATTAGGTTGTGGCCGTAGGGTTCCTTAACGAATCAGGATGAGGTAATCTTGCCACATAAGCATGAGAGGTTGTAGAGTAGCCAGACGTGAGAGTTGAATTTGATGCTTCAGAAAAGATCAAGTTTGACACTCATGTTAGCGTCGTGTAGCAGTGGAGGATGTATATGATTTCCTACTGAACAAGGCATGTGCTATTAAAGGAGAAGCTCCATCAGACGTTGTGATTCACACACCTCAAAGGAAAATGAATGCATATTAATCACTGTTTCCCTCCTTTGCTGAGTTCCTTGAGCCAAGACACATGCCTCAACTTCTAGACTGTGACTTTTCCTCTGGCGCTTGAGACGCCAAGTCAATATTTGCTATCTTAGCATGTTACCTTGGCTGTGCTGATTCGATTTGCGGAACACGTCTATGAAAGTGATTGCATTGAAACTATGAGCATAAATGTTCTTGTGTAGGAACATTTTCAACAATAATAAAGGAAGAATGAAAGTAAAGAAATCTTTTAAATAATTATGATTGTTTAAAAGTTATGTTTGTTCACATAATTAAGTTTATTCAAATAATTATGTTAAAAAATAACACTTATGTTTGTCAAAAAATAGATAATTGTGTTTATTGAAAATAGAGAGTTGTATCTGTCAGAAAAAGCTAACTTTGCCTATAAATAGCATATGCCTCTCAAGGTTTTTGGTAATTATCTTCGAATAGAAGAAGATTGCTACAACCAAGATGAAGTCACAAACAAAATAAAAAAGATAAAGAACTTAAAGTAAAGCATCTCGAGTTGGAAAAGGTCCATGTGATAAAAGACAAACCATCAAGGTCCATGTGATAGATAGACATGTGGCATTCCTATTATACATTGAGCTACAATGATATCAATATGTAAATACCATCAAGAACAACGTGATGGAAAACAAAGGTGGGCATGTGTTTATTGGAAATAGACAATTGTGTCTGTTGGAAAATATGCTTGTAAATAAGACTTTTTGGCTTCTTGAAGATGTATGGAAAAAGACAAAAGAGAAATAATTTCAATCATTTTCTCCATTTTCTTTAAATTCTTCTTAGATTGCTTTTATAGTATTTTGCTGCAGAAAGACTCTATAAGAATTTGATAATCTTGTCATATCCTGGTGAATGCTTCGTGGATGGATTTCATTAGTGCAAAAACGCAATTAATTACTAAGCTTTATTATATCTTTGAGATTTATACATCGATAATTCTTTTATACACTATAAGTGGGGACGAATAAAACCTTAAGAAAAGTTGCATTGTTACACGCCTTAGAGCAATTTTTTTATTTTCTAATTCTGTGATCCAACATCTTAGGCATATAGTAACAAAAATAAAAATGATTTTATATAGGTATGCCTGCATTAATGTTACAAAAATGATTTTGGGGCATACAGTAACCAACATATTGAGATGAACAAAAGTTTTTCATGTGCTGTTGTGATCCATTATTATGAAAATTCAAAGAAAGGGCACATGTTGTACAGAGTCTGATTTTGTTTTTGATAAGATGATGTTCACAACTTTCAACAATAAAAGAGTTCATTTCGTTACATATAAGTGGGAGAATGTCGGATGTGGATCCAATTTTTATGCCCATGTCAAGTAAATTGACCCTCATCCACAAAATCCAAAAATATCTAAATGTTAAATAAGTTTTTGAATTATCTCAAATTTCTCAAAGGAAATCTCATCTTTTTATTATAAATAAGTTCTTATTTTGCCGTTTATGTTCAAATAAACCTTTACATCGACAAAAATATGTCATGTAACAATTAGCGAGCATTAAGTTCATCGTTTAGCCTCTATCTTCTACACTCATGACAGATGATGTGGTTTTCTCAAAGTAGTGAAATTGACTAATTAGAATGACAATGTTTTAGATGGAGAAGCTCTCCCACTCAACCAATTTCACCACATCAATAAAGTCACGTCAATGTTCATATATGCAAAAAATACTAATTGACCATGGATTTAACGATTGTTAAGGTCACATAATACACATAATATATTTTTGTTAAAAAGTTACTCTACATTTTTTATTGATGAATTTAATGATAAAAGTGAATTTAATAAAAAAGACTAATTTTTAAAATGATAAATTTAATTAATTTTAACAAATAACTATAAGCACAATTAATCAAATTCTTTCTAAAATAGCAATTTGTTAATTTAGCAAGTCTTTATAAAAACTCATTAACATTGCAAGAAAATAGACTTTTATTGACGGAAAGGAATCATTAATAAAATTTTGTCAACAAATAGAGATGGATAGCAGACATGCTGTATTCTAACAAAACATCAAAGAACTACCAATAGACTTTACTAACAATTATATTTTTGTTGGTATTTGGTCGGTAATTATTTGGCATATAATATAAGCAAAAGGCACGAAGAACACCAACGGATGTAATATAATCGACGATTTCATCAAGAATTTTGTTGGTAAGTTGTATTATTTAAATGAAGTGAGCTCCTTCCCCCTCCCCTGATTTCTCCCTTTTATTTTCTGTATCTTCACTCTCCTTCTGCCTTGAAGCTCCCAACCCACTCCCTTTGCCCTTTTTCCCACCCGTTGAAGGTTGGCCAAATGTCACCCACTATCGACCAAGCCCCTCCACCGCTGAACCCACCCTCCCTATCGTCAAACCCACCCTTTTTAGTGTCGATTCCACCCATTTTAACCTAGACCCATCGCAAATTTGTAAACTCGCTACCAATTGAAAGTTGTTGAAATGTCACCCATTATCGATTGAGCCCCTTCATCGTCGAACCCACCCTTGTCACTGTTGATTCCACCCATTTTAACCTAGACCTACTGCAAATTTGTAATCACGTTGCTAATTGAAAGTTGGTCGAACGTCACCTACTACTAACCCAGCTTCTCCACCGTCGAACCCACCCTCCCCGTCTTTAATTCCATTCATTTTTGTATTGTTGAATTATTTGTTGCTATCCATAATTTAGTTAAAAATGTGATTTAGAAGTTAAATTGAGATATATATCATGTAGTGAAATTTTATTTTTTAATATTAGATATCGAGTTTTATCGCATCATAGAATATAATAAAAAAATTTAAAATTAATTATAAATAATATGTATATTGGTAAAATAAAAAATTTTAAATTATTATATTTACTTATGAAATTGAAGATTTTATGATATAAATTAAAAAATTATTATTTTTTATTTTAAACTCTTAACATATTTTTGAATAATATATTTTAAATAAGATATTCTTTGTACATATTAATTTATTAATTAAAAATTAAATAAAATTTGATATTTTTTTAATATATTCAAAAATAATTTATCATGTTTAAAAAATTTTAATAATTAAAAAATAATAATAGGTATGATATGTGTTACGTCTCATATAATATTTCTTTGATATTTGATTAAAATGATATAATATATTAATTAATATTATAATATATCATAGGATAATGATAATTTTATTGTGAACAAAATAGAAAGAAACGGAATGCTCAAAAGAAATTTTTGTGGTTTAAGAAATGGAAATTGTTCCAAATCGCTGAAAAAGACAATGATGGTCAATCTAAGTGGACTTTGATAAGACAGCTGCTACAGATGTAGTGAAACCAAGTCGACACAAGACGTTTCAAGAAACACCTCCATGAACGGATACCTCTATTTTTATATTTTTATTTTTTGTTAACAAAAGCGAACGTTATTATTATTCTGCTGAATTCTTAAACACAGACAGTTATTTTACAAGGCCATGGACTAGACTTACATTTCAACCGTGGCGATTTCCCAAGGAAACCAAAAACTAAAGACTCCGATGCGGGAAAAGGAAGATGGGAAAGTAGCGAAGGCCACGGTGCGATGGAAATACCATCCATGAATGAAGACAGGACGATATTAGACTTGGATGTGGCTTCATTACATGCTCATTGGACTTTGCGGATCGTTAAGAGCTGCAATGGCTGTTTCAATCTGTGCCTTTAGCTCATCTTTCTCCTTTTCATCAGCCTGTATATCAAGTTTAAGAGCAATTAAAAAGGTGAATTAGCAGCCAGGATCATTGGTTTCCAACCCTTGTATGATCAAGTCCAGTAAGCAAAAGCATATCTACAGAAAGAATAAAACAATACAATTTCTGCCAGTTGACTTTGATCTTCATCTGGTGACACAGAAATATTACAAGCAGGAAGGGAAGTTGCTAATTTTAGACTTTTATGTCCAAATCCCAGTTTTAATGAGTGCTGCTCAGCCATTTTTTTGACCTCTTTTGGCCTACCAGATGCTTCTTAAGGCCCTGGGGTGTGCAGACTGCAGTCTGCTTGGCTTTAAACAGGAACATGTGTTGTGACAAATTGTGAAAGAACAAAAGAGATTACCATTCAAATACAAGAAAAGGGTTATTTCAGGATTGGAGCCAAAAAGGAAGAAGTTGAAAATGCCAAAAAAGGGGAAACTTTAGGGTCCTTGTTGTATCTCCTGTTAAAATGCATTATATCCTAATCATACTACCATGAAACTGATAAAATGAAATTTGTCTGAGAAATTTTTTTTAAAAAAAAAAAAGAAACTAGATGGTGTGGAATGGCTACTGTATAAGAATATATGGCAAAAAAAAAAAAAAAAAGAAACTAGATGGTGTGGAATGGCTACTGTATAAGAATATATGGCGAAAAAAAAAAAAAAAAGAAAAGGGTAGGGCAAATTCCCAAGTTTTAGGTGAAGAGTGTAGACATTTGGCACTATTCTTTATCTTGTGGAGCCGAATATACGTGGATGACAGAAGACTGCTTAAATTAACATTCTAAAAGATTCATCATATCTTTCTCAAACATAAATAAAGCATTAAAAAGATCCAAAATGTGGGGCAAAGCATGCTTTTATAATAAACAAAACCTTAGCCTCTATGATTGTTTTCGGAAGATTCTGATAAAATATGTTTGCTGGCAACTTGCTGACAAATTCAATAATTTTTTAGTATAAAAAATTCAATGATATTTCAATTAAATAATTAATTCTTTCAGATATCAAAGACAAATAAATTAACCCAGAAAATCTGGATGTCTTGCTAGGGAAATGATCAATGATTAAAGCCCAAACCCAACACTAACCAACGCTCTAAGTGTCAACTGCTCCACCTAAATTTGGTGATGTGACAATTACATAAAACAATGTAAATTAACCAAGGAAAACTCACATCGAGAGGGTTAAAAAGAACAACCCCACACCTGTTTATGTTCTTGAATGAAAACGATACAAGAGTGGGATATTTATAAGAAGAAATTACCCACGTTGTAAAAAAATTCACACTAGAGAAAGGTGTGAGGATGACGTATGAAACCACATGTCATTGCTTGTTTTATCAGATTAGATAAATGAGAACACGTTTTGAATGCAAAATTTTTCTCTGTTTTTCCCATTGTTCACACATGAGGTTTCCATGTGGTTTCTTGGCTTTCGGAGTCTTGTTTGTTTCCTGGGATTTTACTGAAAAGCTTTTGACAATATGAGAAACAAGGATGTTTTGTCAGTTGGCCCAAAAGGATTGCATCTGACTAGGGGAGACGAAGACGTGGTAATCAATCACAGGGTGTTTGGGACCCCTCAAAGTTTGGATAACAATTGGCAGCTCATAGGAACACCACAAAAAGTGGGAAATTGTACAACTTTATGTGCCTCGGCTCTCTCAGCAACATCACCATTTTAGTGCAGTGGCCCATGGCTATGTTTAGATTAATTTCATGGGTCCTCCTCTCACATGATAGTTAATTTGAAGAAACTTGATAATGATTTTGTTTTCTCATATGGGTATCAACCTATCTTGTCTTATTAGAGATATCAACAAATAGAATATTTGTTAGTTTTGAAATACCTTAATCTAAACTCTATTTAATGATAGGATAGTTAAATTTTATAAATCAGTAATTAATTTTTTAAATTATTTATCAAACTTATACCCGAATATCCTAAACACTACTCATTATTTATTTAAAATAATTTTTATGTATATTTTTAATGAAATTTATATTAATAAATTAAAATTAGTTTATAAAAATAAATTAAAATTTAAAAATCTTATTTAAAATAATTAATAAATTTTAGTAAGTATTACATTAATTATAAAGAGTTTATATTGACCAAAAATATTTAAAATGAATTTATTAACAAAAATAATATATATGTAAAACTAAAATTGAATATTAAAAATTATTATTTATAATCGAATTCAGATAATGAGTACTGTAATCCTACTCGAATCCATAAAAGATAGTAACTTTACTACTAGAATCTAATTATAAAATACCTTAATCTTACTTAATCAAACAAGACAATACAAAGTACCTAATTACAAGATACCCATTGAAATCTTTATGCCCTACCTTCTAATTTTTTTCTTTATAGGAGAGACACCATTATGACTTGAACCTAAAGCTCTCTATTCATTCTTTACCTCATCCTAATTATAATTTAGAGTTTATGCACAAATGGTTACATGCCATATATATATAATATTCATCCAAAGGGTAAACCTATATTACTCAATGCCAAAAAATAAAACATGACTTAAATTTTATGAATTTGCTTAATTTTATTTTATTAGTGTTCTTTGTGATATATTGATCTAGTTTAAGTCAAAAAAAGTACTATTTAATTAAATTATTATTTTCAAAGAAATGTTTTAGCACATATATATATATATATATATATTTGAATATTTGGATTGTTTTGGTACGTTCTATAAAAATTAATTTGATGGTGATATCATTTCCCACCTTTGTACTTTACCTAATTGTCTTATACACAAAAGGAAAAAAAAAATGCATTTAAGGTTAACATAGGCCAAGTGGGTGCAGTAGCGACCTCCAATATTTATATATTGTCTGATGTCAACAAATTGATCACATGTCTAAATTTCGTGGCTATTTTAAGTAAAAACAGAACAAAACAAACAACGTGGATAATGCTGATAAAACAAGGTAAACTTGAAAAGGAAAACAAAAAACTTTGAAGTATAATCAACTCTTATAATATTTTGATAATTAAAAAATATTAAATTCAAAAAATATATAATACCAAATCATAAGTATTACGCTTCATATAATATTTTAAGATTTGTTTAATTTTGAGAGTAAGTTAAAAAAGGAAGCACAAGAAAAGAAAAAAAAAAGCTGAAGAATGATGCTATTGTAATAATAAAATAATAAATTATAAAAAAAATAATAATAGAGGTCTAAAGCGGAAGTGAAATGGGGTCCTTTCTTTTGATTACTTTAGTGGTCAAGGGTGGGTTTTATTCGGACACTCTGGATTTCACTTACCCCATCATTGCCCTAAATTACATTCATCATGATAGATCATCCGCTTTATTAAAGTGAGTCTATCGGTTTCCAATCTTTTAGGCCCCACAGTCCTTGGCCGTTTTTTATATTGATACCCTTCTAACTATGTACGCCTCCGATTTCAACAAATTTATTACCCAATAATTAATGCTCTTAATCCGCAGTAGTTTTTGTAAAGTCCGATTCTGTACCATTGCTTAAATTATTAAATATTTATCCAATATATTCATGTCTGCATATATAATAATGAGGGAAAAAAAATTATAAGACGTTATTACGATGATTTTAAATTTTTTTTATTTTATTAATTAATGATTTGGAAATATTTTTTTAAAAAAGGTGTTCTTCAATAATTTCTGACAATTGTTTTATAAAAAAATATTTAGAAATAAATAACCATTTGGATCTTGGAATTCTTAAGTTGTTTCAGCGTCGTTGAATTCATTTTCTTAAATAAATTAATAAATAATATTTAAAGTAGAGGAAAAACCCTCTCTCAAAAAAATCATTAAAATCAAAAATTAAAAAAAAAAAGCAAACAAAATAAAGTAATTAAAACCAGAAAGAAAAAAAAAGTCGTGAAACTTTAAAATGGAAAAAGTACTTTCTCTGTTTCAAAAAATAAATTAAAATAATAAAAAAAAGAGTATTTTCTCAAACTTCTGTAATTATAAGCACTGGCTGTGAAAGAAGGATATGTATTACTAGAAAGCAAATATGGGAAAAACTAAAGTGAAAACAGATTGGATAAATTGTTTTTACCCTGAAAAGGAAAGAAATCCAACAAGAGTAATCTTGTCTGAAGGCTACTTAATGCGCAATAATGCTGGGTATCCTATGATTAAATAATCAACCACCCCTCCCCTAAACATGGGATTTAACCCACTTAATTAATTACCCATCCATCCAACTTGCTCGATTCGAATTTTCTAATTTTGGATTAAAAAAACTTTATTGTTTATGCTGAGCAGGTTTTAGCAGTAATGTTGGCGCACCTTACCAAAAAATTAGAAAGAATACTAGGAATGGTGAGATTTGGGAAGGGAAGAAGAGAAGAGTAGATAAAAATAGAAAGAATAATGTTAACAGTGTACAATGTTTGGGTTGTCGGAATACTTAACAAAATCACTAATATATCATAAGATTTTGTCACCAGTGGAACAATGCCAAAATAGTTGGAAACAGGACAAGCAGGGATAGAACAGAGAGCAAAGAGCCTCAGAGAAGTAAATTTGAAAGGACTGACCTCAATGAACACGGTTTTCAACAGCCTCCCAGAGACAGCAGTGATATTCGCTGTGATGATCTTGAGCTTCAAGGACTCAAAAACCTCACACAGTTTCACCATCGTGTCTGTCCGTTTGCTACATGTTATGCTCACCACCACTGTCTTCTCTCCCATGTGCGTCACTTTGAGCTGCAGAAAGGATAAACAAAGTTAATTTCAATTCGAAAACAGAAGAAATTTTCAAAAGCAAACAATTACTCCACATCAATATAAATATACATATACATATATATTCGACAGCAACAGAGAGGGCGTACTTCAAGAACTTCAATAGGGGAAGTTCTTGATCCCCCGGAATCAAAAATGTTCTCCAGTTTGGTCTTCTTGGATCTCAGCAACACCGGTAGCTCTTGGTCAAACTCGTACCCCGGATTTTTCTTCAGTTTTCCTGACTCCAGTTCCAGTATCTCAGCCTGGATTCTACTCTCCTGCTCATGCAATTCCTGTATGTAGTCGATGGCATCCTTGATTATGGAAGCCTTGTCCATCTGGAAAAACATACCAATAAGATCAAAGTAATTAACAACCCAAAGAATCCCATTTCTTTTTCTCTAAAAGGATAAAAAAAGGAGAGAGAAAAATCTTAAAGAGTAGAAGCAAAAGCGAAGCAAATGGTGGTGGAATTTTTTGTTTATCCATCACCTTGCTGATATTTGGGACAACTGCTCTGAGTGCAAAGAGCCGTTCGTTAAGCTTCTTCCTCCGGTTTCTCTCGGAAACGATGTTCTTAGAGGCTGCAGACGAGGCTGCCCCATCAGGAGAACTCGAATCATAGTACCCGGAGAACTCATCAATTGCCCAGCTGCTTCATATTCAAGCAAATTCCGTTTCCATTAATTCAATTGTCTACAGTTGTTCATAGATACAGTGTGTAGCCAAAGGGCTAAAATGGGCAGAAAGAAAACAAAATTAATTTAGTTGGAAAGTTAACAAGGTACCTATATTCTTCGTTTTCCAGGAAATATTTGGTTTCCCAATAATTTTTGTACTCATCACCGATATTCTCAATATTCTCCATGGCAAGCATATGTTGATTTTGTAGAGAAAAATTAAGAGAGAAAGACAGGGGACAGAGAGAAGACTAAACTCGTTGAAAGGAAAGGCAGCAAGGATTGTTTCTCACTCCAGCTGGGCAAGAGAGAATTTACAAGGAGCGATTTGGGAATCAGAGAGACCAAGTGAGAAAGAGCCCAATGAGAGTTGAGAATGTTTTTGAGAAGGAAAGCAAACCGCAGGGGCGAGGCACCATTTATACCATGTGGGATGCCATGTTTAACGTTTCTTCACCTTCGTCGAAAGATCAGAGCCGTCAATCAGCCGCGGTCTACAAGGACGCGTATGAAAACACCACTTAACGCAACTGCTCCTCCCCCAGTCTCTCTTATGCCGTTTGAGTCCACACGCCCCGAATAATTGAAGCTTTTTCCTTGGGTCCTCACTTGTCACTACCATGCTCTATTATTTTATTCCAGGTGATTTTCTCCATAGCTCTCTCAACTCATCCTTTCACAATTTCACACGTCCGAAAATAAAAACAAAACTAAACATTGAAGCTATCAAACATTGTAATGTTTTGGCCTTTTGGCTGCTTAAAAGTACTACTATCATATCATATATTATTTTTAAAACTGAAGATCAATCTTTTGAATTTTGATTTCTTATTATTAATTAAGACGTCTAATTATTCTTTTTTGTCACAATTAAACACGGCAAATCATGATCACTCCATTAATGCTTAGTGCGACCTTGACCTGTAATAACAATTTTTTTTTATATGTATGATCTTACGTTACACGATCAAAAAGACAATTTTTTCCAGTCTTGTAGACTCCTCAACCCATGATTTGAATTCAAAATCCCTATATGATAGTCTCCAACTTAATTTAATCACTCATAAATCTTCTTACCAATATAGCTTGTAAAGGTGTTTGGTACATGTAACCACCAAGGAGTCCCCTTGAAGCCTTTTAGATATCTGTACTGTTAACAAAATCTCTAAAAGTTTGGTGATATCAACTCAGTTAATGAAATTACATAAAACTCAATATAATTGGTAAAGTTACATAAAATTCAAAAAAAAAATTAAAAATATAAAATTAGGGATGTGTTATGAAATAAATTTAAAAGAACAATTATAAGAAAAATATAAGAGAAAGTATTTAGAGAGAAAGAAAGTATTTAGGGGGAGAGAAGAAATTTTATTAAAGTATGCATACAAATGAGGTAAGAGGACTTATTTATAGGCAAATAACCCTTTACAAGATAAAAATAACATTTAAAGATTAGATGGATTATATCCTAATTTAATCTGATTTACATCAAATTTAGACATAGATAATATAAATGGATATTCACAAAAATATTCATAACAGGATTCACTTTTTTTGTTTTTAATAAAAATTGTTCTTATTTTAAAATAATTTATATTTTTTATTAAAGTGTGTATACAAATGAACTAAGGGAGTCTATTTATAGGCAAATAATCTCTTTACAAGATAATTTTTTTATAAGATGAAAATAACACTTAAAGATTAGATGGATTATATCCTAATTTAATTTGATTTACATCAAATCTAGATATAAATAATATAAATAGATATTTA
This sequence comes from Theobroma umbraticum, assembly GCF_002168275.2. Taxonomy (NCBI): domain Eukaryota; kingdom Viridiplantae; phylum Streptophyta; class Magnoliopsida; order Malvales; family Malvaceae; genus Theobroma; species Theobroma umbraticum. The sequence continues at coordinate 2,764,120 of NW_018397256.1, read as the reverse complement.
TAAAAATATTCATAACAAAATGTACTTTTTTTTGTTTTTAATAAAAGTCGTTCTTATTTTAAAATAACTTATTCTTTTTGAAAATAAAACTTCTCTCTATTTTTTTTTTCTCTTTCCCCACATAATATGTATATATGTATAATGGGTGTAAAGGATGATAGAACAATTAATCTTGTAGATGTACAAAAATAAAAAGAGAAAAGAAAACCTAGCCTGTAGTCCCATGTCTTGTAACTAGGGCTGATGGTCAAACTGTTTGGAGAGGTCACAACTCCTGGATCCAAATCATGTGCGTCCAGTGTGATATGTATATATATTATATTTAATTCTCGTATCACGCACGGATAATTAATGTTATAAAGTCCTACATTTGTGATGTATGTTTTTTTAAGAAATTTTATTTTCTTAGGCAATAAATAAATAAACATCTGTCTGTTTATTATTAGGGGGAGTTGTCTACACGCATTGTTATGATTAGGACATAAGAAGAGAAGATTCTTGGTGTAACGTCTTGTTGATTTCAAACTAATTTTTTAATTAACAAGGGAGATTGCTAACAAGCTACCGTTCAACCACGAACTACTTGATTTAATTATGTGACTATATTATATATATATATATATATATATGCAAACAGGAGGAAGTTTATTCTTATCAATTTATACGTTGGATTGAAATTTAGATGAAATAGAAAGGAAGTTGCTACTATGCATTTGGTCATTCACACTTTTCTGAATCCATCGATCTGATCAAAAACCTTTGACTAGGGATACAGAGTGGATTCCATAAACACATTTGAACAGTTAAAACTTCAGTTTTTTTAATGAAATAGAGGAAAATATCTTTGTTTATGTAGTTCTGAAGGTGAAATGAAAGGGCAGTGCATTTAATGAACGTGATAAGGTTGTCTTCAACTGGGTTTAACATGAATTTCGGCATTGACGGATAGCCACCAAAATCACACTCACACAATAGTTGCACAACATAAACCATTCAAAATCTTTTTTCTTTTCTTTTTTTTTTATTTTCTGTTACGTACATAACAATAAAACTTTCCTTTTTTTAAAAAAAAATAAAATCAGTTTAGGAGAGAAGACAAATGAACTCTGAATCTCCTCTAATATCCTCTTCGAACTACACTTTGCTTTATTCTTTTATCTACGAGTTTTTTTTTTTTTTTTTTGTGTTTTTGGAGAAGTAATATTAAAAGTTATTTGATAAAAAGGAAACTGTTTTATACGTATAATTTTACACACCGAATTATATTTAATGCGAAATCATCAAAAAATCTTAATTGTTTCATATCTTTTTTTTTCTTTTTTTAGTTCCTTACTCAAAGTGTAGGAGGCTTAAAGCTAGTAAAATTTTCCATTATTTGCAATCAAATGCAATTTTAGTTGCTTCCAATACACCTCTAAATCCTATCAAGCCTTGATGTTGTTTGTTATTTTTCCTTTGTCTTTCAAAGCTAAAGCTAGGAGAAGACTTCATCTTCCTAATAGTGATTGAGATAGAGACAATAAATTTGACTTGAACAAAGGGGTTTATCTAAGAAATTAAAATGTCTATTTGAACAAATGCCGCTACCTTAAAGGAACTTGACAACATAGAATTCTTATTAATGATGATTATGAAGAGATCAATCCATTTATGAAGAAGGAAGAAGAAGGTGACATGGAAGGAGAAAAAGATGGAGTAGAAGAAGATGATGATGAAGACCAAGATCAAGAGACTGAAAATGGTGATGAAAAGGATGATGATAATCAAGGGTGGAACTAGCCAATTTTTGTTGGGGGCCAAAGATGAAAAAAATTAAAAGATAACAATTTTTAAAACTAATATGTTGAATTTAACCAACGATAAAAAGATTTATAATAAATAATAATTTATATAACATCTAAATAAAAAAACAAAAAAAAGACTTATAATAGTTATTTAAGAAAATTGTGCTCGATGATGTTTCTTAGGTTCAAATTCATCATTCAATATTCTTATTTATTTATATTTAAACTTAAAAAATAAACTATAAAACTATAAGGAATAAAATATAAATAATTAAATACGAAACACAAAATTAAGTGGTTTTTAAAAAGAGGCCAAAATACAAAATTGTTCCACATTGTAGCATCTAATAAGAGAAGGAAAAATCTCATTGATAGAATCTCTTTCTGCGGTAAGACCAATTTCGATTCTAGGCTGGTTCTTGAGCTTATTACTTTTCATTTTGAGGAGAACTTTTAAAGTTAGGAGGTTGCTGGAGTTGCAAATTTAATTGCCCCATGAATCATCTCAATCTTTCTTTATCTTCTTAGCTTGAAGAACCATTTTCAGAAATTGAAGTTTGGGAAGCCCTTAAAAGTTTGATGGGAATCACGTTCTGAGTCTTAACGATTTTAATATGAGTTTCTTTCAAAACCAATGGATAAAGATTAAATCTGATGTTATGGCTCTTTTTGATGAATTTTATGCTTCGGGCAGATTTAATCACAAGATTAACTCCTTTTTTATCTTTCTCATTCTAAAAATTACTAACTAGGAGAATCTGAGTGATTTTAGACCAATTAGTCTTGTTGGTTGTCTTTTATAAGCTGATTGGAAAAGTCTTTGTGAACAGGTTGAGACAGGTGATGGGATCTATGATTAGCCATAATCAATTTGCCTTCACTAAGGGCAAATCAATTCTCGATTGTGTTTTTGTGGCTAGCAAAATCATTGATCATCTTGAGAAACAAGAGAATATGGGTTTAATTTTTAAGGTTGACTTTCGAAAAGCTTTTGATAATGTTGATTGGAATTTTCTAGTTGTGATCGTGAACAAGTTGGGATTTGGTTCTAGATAGAGAAAATGGATCTCCATTTGCATGTCATCGGGCGTCTATCTTAGTTTTATTCAATGGCATTCTTACCAAGCAATTTAGAAGGAGTAAGGGGCTTAGACAAGGCTACCCTTATCTCTTTCTTTATTTGATATGGTGGTTGATTCTTTGGTGCTTTAATTAATAAAACGATTTCTTTTAGCTACTGTCATGGTGTCAATATTGGAAAGAATGGACATACGATTTCTTATCTGCATTTTGTTGACAATATAATGATTTTCTACGAAGCTAATATTGATAGTTTGATTAATATCAAGAGAATTCTTATATGTTTTCAATTGATTTCTGGATTAAAGGCTAACTTTGTCAAAAGTAACCTCTATGGTATTGGGATTGACAATCATGTGTTGGAGGATTAGGCTTCTCATATCTCTTGTAAAATTAGTTCTTTTCCTTCATCCTATTTGGGGTTGCCTTTTGGAGCAAATATTAAATCTTGTGCTGTGTGGAAGCCTATTATTAAGAAATTTGAGACTCGCTTGGTAGGTTGGAAAGGCAAACTTCTTTCTATGGGAGGTAGATTAATTCTTCTAAAGTTAGTTTTTGCTAGTCACCCTGTTTATTTTATGTTTTTGTTTCGAATTCCTTCTATTGTTAAGGAAGAGCTGGATTGAATAGAAAGAAATTTTCTATGGGGTGGAGTTGCTTCGAGAAAGAAAATCCATTTTATTGATTGGGCTTTTATGTGCACTTCCAAGGAAAATGGAGGACTAGACCTTGTTGATCTCAATATTAGAAAGAGATCTTTACTCAACAAGTGGATTTGGAGTTTTGGTGATGAAAAAAACTGTTTTTAGCGTAAAATTATTACTTAGTGGAATGGCTTAGATTCGAACAACTTGTTTCCTTTTCCCTTTAAGATTAGAAAAATGTCATCTATCTAGAGAAACATTGTCAGTCCTCTCTCCTTTGATGATCTCATGTTCGGGCAATGGTAAAAATATAAAATTTTGGTGTGATCCTTGGATTGACGATTTGATTCTTAAAGATACTTTCCCTCACATTTTTGCCTTGTCAACTAGTAAAACTAGATGTTTGATTGATTTTGGATATTGGAATGAAGATATATGTCAATGGAATATTCAATTGAGAAGAAATTGTTTTGATTAGGAAAGAGTCCAATGGAACCAACTATTTGGTATTGTTTATAACTTCTCTCTTGATAGGGATATGCTGGATAAAGTTATATGGAAAGGAAGTACTAGTGGTAACTATTCTGCTAAGTCTTTTTGTAGCATTATTTTTTGTTATCATGGTAGTTTTGATAATACTTGGAAGATGGCGTGGTCCAATCTTGCTCTTCCCAAAGTGGGGGTTTTCTGTTGGCAACCAATGGAACCAACTATTTGGTATTGTTTATAACTTCTCTCTTGATAGGGATATGCCGGATAGCTTTATATGGAAAGGAAGTACTAGTGGTAACTATTTTGCTAAGTCTTTTTGTAGAACTATTTTTGGTTATCATGTTAGTTTTGATAATACTTGGAAGATGGTGTGGTCCAATCTTGCTCTTCCCAAAGTGGGGGTTTTCTATTGGCAAGTTATCTAGGACAAAGTGGCAGTTAGAAGTGAATTAGCTAGAAGAGGTTTAATTGCTCATAATTCTACTCTTTATGCTATTTGTAATGTTGAAATTGAAACTATTAAGCATCTTTTTCTTAGATGTTCTGACATTTGGAAAATATGGACTCTTAGGGCTTTAAGTAGGCTTTCCCTAGCAACATGAGAAGCTTTTTTCTTGCTTGGAATGACACTGTTTCTCAAGGCAGTTGCTTGCTCTCTTGGTGAATGGCTTTTTACCCCATTTTATGGATGATTGGATTCAAGGAAATGGGTTGCTCTTTAATGGAAACCTTAGGGACCTTTATCAAAATTTTGATATCATTAAGCTAATAGTTGGGTGATAAGCTAAGGCAAAATGGCCTTTGGAAATCCTTCTGTTCTCTATGTTGTGAGAGAACCCTCATGTGTCAAAGCTAAATCAATGGTAAAGAAACACAAACTAATGGTTGATTGGATGAAACTAGCTAGAGATTGCATGAAGTTTAACGTCGATGGAGCTTCGAAAGGAAATCCAAGCGACTCTGGAATAAGAGGTGCTTTAAGTGATGATTGTGGACGTGTGAAAAATTTTGTTTTCTAAATCTTTGGGTAGTGCTGATTCTAATTTTGCAGAGTTAATGGCTATCAAGGAAGCTTTTCTCCTGTTTGCTATTTCTCATTGGGTTAGTAGTCATGAACTTATTGTTTAGTCTGACTTTTCCAATTATGTGTTATGGTCAACAGTCCCTCTCTCATCCCTTGGACAATGAGAAACACTATGAATCTCATCAATTGCATGAAAAAAGAATTCAACAGTGATCGATTGTTAAGATTCCTAGATCTGCCAATAATCTTACGAATCACTTGGCTAAGGCTGGAATCAACCGTTCTGATGATCTTCTCCGTTTTCATTACTAATCATTTAGGCTTTCTTTCTTCATGCTTCTTGGGTTTTATTGTTTTTATTTTTTTTCCCTCAGGTTTTTCTATTATGGTTAATTTGTGTGTTTTATATTGTTGTTCTTTGTAGGTATTTTATTTCTTGTTAGCTCTTTCTATCTTTTGAATGTTGGTTGTTTGTGTGCAGTTGTAATTGAGCTTTTTCCTTGTTTTTGTTGTACTTTTAGTGGAGTTTTACACTTTTTTGTAATAAAGGCTTTCCTAATAAAAAAAATATGTTTTTCATTTTACAAATTACACTAAAACCCGATATTTATTTTTAGAATTTGACATTTTTTTAGATGTACAGTTTGTACAACTAGATATCGCTTGCTAAAGCACCAAATCAACACTTCCCGAGGCCAAATCTGGTTGTGGAGCATTAAATCGGCTATCGTTGAAAGACAACATTGGTGGAAGAAATTTAGAGAGAGACGGAGAGAGGAGGATGATGTAGAGAAAGAAAGAAAAAGAGGAAAATGAAAGGCTTTTATATGTTAAGTTTTTATATATATATATATATACACATATATTTATACAAAATGATTAAGGGCATTTTTTTTCAATCTTTTTTGCTCATTTCTTAGTCAGCAAAATTAATATTACTAAAGGATGATCAATGATTGCTATTTTGACCTCTTCAAAATGACCCCGCGAAGCTATAAGAAGGTAATAAGAAATAGAGGGAATGGAATTTCCATTTCCTATTGGAGTCCATATTTAGGCTTTTTTGTATAGCTGTAATTGGAAAACTAGCCGTTTAGAGGAAATTTGCCCATTAAATGTGTAAGGATTTGGTAAGTTATCTGACACATCAGTTAAACAATTAGCTTTGATTGTTAGTTCGTCTAACTAGTTGAATTTGAAAATCTTCCTTTGCCCTTAGTTGATCATCATTTTCTTTTAGTCCATTATAGTAGTACTTCATAGATTTAAAACCCTTCAAAATGGGTTTAATTGATTGGTTTTACTTCCATAGTCGATTAAAAGGAAACTTTAGCAGACTGAAGTGTTGATTATCTTGCCTCTTTAGCTCTTCAGGACTTCTTGAGAATTTAGGTCATTAACTTGTTTTCCTTAGTTGATCATTGTTTAATTTGTTTGCTTGATCTTATTGAGCTCTTTGGATTTGTTTTAGTCGATTAATACTCCATGATAATCAACTAAGCTTTACTTACTTGTTTTCCTTAATTGATCATTGTTTAATTTGTTTGCTTGATCTTATTGAGCTCTTTGGATTTGTTTTGGTTCATTAACAGTCATAAAAAACAACATGGTGTCAGCATAAAATACATGTTTAGTATTTAAAGTATTAACACTTGTTCAAACTATTCAAAACTATGTACTTAATCTTTGTAACAAATTCTAGAGTTTATGGATTTAATCTTAAATTTTAATTGTTATTTAAGCTTTTTATCTAAGTCTTGCCCAAAGTCTACATATAAAATCCACTGCCGCAGTTAAAAGTTATAACCAGGTTCTTATGTGAACCAAGCAGCAAAATATATAGTTGGGATAAAGATCAAATTTATCATTGTACCATGTTCTATTAAAAACATAAATATTTATGTGTGGAAAGAACTTAAGTAAAGTTTCTTGGGTAGAACTTGTTAAGTTTTCCATTAAAAACAAAAATATGAAAATTAAAATTGAGGGAATGATAAAGTTCAATGAGAAGATTAATAGTAATACCTAAAACAAGTAACTAAGGGTTTGTTAGTTTTGCAATAAAATATTTTTTGGATAACGTTTTTAAGATTTGTGCTTGTTTAGCAAACGGAAAATTAATTCCAGATATAAAAAATTTTAAGAGTCAATAAGGTTAACCACAAAAAATGTCTTACATCTTCTTAAGGGCATAAGACATTTTTCAAAGAACAATAAAAACACTTTTATAATAAGTTTATGGGTATAATTTTGATGAATATTAATATTTAATTTAAATATTAAAAAATAAAAAATATTAATATTTAACTTTAAAATATTAATATTTAAATTATACAATACTATTAAAATTAAAAAATATTATTTTAATGAAACCATTCAATACAATTACATTTTTTATTTATAAATGAAATAAATCTTACTAATAATTATAATAATATTTCAATGATCATCATTTGATGAATACACATTTGTAATAGATTTAAATCTTACTAATAATTACAATAAAAAATATTTCAATAATTTTTATTTAATGAATACATATTTACAAATATAAGTTTTGGATATCTTACACAATTGATGAATATTTATATTTTTATCGTTATGATAAAAAAGTTATAAGATGAAAATTTTTTGAAAATTAGAGTTTATTTTCATTACAAATTTGTGGTTAAATACTTTGAGAAATATCATTATTGATTTTATCCATTTTCATTTTCATTCTTAATTTTGATCCCAACTTAGTGAAAATTAAATATCAATATTGTTTCCTACTTAATTCCTATTTATTATTTTGACACCTAAATAACTCCTCCATAATGAAAAATATTTTTAATAAAATGATCTAAACAATAGAAATTTTTTTTGACAATTTATCCAAACAACAGAATTTCCTGTAAAACATTTTACATAAAAAATTTTTTTTCCTAATAAATCATTTTCCGGTTACCAAACGGACCTTAAAATTACTATCTATGTACAAAAAATTACTATCTATATACAAAATTTGATCAATATTTAGTGAACGGTGAAAACTTTTTCAGAATTTTTAATGAGAACATCAATTTAAACAGTATCAAAACATATTCAAATTATTTCAAAATTTTTATACGAGGTATATGTACCAAGGTCTTTCAATCTATCTTTTGGAGTTTGAAATTTAAATTTTATTTGATATTTTTATTACTCGAAAGTTATGCTATTGGTTATTCCTCATTTAGACTTGTGGTGAATTTTTAATTGAAAGTTATTGGTCTCTTGAAATTTTAGAGAAAGGTTTTGTGTGAAACATAGACTCACATGTAACATTATTATTCATACTAGTGAGGGGCTTATTAGCTATTTGTTTACATAAAATTTCATGTTTACATAATTTATTCTATTTTCTCTTTACATTTTATTCAAATGTGTTATAATATTTTTCAATAAAATTATAAAAATATCTTCAACTCAAAATTAATCTATTTGTTCTCAATTAAGAGTATTTGGTAATTTTAATGAAACAAAATTAAGAATCTAACTTCTTATAAAAACATAAGTTATCCATATGACGTTAATCAGAAAAAAAAAAAACTACAAGGTATTAATTGATAAAAAAAATCATAGGAAGTCATTTGAGCAAAGTTGAAATCATAAAAAAGTGTAAATACAGTTTATTTTAATATTTTTAAAAAATTAATGATATATATTGTTTATATATTCTTTAAAAAAATATTAATTACTCCATTATGGCATATAATGACAAATTTTATTTAGCTCCATTAAAATTAAATTAAAAGACATAGCATTTGGCTATAATTTTGCTAATTATAACTTAATCCGCTAATAAAACTTGAAATCACCTTTTCCTTTCAGTGTTATGTCTAATTGTATGGATTAGAAACATTCCTTTTCTGTTATCATAATTATTTTTTAAGACACTAAAAAAGTTCATATATATATATATATATATATATATACACACACACACACACAACATCAATCGAACTTATTAATTTTTAAAAGGCTTTTAATTAAAATTATGGTCATACTATTTCTTTTTACAGAATCATGGCTGTATTAATATTTGTTGATAAATTATGAATTTAGCTTTTTGACTCATAATACTAAAAATGTCAAACCTCTTAATCTTGGCACGTGCATTAGTAGTAATGACTAGATTAATTAATTGCCATTAGCCTATAGCCCAAAATAAAAAAGACGCATTACTTAATCTAATATTTTCCTCATCTTATTCTCCAATCCAATTGTATTATTTTAGTGGAAAATACACTTACCCCATTTCCTTAGTGTCATCGAAGGATAATGCACAACTTATTCAATTAATTAATTAATTAATTAAATTATACTGGTCCTGGTCGGCCAACCAAACAAAGTAATGCAAAAAGATTATAAAGACCACTAAGATAATTAGTCATTCTCCTTTCAAGTTTTCCAAAGACAAGAAAGAATCCACTTTTCTTTCCATAGTTGTGAAACATCATAACACTTGGAACAAGCAAAGCTATAAAATAATGCAACAATTAACACTTTGGGATATAATATATTTAATAATTTGATGCACCTACCTAATGAATCTATTCATCATGTTTTTGATATTCTTATTCTTCGATCCTATCCTCAAGCAAGGAGAAAAGACATTAGTTAATGCTAATTTCTTCTCTAGTTAATAAAAATGAAAACTAAGTACTCTTTTAAATAATATCAATGGGGTTTGTATGCCAAAGACATCTAATAGGTTGGTCTAGTCTTTTGAAATAATAATAACTAGAATTCGACATAACCACTTGGTGGGTACAAGAGAACAAAATTTAAAAATGGTATAATGTTTGAAAAAGCTTTTCAATTATTTAAGAAATTTTAATTAAATTTTTATGCTTTTATTGCATTCAATTAAGAGTTTTATATTTTTATTTTAAACTAAATAGATCCTTATGACTAATGAATGATTAATTATCATTGGGTAAAATATCATTTATTATTTAATTTTCACATGACGCTAATGTGAAAAGTAAAAAAAATTATATAATTATATTATCATACTATAACATTATCCATTATAACATGTCAGTATACTACGTTAACGTCACATGATATAAAATGATAAGTGATATTTTAATTAATAATAATTAACTAACTATTAATAATAATTAAATATAATAAAAAAATAAAAATATATTTAAATTTTCATAAATATTTGAAAGATTTTGTTTAAAAAATTTTACTGGTAAAACAAATTAATAAGCACATTCATTCCTAATTTGATAAATATAGTTATAATTTCTTTAATTTTAAATAATTTTATCAATAAAATTGACCAAACTTGATATGATGGATTGGTTGCATCAAATTCAACAATTGATAATAAATAAATATATCTAAAAGCTTTTTGACTGTCCAAACGAGAAATCATTTTGGTTTACATGTGCTGATTGGAATGGACGGGAGTGATCGGGATATGCAACAAAATTTTGTCTAAGATTTTTCTTGGAATAATTTCGGAAAAACAAGTAAAGATAAGTCACCAAAAAAGAAAGGGATAGGACGAGAAAGAGAGAGAGAGAGAAAGAGTAGAATTATTCCATCCCATAGATAATATCTCAGTCAAGGGGCAAATGACTTGCTTTTGTCTTTCACGAGACGTGATGTCATCATTCCTTACCCTTTGTAATGACGCAAGGGTGAACGAGGCAAATGAGACAAGATCTACAGAAAAACACAAGGGACAGCCGTGATGAATTGTTTCCTTGTGGCTCGCCTCCTCCCTCGCTTTCCTTAATTTAGTTTCACACGTGTAAAATCTCACTTGAAATTTTTTTATTAAATGACACAAAATTGTTTATATATATATATATATATTTATTTTATGTATTTAGTATCCTTATATCTCTTTTACTAATTTTTTTTAAAATTCAATATTTTAGAAAGGGAGTATATAATGTATATCACCGAAAGGGCCGCAAACGCATGATATCGAAAGCGGCGTGTTCCCGTTTACACTTGTCCGGGTTCTCGCCACGCGGAAACGGGTGGGAAGACCTGGCGATGGCGACCGAGTTGACCTGGACTGGATGTGATGCTTCAACGATTATTTCGTTTTCATTGCTTAGGAAATTACACAGTGTACCCCCTCCACATGCTTCTTCTTCCTCCCAATGGCTAAGCAAGAATATTGTTGAATTTAATTACTCGATCTTGGATACATGGAAAAAAAACTTACTAAAAATCTCATTACTGTTAATCTGGAATATCTGTAATATTGCACAGAAGATTAAATAATCTATTTATTTAATTTTTTTAAAAAAAATGACATAATTTTGTCCTTTAATTATTTTATGGGCATATTGCAAATCTTATCAACCAAAATCTTATATTCAGAGGAGAAAGAAAAAATTTAAATATAATTCATTAAATTAAAATATGTATGTCTATATATATATATATATATATATATATATCAATTATTGAATGGAATATTCAAATGCTTCCTTTTTCAAAATTTGAAAACAATGATTACGATGTATTTTCTTGCTTTGCTTGTTTTTTGACGATTCTTTTGTTGTCAAAGAAAGACATAAATGGCTAGGGCCCTTTATTTTAAGCATGGAAAGCAACGTTGCAAAGAAAATGTGAGAGGGCTGTACACTAAGTCCAGCAAAGGTCATTGGTTTTACAAGCATTTGAGAAACACGACAGCAATTGGGGGTATGAACAACGAAGCTGTGAATCTAACAGCAGCAATTTTGTTTTGACAAAAGCAAATCTTGCCAATGACTCTCTACGGACGGTGGTCTTGACTCCTGGGTCATTCTTTCTCTCTCTCTCTCTCTCGCTGTCTCTCACCTACAAAATTCTTTGGAATTGATGCATCAAGACTCTCTTGTCAATCAACATCGAGACTACTGTAAACCATGGGCTCAAACTTTTTTACCTCAGCATCTTCCCACGTTGAATTTGGTGCTTTGTATAACCACTTTCTATTACTGTGGACACGGCTTTGGTGCCCCAGCTTTAATGCTTTTCTTAGCTAATGGTTCTAATCTAGGAACCCATCAAACAGAAATTATTAGGAGAATAAACTCAGTTCAACAATGTCCTTTCTTACTTATTTAATGGGCATATCTTTATTAATGTTATTTTATTAGTAATTGTTTTGAGGGATAAAGAGGGGAATGACAGATCTAGAACAAGAAAAGAAGAACTTAAACAAGGAGGGTAGAAGCAAGATAAAGTTGTTTAGGTTAAGTTTATCAGGTTCCTCTTTTCATATACTTATATATAACTTATAGATTGATAAATCAGTTTAATAAGCGAATCAATAATCAATACGTGAATAATTTATTATAAATTGTATTTATTCATACAATTTGATCAAATAGTTGCTGAATAAAATTCAAATTCTAATACTTAGTAAAACTTACGAGGTTTTAAGAGCACATTTATAGATTTACTCTCTCAATGCTGAGTGTCATATTTCAATCTATTCCATGTATATACAATTGAGCAAATAATAAATGGAAACAATTATTAGTGGAGTTGACCACCAGATTACAGCCACGATTTAGTCAATATTGCAGTATTAACATTGCTGTTTTTTTTCTTCTTCTAATTGGAGGAACAGATTGCCTCATTAATCGCCCTCAAGTTGAGGCGTGAGAGAGAAAGAACACCCAACTTGGCATGCAACATTTGAAATTAAATTTTTGGAAGAGCTTCGGTGAATATATTTGCTAATTGGCTGTAAGAACGCACAAAACGAGTAACTAGAGGACTTTGAGAAACTTTTTTCAAGAACCAAGTTATAATCAATTTCAATGTGTTATGTTTGTGCATGAAACACCAGGCTGTAAGATATAAAGAGGGCATTGATATTATAAAATAGACGGTTGAGACAAGTGAACACCAAGGTTACGCATAAGAGAGGCAAGTTAAGTGAGTGAGCAGCTGTTGAAGCAATAGCCTTGTATTCGACCTCAACATTGGATATGGCAACAGTTTTTTGTTTCTTGATTAGCTCCCCATTATATCAGATTTGAAACAAGAAAAGCCTCATAATTGTTGGAATCTATACTCGAAAAGATAAAGAAGAACACATGAAGAAATAAAAGAGACTTAACTATTAACAACAAAAAGAAATAAGAAAGAGTTTTGGATGTGAAAACCTATTCGAGACATGATATCAAGCCAAAAATTTAGAAATTCAGTTGGCCATCATTCAAATGACCCAAATGTTTGTTCAATTTGGAAGCCTCCAAATGATGACTCGAACGTTCACATTTCAAACTTCTCGAAGATGTGACACCTTTAAACACAAAGGAGTTACAAATGAGGCCATTTGATTGAGGTTGTTTCCTTTCTCACTAAGGGATAAGGCCAAGGTTTAGTTGAACTCTTTTCCCACTAGCTCCATCATTACTTAGATATGACCTTGCACAGAAGTTTCTAGCCAAGTTCTTCCCCTTCTTAAGATAACTAAAATAAGGAATGATGTTACTTCTTTCACACAATTGAACTTTGAGTCTTTGTACGAAGCATGGGAGAGGTATAAGGACTTGCTTCGAAAATGCCCGTACCACAGTCGACCTAAATGGTTTCAAGTACAAATATTTCATAATGGGTTGTTGAATCCAATTCGAACTACAATTGATGTCGTAGTTGGTGGAATTATCATGGTTAAGTTCGTTGATGATGCTTATAACTTGTTGGAAGAGATTGCATCGAACAAATATCAGTGGCATTTTGAGAGTTACTAAGGAGGTTAGCTGGTGTTCACGAGTTGGATGCTATTAATGATTGACTGCTTGGTAATCGCTCTCACTAAGAAATACAATTCCTTTAGAGTCCATTCAATACAAAGTTCCTTTATTACTTGTGATTATTATGGTGAGGGACACTCGAGCAATCAGTGTCATGAGTATCAAGTTAGTGTAATTTGTGGGAAATATACAGTAAAACAACCCATACTCCAACACATATAATCCAAAGTCGAGGAATCACCCCAACTTTACTTAGAGTAACAATCAAGGTCCTTCGTCAACTCTAAGACTGAATTTTCCTCTAGGTTTTCCATTTCAACCTAAACCCCCAATGCAAGAAAGTAAGCTATCTATAGAGGAGCTTCTCATGTAATATATGGCTAAAGCAGACGCTTGTATTCATAGTCAAGTAGTTTCGTTGAAATATCTTAAGACTCAAGTGGGGTAATTAGACAATGTTGTCAACAATATGCCTTAAAGGGACTTTACTAAGCAATATTGAGCCTAATATGAGGAAATAAAGGTAAGGAACCTTGTATGGTAGTAACCTTTAGGGGTAGGAAAGAAGTTAGTAGCAGTAATAAGATAGAAGAGCCATAAGAGAAGCCAGTTGAGAATGAATCAAAAGTTCAAAAGCTAGACAAGCAAGTGCAGGTAAAAAATACACAAGCAGCACACCCTTCTCCATTTCCTCAGTTTTTCTAGAAGAGAACTTTAGACGTTTAATTTCAGATATTTCTAGAGGTTTTTAAGAAGCTCCACATTAGTATCCTTTTTGCTAAAGTTTTAGAGCAAATGCCTTCGTATGGTAAGTTTTTTAAAAATATCTTGACATAAAAAAGGAGATTGGGTGACTATGAGACAATGACACTTATTGAGGAGTGCAATGCTATTATCCAAAACAAGCTTCCACCAAAGCTTAAGGATCTAGGAAGTTTTTCTATTCCTTCCACTATTGGTAGTTTTAAAATTTTTAAAACTGTGTGATTTGGGTGTTTGTGTTTTGATAATGCCTTCATCTATTTCCAAGAAACTTGGATTTAATAAGATACAATTTACTACTATTTCTTTGTAGTTAACATATAGAACAATTTGGCACCCTTTGGGATTATAAAGGATGTGTTGGTTAAAGTTGGGCATTTTATATTTCAGTGGACTTTGTTGTGTTTGAGATGGAAAAGGAAGTGAAAATTCCTTTAATCTTGGGATGTCCTTTCTTAGTGACTGCAAGCACAATTATTGGTAAGCCTATATCTTTACCTTCAAGTGAGCAAGACCAAACCTTTGAGTTAAAATCGCCACCTTCACAAATCAAAACCAAGCAATCGCATGAGGAGCATCATTACCACCTCCTAATTGTCTTGATTTTGAGGTTGAGTAGCAAGTTTTACTCTCTAATTCTCATATTAAACTTTTTTCATGGAAACGCAAGGTAAGATGGTTAGGTCTTTTTAAAGTGATCAAGGTCTACCCTTATGGGATAACAGGGATACAGAGTGAGGCCACTAGAGAGCTTATGATTAATAAACTAAGCCTCAAGCCTTATTATGTGGATGAAGAAGAGCAAAAAGGTGCCATAGTCAAGCTAGTGACTATAGAGAAGCGTTTCTTGGGAGGCAACCCAAGTGTTTAAACTTTTAATGTTTCTTTTGTCTTTTAAAATTTTGAATTTTAGTTATTAGATGTTAATTTTTCAATTTTTAATGATTGATTTATGTTTTATTTTCCTCCTGTAGATTTTCTATCATTTTGCCTTCATTTAGTGTAAAGAAAGAAGTAAAGAGGTGAGAAGTGAAGAAAAGAAGCAAGGTAAAACATTAAGCTCAACATTGAGGCGCTAAAACAACCATGAAGGCTAACCTAAGAAGGGAACACTGCAGCATTGGTCCTTTAGTGTTGCGGCACTACAATAGTGCTTTTGAAAAAAAAACAAAAAGAATAGCATTTTTCAGCGTTGCGATGTTGGGTCGGGGATTCTCCCTTTATTTAAGCTTTCTCACGTTCTCTTTTCTTCTCAAATTTAAACTCTAGTTGCAAATTTCTTGCTTCCCTTTCCATCAAACCCATTCACAAAACCTTCCAAAAACTCAAGTTTCTTCCATAAAAACACAAGATTCAAGGATTTTTACCAACTTTCTTCCTTCAAAGTGCAGATTGTTTTCTCAAGTAAGTGCTAAGTTTTTAAGAATTTTTGTGTTTGAGAATATTGCTTATGTTGGAAGAGTTTAGTTGGCACTTGATAATGGGTTTTCAATATTGTTGATATTGCAATTATGACTCATTAAGTTTAGATTCTAATATGCACCTAAGTATTTAGCTCATTGGTTGGTGCATAATCCCTCTACCTAAAAAGTAGAGTTCGAATCCCCACTTCCCTAATTATAAAAAAAAAAGTTTAGATTCTAATATTGGCTACATATGACATGTAAGTGTATATCTACCTTACACGTAAATCAAATCAATTATCTTATGCAATTGATATTGATCATATGCCATTCCATCCAAGGCTCACACTAAACTTTCTCTTTCAGTTCCATTTAGGTTACCTTATCAGTCTAATTGGTGGCCAATCAATTAAATGCATTAAGAATAGCATTGAAATAATTAACTCAAACACTATCAATCATAAGCAAAAGAGAGTACTAAAAATTCAAACTACATGTTGGATTCAATTGTTATTCTAGATAAGAAAATTAGTTCCTCATAACTGCTAAAAACATCATCTAAAAAAGTTTAACCATCAAAATAAAACAAAGAAAGTATAAAAAGAACTAGAGAAGAAAAGAAAACTAAGATTCATTAGGTCCTCGATCTTTAACCTTCAAGAGTTTTTCCTTGCTTTCTTGATGGCTTTTTTTCTTCAAAGAAAACCTAGCTTAATTGTTATTCTTAAGTGCTTTGGAAGGGTCTTTAAATAGGGCTTAGAATTCTACATTAATTGAAAGTCCAAATATCATGAAACTTAAGATGTCATGTTAACTCCACAACATTGTGACACTGAGCTTTCTGACTTGGCCCATGCTCACCTCTTCTTCATAGCATCGCGGCACCCAACGCTTTATCTTGCCACATTTGTTATGCAACACTACTTCGACTTGTGATGCAATTTTCTCCTTTTTCAAAGTTGAATTGGGTAAAGTGGTAAACATAAAATTATAGCCTTGTCTCTTATCTTTTTAATGGCTTAAGAATCACATTAATTGAATTTTTAGAATGAAAGTTATGCTCAAAATATTGAAACATGTGTGGAAAAAGCATTCATCAATTCAAGCCCTTTCAATTGCACACTTATAAGAGCAACAAACTAACTTAAATAATGACTAAACTTAAAGGAAATTATTATAAAAAAGCTTAAAACAACCTAAAATGATTTACTAAACTAAATAAAGATAAATAAAAGTATATAATTTCTAAATTTAATCTCGAGAAGTTAATCCATTTAATCCTCTAAATGTGACAAAATAAAGAGTTATCACATCCCCTAACTTAAGTTTTTTTTTATTCCTCAAGCAAAACAGAAAAGAAAACTAAGCAAAACAAAAGCATGTATATGATGAAAACAATTTAAATAAAGAAAACAACTAGCTAGAGATAGGTTGCACCAAACCCATGATCTCTCATAATGTCCTTGTAACTTATCTCAAATCTCAACTCAAGGTAAAACATAGGTATTGTCATGACCTAAACTCGTAGGTCCATGATCAATGTATGAGCTTAGCAAGTGGAGCCCGTGAAACCTGAGCAAGCCTTAGAATTCAAATGCCAAACATACATAGCCAAGGGTTCTCGATTTCCATGTATCACAAAATGTTTAAATTCGAACACATTTAATAAGCCCCTTGGCAAACAATTTACAAACATGATATTCATAAGGCCATACAAGGTGGGTTCGTACATAACAACCCTTACACAAGTTCAATTGGCACATCATGCCTACATATATATCTACTACCATATGAGAAGTGGAAGCTCGTGACAAAATCAATAAAGTGGCCAAAATAGGGGACTTACCAGATGTAAAAAATGGGTGAGTTAATGGATGACCTTTGCCACGTAATCTGATGGCCTATTTATCTACACATGGTACAAACAAATGGGTGAGTCATTTAATACTTAATGAAGGGTGTAGACAAAATCAAAATCATATATATATCATTAATTATTTAATGCATTACCAGTGCAACCAAACATTCTAGCAAACATCTCCAATATAAGGGAAAATCATCATCCCTAAAGAGCCTCCACAGATATCATATATATCATTGGGCTTA
>NW_018397256.1:2707993-2745972 GCF_002168275.2 Theobroma umbraticum | reverse complement strand
TAGATGTTCATCATATCCTTTAGATTTCCTAATCTAGACTCACACAACATAAGCCACCCATGTGGCTTGCACTAAGGCACACAATCATGACATATACCATTCACACACACACACACACACACATTATTTGTTTTCTAGCCTAGGTATGATTATCTAGGCTTACATACAAAATCCAGTACTAGTGCAACGCATCTTTTATTCGTCATGCATCACATGCATTGTAAACTAAACCCACTCATAGTGACAAATTGAAGGCACTCCACAGCCAAGCTCAACTTTAGCCTTCAATCATCCTCTAGCTCACCAATGGATCGATTGCCTTAACTTCCCCATTAGAACACATTAAAATATCCAATTATTAATTAAATCTTGACTTTCGAAAAATGCTAGCTTTTCTAAAATAACTAAATTCTTAGCAATCCAACATTTAAGCTCAAATCCTTTTTTAATGAATGCTAGTTAAAATTCTAGCATGCAAGTATATATATCGAATAGATAGTATATAAGTAAGTAGAGTATTGATCCCACAGAGAATTGATATAAAATTTTAGTAAATATTAAAATTAGAATAATTTAGTTTTATTCAAATAATTAAAATATGAATTCTAATTAAACTAAAAATTACTCAACTAAAACTATTTTAATTAAAAATTAAAGCAAAAAAATAATTGGGTAGAAAGCAAATTAAACAAGCCTAGGATTATAATATCCCTCACACTTCATCTAAATTTTAACTCTCTTTCTCAACTTATTTCAATGGTTTGAATTGCTAACCTAGAGTTCTCAATTATTTATAAGGGTCTCCTGACTCATCTTATATAAATATATTTATTTTAAACTAAAACACTATATCTTTATGTGAATTGAAATTAAAATAGATTCTTTAACTTTAGTTCTTAATTCTGGCTACATATGACATATAGGTATATCCCTATCCTATATGCAAATAAATTATTATGATTATATGCTATCCTAATTTTAGTCTGTACTAAACTCCCTTTCTCAAGTTTGTTCAGGCTCCTAGATTAATTTAATTGGTGGCCAATCAATTAAAAAGCATTAAGAACAAATTGGAATAAACAATTCAATTCCATTGAAAATAAGCAAGAAAGAAATTAAAAATTCATATTACATGTGAGTTCAATTGCAATCCTAGAAAAATAATTTAGTTCATAACATCTAATAAAAACTTCATCCAAAAAAAATTAGCCATTAATACAAGTCAATAAAAAAAAAGAAAAACACAAAAGTAGAAAAAGAAAGCTAATAGTTGAAGCTTTGTGATCTTGATTCTCCTTCCAATTCTCTTGATTTCTTGCTTTGTTTTTGGCTCTTTTTCTTCAGAGAAATTACTTATTGCCTCATCTTAGAATCCTCTAAAAAAGGTACCTTAAATAGCCTCCAAAAGCCCTAGCTTCCAAAATCTTGTAAGCTTGTTATTTTTGGAAAATATGTTGAGCACCACGGCTTTCATTTCCCAAAGCCACAGCTCTCAAAGGTTCTGTCTCAATTATATTTTCCTGGTGTAGTACTTCCACTTCGATAAAGATTCTGACCACCTTTGGATCAGAACTAGGCAAAATGATCAAATTAAAGTTATAGCCTGCCTCTTAGCTTTCTAATGGTCTAAAAATCATATCATTTGGACTTCTATAGTTGGAGATATGCTTAAAAAACCAAAATGTATGCAAACAGAGCACTAGTCCATTATGCAACTTTTTTCACTAATTGAAATTATTTTTGATCCTACTCCTACGAAAACATAAAAATAAATATAAATAATATAAAACTAACATTATTAACTTAAAATAAACATTTAAACATAAAATAAACTCAACTAATAAAATAACTAAAAACATTTAAATCCGATTCTAAATCTTGTCTAACTTAGACTAATTAGATATTTAATCTCCCATTAAATATATGTATTTGATTCACACATCAAATGCCCTCAAACTTGAATCTTTGCTTGTCCATAAGCAAAAAGGAAGAACTAAAAACAAAGCTACTAGTTAGAGATGCAATTCACCAAAGCATGAATTCACTATTTTTGTTTTCTCAAAAATTATCCCACAATTTTAACTTAAGGTGAAACGTAGATAATCATCTAATTCAAGCTCAATTCAAGTGCAAGTTCATTCTCAAATGGATTTCACAATATTTATATGTGTGTGAGTGATATTTTTACAAGGAATATCATACAATCTAGATAAGATTATACCAATGCAAAATTTTGCTAAGTGCTAGAATTCCATACGTTTGTTTTTCATCTTTTTCTCCATTAATGTAGACTAACACTTATTCAAAAATTAATAGGTCTTTATTAAGCTCATAATGTAAGGCTAGGGTCTAGGTATGATAAAGGATATAATGTGACTCAATATCACCCTAAGCACATAAATATTTAGGACCGATGGAGCTTTTATTTTCCTTTACTAAGTACACCATGTTCATCAATTTTTTTTCTTTTAGTTCAACACTTCTTCGTTTTCTCATCTTTTTTTTTCTTTTATATCACAATTCCATCCCCCCAAACTTATTTCCTTTTTTACTGTAGGTAGTGGGGTGAATTCTAACAATTTTTGAATTTTTTTTAAGCAACTCCACATTTCTATATTTTTCAACATTTAGTTCAATCTATGTTTCTTAAAATAATATACATGCTTAGGAGTGAGGGTTGCAAAATTAGAATTTTGTTTTAAGGCTAAGCTTATTATCTTGTGGTTAAATAAAGAAAGGGGAAATTAGGCTCAAAGGGGTATACTAGGGATAAGAGTTTAATAATGTTAGCTTGAAAGGATCAAATGATCCAAAGATGGCCTAAATCATGTCCCATCCTAAGTGTTTCTAGAATTTCACCTCGAGAGAGAATCAAACAAATTTTAGGATCCTTGACTTCACTAGACTTTTTATCAACATAAACTTCCTCTAAATCACACGATAATTCTAAGTAAAAGATTTAATGTACAAATTATTGGAAATCTCATTCTATTGTAAAACCAACAAAAGAATATCACAATCACTAAATTCATGTTTATACCAAACCAAGAATGAAAATAGCAAGATAATCAAAAATATCATCCTAGGATTGGTAATGTCATGGCATAGGCAATTTTCATTTTAGGCATTTCTAAAATAAATCCTAAAAATAAAAAATAATTTCAAAAATACACTAACCTAAAACATCACAAAACTAATAACAATAAAACCCTCCCCCACACTTAAATTACACATTGTCCTCAATGTAAAAACCTTGAAAAAAAAAGAGAAAATTAAACTCCCTTATCAATGGTGGCAATGCTTAGAAAGCTCTAATTTTCTTTCTACTTATCTTCATACTTTCCAAACATGCATACACAATAAAACAAGCTAGGGAGAGGTTATAACTACTTATTTACATAGAAAAACAAAAAGGAACTAAAATAACAACTAAATCCAAAAGGATATAGCTTGGGTTATCTCCTTAACAGCCTTTTTTTATAGTCACTAGCTTGACTTTGGTTGAGATCTTCATTCACCTTTTAAGGAGTTTTGACTTTGCATGGAAAAAGTTTAACGTGTGATAGTAGCTTCCTTCGAAGATAAGATTGTAGTGACTTTAACTCAAGATTTGGTACTTGCTCAACCCAAGGTGGTGGAATAAGTTGGACTTTTATCCAACTTCTCAAGTTGAGTTCTTCTTGAATAATGCACTTTGGTGTAGCCTTCAAAACATATGCAACATTTTTAAGTTCTTCATTCTGGTCCTTAGTTGTTGCATCTTGAACCAAACAAATTACAATTAGTTTCTTTGGATTTTCCATATCAACAGCCTCCTTAGATAACTCATCAATTATATCTAAAAAGGGTAAATGAGGCACATATGGCTTGACTTGTGGTGGTGTAGATACTTCCTTTCTCTTGCTTAACTTCTTCATATCAAACTTGCTTATTGGAAGTATTCTCTTTATATACGTTATCTCTATCATCTACCACATCTTTGTTGTTTACCTCATTTAGATGTTTACCATATTCTTCTTTTTTAGGATTAAACTCAGTGCCATTTGGTAAAGTTTCTTGAGGCCTATTATTGATGTCATTAACAAGTTGTACCATTTGAGTCTCAAGATTTTTCAATGAAGCTACTTGACTTTGAATGATGGCATCATTCTTTACCAAGTATTACACGAGAACATCTTTTAAGGTAGGCTTCTTTTCAGAGATAAGAGCTCTAGCTTGTAACTAAAAACCATTATGGAAAACAGGTTGTGATGAATATGTAAGACCCTGATCATTACGCTAAGAAAAATTTGGGTTATTCCACCTTTGAGTTGTAATTATTGAAGTATGAATTGTTTTGCTGCTCATTGAAGTTTCAATCAAATTGCATTGATTCATAATATGCTGGACAATAATCACTTGAATGCCTATCTCCACAAAACTCGTATGTCACAAAAACATTAACACCCAAGGTGTTAATTCTTTAAGACAAAGCATTTACTTGAGCGATCAAAGCACTAATAGCCAATATATAATCACAAGCGACCCTCCTAGGCACAAAATGTTCAGATAACCACTGATAATTATAAAAAGTCATCACCTCAACCAAAGTGCCAGAAAATAAAATTAAAAAAAAATTAAATTAAGACTCAAAATTGCTTGGTAATAGTATTAGTAAAAATTTTAGAAAATAATTCCCTGATAACGTCACCAAAAACTTGTTAGTTAAAATTCTACTGCACAAATATACATATCGAATAGATAGTATATAAGCAAGTAGAGTATCAATTCCATAGAGAATTGATATAAAATTTTACTAAGTACTAAAATTAGAACAATTTAGTTGTATTCAAAGAATTAAAATCTAAATTTTAATTAAACTAAAAATTACTTAACTAAACCTAATTTAATTAAATATTAAGGCAACAAGATAATTGGGTAAAAAAAAAATCAAACAAGTCTGAGATTACAATATCTCTTACACTTCATCTAAATCTTAACTCTCTTTCTCAACTTATTTCAATGGGTTGAATTACTAATCTAGAATCTTTAATTATTTATAAAAGTCTTTTTATAAAAGTCTTTCGACTTATCTTATAAAAATATCTATTTTAACCAAAACACTATATCCTTATATGAATTGAAATTAAAACAGATTTATTAAGTTTAGGCTCTAATTCTGGCTACATATGGCATATAGGTGTATCCCTATCCTATACACCAATCAATTATTATGATCATATACTATCCCAATTTTAATCTACACTAAACTCTTTTTCCTAAGTATGTTTAGCTTTCTAGATCAATTTAATTGGTGGCTAATCAATTAAAAAGCATTAAGAATAAATTGAAATAAACAATTCCATTCCATTGAAAATAAGCAAGAAAGAGATTAAAAATTCATATTACATGTGAGTTCAATTACAATCCTAGAAAAATAATTTAGTTTATAATATCTAATAAAAACTTCATCCAAAGAAAATTAGCCATTAATCAAAGTCAAAGAAAATAAGAAAAACACAAAAGTAGAGAGAGAAAACTAATAGTTGAAGCTTGTGATCTTGATTCTCTCTTCAATTCTCTTGTTTCTTGCTTTGTTTTGGCTTTTTTTCTCTAAAGAAATTGATTACTACCTCCTCCTAGAAACCTTTATTAAATAGCATCCAAAAGCCTAGCTTCCAAAATCTTGTCAGCTTGTTATTTTTGAAAAATACGTTGAGCGCTGCAGCTCTTATTTCCTAGAGCTGAGGCCCTCAAAGGTTCTATTTCAATTCTATTCTTTTATTATAATACTTCCACTTCGACAAAGATTTTGACCACTTTGGAGTCAAAACTAGACAAATTGGTGAACATTAAAGTTGTAGCACTCCTCTTAGCTTTCTAATGGTTCAAATATCATGTCATTTGGACTTTTTTATTTGGAGATATGCTTGAAAAACTAAAATGTATGCAAACAGAGCATCAGTCCATTATGCACCTTTCTTATCCAATTGAAATTATTTTTTATCCTACTCCTACAAAAACATAAAAATAAAAATAAATGACATAAAATTAACATTATTAACTTAAAATAAACATTTAAATATAAATTAAACTAAACTAATAAAATAATTAAAAACATCTAAATTCGATCCTAAATTCAGTCTAACTTAGACTAATTAGGTATTTAATCTTCCATTAAATATATGTATTTGACGCACACATTAATGAACTAAACTCATGCCTTAAAAGTTCCATTGCATGATCTAAACTTCAAATTCTAGCAAAATTGAGGGAGATTCACCAAATCTGAAAAACTTGAATTTCTTAATATTTAACCGATTAAATTGAAAACTAATTGGTAAAAACGTGTAATCTTACCTTAATAATGTTTTTCTAAACTCCAATGAGCTCGAAATTGCTTTAAAATTTTGTTTGGGGTTTAGGGTTTTAAAATGGTGGAAAGAGAAAGAGGTACGGTATTTGTTTAAAATAGACGGAATGGCCGAAACCACTTTTATTTTTGCCTTTCCTCAATGTTGTATTGATACATTTGGGATGTATCGATACATGTTCATGGGTTTTTGACCAAATCTATCGATACATTGTGGCAATGTTTCGATAGATTTCAAGAAAAATGATCACTACCTAAAAATGTATTGATACATGGGGGAATGTATCAATACTTTTTCCCCTTGGTGCTTTCTGTTTCAAATCTATTAGTACATTGGGGTAATGTATCGATATATGTTCATCCCATCAGGAATGTATTGATAGATTGAGGAATGTATTGAAACAATTTCTTCCATATGCCTTATGTAGTTCATCCTACCAGGAATTTATCAATACATTTTCCTTTATAGACAGTTTTTCAACTTTCCAAACTTCCAAAAATCCAAACTTAACAATGCAAATTCATTTCTTGTTAATATCACACTCCAATTAATTCATATAATTCAAATCCATACACATATATCTTCAAATATAACATCAAATGCAAATCAAAGCCTCAAGCTATAGGGTTCATTCATCGTTTCACATAAAAATAGCGTAGGTGTCATAATATAGGCTTTATATACTTAGCTCACTTAACATGTCGCTAAAGTCCTCAATGATATCATAAATTCTCAAAATCACTTTTAGTTAACTTAGTTTACATTGAAAATTATGGGTGTTGCAAGTATCATTTAAGTCCATGTTTCAATTCAAATGCAAGGTCATTCTAGAAAGGATTTTCATGTGTGTGTAATCTTTTTACAAAGCATTTCATGCAATCCAAATAAATTTATATTTGTGTAAAATCTGAATTAGTACAAGAATCCCATAGCTTAATTTTCATCTCTCTCTCCACTAATATAGACTAATACTAAGTTAAGGATTATTAGGTCTTTATCAAGCTTGTAATGAATGGTTAGGGTCAAGATAGGATAAAATATATTTATACAGCTTAAATCACCCTAAGCATATAATCATTCTAGGACTTATATAGAGCTCTAGTCATACTTCCATGTAAAACCCTCTTTTTTATGTCAACTTTTTCTTTTGTTTAACGCTTTATTCTTTGATTTTTCATTTTCATCACAATTTTACATCACCAAACTTATTTCTTTTTATGATGGATATGAATATTAAGCATATTTTGA
Source organism: Theobroma umbraticum (assembly GCF_002168275.2). Lineage (NCBI taxonomy): Eukaryota > Viridiplantae > Streptophyta > Magnoliopsida > Malvales > Malvaceae > Theobroma > Theobroma umbraticum. The sequence goes on along the minus strand of NW_018397256.1, from coordinate 2,738,371 downwards.
ACTTTTTCATCAACTCCACCTTATACCTTGTTCAATGTCTAGCTTTATACACTTCCTAAAATGACCAACATACTTAAGAGTAAAGGGTGTAATATTGGAAATTTATTTATGGGCTAAGCTTAAATAAAATAAGTGTTTAACAAAGAAAAGGTAATATTAGGCTTAAAGGGGTATACTAGGGATAAAAGTTTATAAAAATAGTCTCGAAAGGCTCAAACGATTTAAAACTAGCCTAAATCATCTCCTAAACTAAATATTGCCTAGGATTTTACCTTGAGAGAGAATCAAACAAATTCTAAAATTCATGACATAATCCAAAATTCTACATCAACATAAACCATCTCTAAATATGCACAATAATTCTAAGCAAAAGACAATATGCTCTATTTATTGCAAATCTCATTCCAACAATGATACTTAACATATGAATTTAGCACAAACTCGAATGATATCCATATTTACCAAAAGCTAAAGACAAAAAGACAACTAAGTTCTCATCGGTAGATAAGGGAATCATAGAAAAATTAGCACAATCAACTTTAACTTAAAATTATTAAAACAAAACATAAAGAAAAGTAAATGATAAATAACTAAAAACATAAATGCAAATAAATAAAAAGAAAACTCAAAAGAAATAAAACCATAGTTCATAAAAAAAAAATTCAAACTCTCCCCCCAAACTTATATTCAACATTGTCCTCAGTGTTAAAAATATATAAAGAAAAGGTAAAAGAACACTCTTCTGGTTTGTGTAGGAATGTGGAGAGACTCTACTTGTCTTCTTCATCTTTTTCATTATTGCCTATGCTTGGAGGATCCGGTAAGGTAAGAAAGTTGTTCATATCCATCCGCTTGTAGTTTACACATGCTTAGAACATCTTGTCCATGGCTCAATTGCACTCCACTTGATATGACATTTGCTAGGCTCAAGACGTCATATTCTATGAGGTAATGTCAAATTCTAGGCTTGAGGTCGAGTAACTCTAGGTCATGGTGCAAAGGAAGAACTATCAGCAACAATAAAGGGATCATAATATCTCTGAATAAGTCCCACATTAATGGGAGCTTTTGAATGCAACAATTCTTCACTCTTGTCCCAAAGGACACCAATTCTCCCACATAAAGTGATTATCAAAGAGGAGAACCATAAATCATCTCGTTTTGAATGGGTTGTTTGTAGTATAGCGTTAAAGATCACTTGACCAATGTTGATGGATTTTCTTGTAACAATGGCATAAATAAGGACTGCTCTCTCCCATGTAACATCGGTAATGTGTATGAATGGAAACATCTTTACTTCTATAAAGTAAAGCCACACATTTATGTCCCTCTTCATTGCACTAGCTTTCAAGGATATTGGCTCACTTTTCAACAACTTTCATTGTGCACCGTTTTCACAAAGCACTAAGATAATTTTGTTCAAATCTTAATGATTGCCTAAAGATTACCCATAACCATCATTCTCAATATTAGGAGCTTTGATGGCTTGGTTATGCAAGGTACCTATTTACCTTGCACAAAAGCTATACCATTATTATGCTTAAAAGTGTCAGTGTAAAATTCTCCTACTACTGGTATGACAGCTGTCTCTAGTTGAGCATAGAATTTCTACCATTTCCTTTCTTTAATATGGGCTTGTATCCCAAGGTAGCGTATTAGAGCATTATCAAAACCATTTCTTGAATTGGAACTTTATTGACGAGGGAACTATTATGTCTTGTGATAGCATTTGCAGACACAAATTTTGTTTGATCAAATGAGCTACTCAAATTGCCTCTTACTTTCTTTGGTGCCATTATTAACTTGTTTGCAATAAATATCAATAAACAATGCAAATATCCGTAGCAACTATTTAAGACCCAAAATCTTGTAATCGCACAATCACAACTATGAATTTCTTCGACTCTCAATCCTTCAAACAAATTGCAAGAATAATATATCTCAAATATTTTAATAATTAAGACAAGTAATCAACCTACAATTCAAGCCACAATTCAATCTAAAATCAAGTCTCCCAAATTAAAGTCTCAACTCTTTCAAGAAATTGATAACTCTATTATATAGAGTTTTTTAGCCACATTTTGGATGTTAAAATAGATAAACCTTTGTGTTTTAAGTCAATTTTAGACAGTTTTTATGTTTTTAGTTAATTAGTTTTAAAGCATGATAACTTAGTTTAATTCAAGTAATTCTAGTTCTTTTTTCATGTTAAAGGTCCTATTTTAAGCCAATGCTGATTTTGTCCTTGTGTTTGTAGGTTTTCAAATGCATAAAGTTAAATGGTAATGAACTATGAAACGAAGATTAAGTGCAGATTTTCACTAAACATGTTGCGGTAATTTGGACATAACTCAAGCTATAGAGATTCAATCAACGTGATTAATGGACCATTAGAAAGTTAAGAGGTAAACCTACAACATTTATATTCACTATTTTTCCCATATCAGCTTCAAGGTTGGAGAAATTCACATTGCAATATGAGGTATTGTAGCAATTCTTCACCAAGGCCGCACAAGAAGCAGCGCTGCGACCTTGCAAAACTCAAGGCTATAGTACCCAAGGAAGCAGCAATGCTCCTAAACAAACTTTCAAGAGGCCTATGTCATAGCACCTGAGATGGAAGGTTATTGTGCTAGTTGAAAGACAATGAAAAAAATTATAAGTCTGGAACGTCGTGGTGCCCATGGAGCAAGGCCGTGGCGCTTTGATGTGGATTATGAAAATTCAACCAATCGAGAATCAAGCTTTTTAGGGTTTTTGGAGGCTATACATAGGTGATTTTCAAATGCTGAGAAGGAGGTTCAAAGAGGCAATGAACGGTAATTTTTGAGAGAAAAGAAAAGGGTTTCCAACGAGAGAAATGAGAAGATATTGAAAGAATCGAGGATCAAGAATAAAAAAAAGCTTTGAGATTTCTTTACTCTTCATTCCCTTCTTGTTATTTTGTTGTAGAAATGATATTTTCTCTTGACTTAATCATGCTTGCTATAAAAACAATGATGAACTAATTTTGTTTTCTCGGATTATGGGTTATTTCATTATGTGGTTTGAATATTTGATTTTCCCCTACTAGGTATTAATGTAAATTGCATGGTTTATTCAATTCTGCACTTATTACTTTTCACTTCTTGATCACTAGTTAAAATGTATTGGGTCTCTAAATGAAACTTGATGGAGGGAGTTTAGAATAGACCATCATTTTGGATAGCCTTTCTTCAATTCACTTTAGAGTTAGGTGATAGTTCTGTGTTTAGGATAGACATATACCTATATACCTTAAGCAATTAAATTAGAACACAAATGGAATGAATTTTTTCTAATTAATTTACATAGACATATGAGATTAATTCAGAAAGTTATGTGTGCATGATCTCGATAGAGACGTGTACATAATGTTGATTCTAGGTTAGCCATGTATTCCATTAATTTAAGTCAAGGGGAATGATTTAATTCACATGAAATTTTGAAAAACACCATAATCCTAGGTTTTGAGTAAATATTTCTCTTAGTGATAATTTGTTATTCTTTAATTATTTAGTTAATTAATTAGTTTTAGTTTAATTAATCATTTGAAATCGAGTACTTGGATAAGACTACTTTGTTTTAAATTTGATACTTAGTGAAACATGGTACAAATCTCTATGAGAAATGATACTTAACTTACCTTTAAATTACTTGTACGGACACGTGTACTTGCGTGTCTTAAGTAAACAATAGAAACCAATAATATCTAAGCACAATCAACTCAACAATCATGTACTTCCTTAAAAAATTATCAACAAACTTTTATAATAATCAATAAACCACAAATTCCTAAAAAATGCATAAAATCTTCCAAGAGAAAGAGGGAAAACTTACTTGAAAAATTTGTAACACTTGTTTGTAGATGGTTTAGTGGAGTTTGAACAGGTTTTAGATGTGTTTGGAGGCAAGAAATTCAAGAACTTTGAGTATGTGTGTGAGAGTTTTGGAGAGAAAAAGTGTTTTCGATGAAGCATGAGAGTTTTGGAGGCTAGAGTTTTAAATTTGGAGAGAAAAGAGGTTTAGATAGAAAGGGGGAGTTTTCGAGCCAATTGGGCCCCACGGCCTTGAGATTTGAGCCATGTGGCTATCTTTTCACATTGTGGTGCTACAGCGCTCACCTTTCTATCTCAATGGTCATCCTCTTCAGATTTAGGTGTTGTAGGGCTGGCTTTCTTTTTATTTTTTTAATATCTGTAAATAAAAAAATTATATTAAAAAGTAAAATAAATAATTACTAAAGAAAAATAAATTGATTAAGAAAATTTTAAGTGTAGAAGCGTGGGTTGCCTCCCAAGAAGTGCTTGATTTATAGTCATCGGCTTGACTTTCTCAAGCTCATTGGGTGTTGAGAAGATTGATTGAGGATCTTTGACGATCGATTTCACCTCTCCAATAGTGTTTGAGACGTTGCCCGTTCACCTTGAATATATCATTTTAGCATTCATTAGCAACTTCTATCACTCCATGAAGGAACACTTTCATGACAACGAAAGGTCCCAACCACCTAGACTTGAGCTTACTAGGAAATAATCTCAACTGAGAATTATAAAAAAGAACATGTTGGCCTAGTTCAAAGTGATACTAAATGATCTTTTTGTCATGCCATCTCTTCGTCTTCTCCTTGTAGATATTTGCATTCTCATAAGCTTGAAGACGAAGCTCATCCATCTCATTGAGTTGCAAGAGATGCTTTTTACTAGCTGCTTGAAGATGAAAATTTAGTTTCTTAATGGCCTAACATGCATTATGCTTAAGGTCAACTAGAAGATGGCAAGCTTTGCCCAAAACCAATCTAAATGGAGACATCCTAATCAAAGTTTTATAGGTAGTCCTATAAGCCCACAATGCATCATCTAATCTCTTAGACCAATCTCTTCTCGATGGACAAACATTTTTTCAAAAATTCTTTTGATTTCTCTATTGGATACTTCATCTTGGCCATTAGTTTGTGAATGGTATACTTTGGTAATTTATGTTTCACTCCATATTTAGCAAATAGTGCCTTAAAATAATTGTTGCAAAAATGAGAACCTTCATCATTGATAATAGGTCTAAGGGTGCCAAAACAAGTAAAGATATTCATTTTCAAAAAGTTCATGACCTCTATGGAGTCATTAGTTAAGAGTGTTGTAGCTTTAACCCATAAATGTATACATAATCAATAACAACCAAGATATACTGATTATTGTATGAAGATATAAATAGACCCATAAAGTCAAATCCCCAAACATAAAAAATCTCCACCTCGAGGATATTGTTAAAAGCATCTCATGTCTTCATGAGATGTTGCCTATTCACTGATAATTATCACACTGTACAACAAAATAATGAGCTTCTTTAAAAAGTGTAAGCCAATAAAAACCTGATTGAAGAACCTTTGTAGCAGTTCTTTGACCTCCAAAATGTCCTCCATAATCTGAAAAGTGACAATGGTGAAGTATTCTTTGAATTTTATCCTCTAGAATGCACCTTCTAAGAATTTGATCCCCACATTGCTTGAACAAGAAAAGCTCATCCGAAACATAATATTTGAAGTCATGCAAAAAAAATTTTCTTCTATTGAGAGTTCAAACTATAAGGGAAAAGATTACTTACAATGTTGTTCATAAAATCAGCATGCCATGGTAATCTTTTCTGCCTGTTCACATGAAACAACTACTCATTTGAAAAATTCTCATTAATCACAATAGAATTATTAGCTTGTGTCCCATTTTCCAATCTTGAAAGATGGTTGACACTTGATTTTCTATTCCTTTTTTTCTCCAATTTCTAAATAAAATTCTTGTAACAAAATCACCCGCTTTATCAAGAGTGGTTTAGCATCCATCTTTTCAATCAAATATTTGATTGCAGAATGATTAGTACAAATAATGACTTTAGTGCCAACAAGGTAGGTGTGAAATTTATCAAATTCAAACACTATAACAAGCAGTTTCTTTTCAATAGTGGTATAGTTCATATGGGCTTCAGTCAATGTTTTATTTGCATAATAAATAGGATAAGTATTTTCTCTTTTCGTTGGCCTAAGACTGCGCCATTTGCATAATCACTTGCATCACTCATAAGTGCAAATGGAAGACCCCAATTCAGAATTATGATAATAGGTGTAGAAACCAATCTCTTTTTCAGCTACATATATGCCTTAGGGATGCATTATCAAAGAGGAAAGGTGTGTCTTTCTCCAAGAGGCTACACAGTGGCTTGGAGATTTTAGAAAAATCTTTGATGAAGCATTTATAAAAACCAGCATGACTAAGAAAACTTCTAATAACTTACATTGATGTTGGAGATGGAAGTTTGTCAATTGTCTCAATCTTTGGCTTATCTACTTCTAAACCTTTGTTACAAACTTTATGTCTAAAAACTACTCCTTCTTGCACTATGAAGTGACATTTTCCCAATTCAACGCTAAGTTGGTTTCTTCACATCTTTTAAGCACTTTAGCAAGATTTCGTAAACAATCATCAAAAGAATCTCCAAAAACTAAAAAATCATCCACAAATACCTCTAAACATTACTAAATCATATAAGTGAAAATAGCCATCATGCATCTCTGAAAAGTAGCTAAAGCATTATAAAGTCTAAATGGCATTCTTTGGAAAACAAAAGTCCCATAAGGACAAGTGAAGGTGGTTTTTTCTTGATCTTCAGGTGTAGTAGCAATTTGGTTGTATCTAAAATAGCTATCCAAAAAGCAGTAGAAATCCTTACGGGTAAGTCTATCAAGCATCTGATCAATAAATGAAAAAGGAAAGTGATTCTTTCGTGTAGCTTTGTTGGGTTTTAGATAGTCCATACAAACCTTTTAGTCAGTTACAATTCTAGTAGGAATGAGTTCATTATTGGCATTGGAAACTATAGTCATAACTCTTTTCTTTTACAAACATTGGACTGGACTTACCCATGTACTATCTAAGATAAGGTATACAATGCTAGAATTTAACCACTGGATAATCTCTTTCTTAACCACTTTTTCATGATTGGATTCAATCAACATTGATGCTTGATAGTTACTTTATAGTTGTCCTCAATAAGGATCTTATGCATGCAAACAGATGGAGTAATTCCTTTGATGTCTAAAATGGCCCACTCTATTACCTTTTTATACCTTTTTAGCAACAAAGGAACTTGTTTTCCTGCACATTAGTAAGAGAAGAAGAACTATGGCTCGCAAAATAGATGAGTTTCCAAAAAAAAAAAATGTACCTTAAATGATTAGGCAATGGCTTGAGCTCAACTGTAAATGGTTTTTCAATGGAAGGCTTGGCTGGTGATGATGAAGAAGTTAGTAATTCTAAGGGCTCAATTTGAGGTTTAATGAAGAGTTATGGGGCATCTAATAATTTCTCATATTCAAAAACTCTATCATCATCACTTTGACAAGTAGAGATTAAAGAAGTCTTTAGTGAATCATTAGAATAATTCTCCATAAAATATCTTGTTAGTGATGATATTCTCCATATTAAATGTAAAGCACTCATCATAATCTTTTGGAAATTTTAAATCCCTAAAAATATTAAAAGTTTCCTCTTAATCTTGAACCCTTAAAGTGAGTTCACCTTTTTCAAAATCAATGACAACTTTACCAATAGCTAAGAATGGTCTCCCAAGAATGATCGGTATCTCACGATCTTCCCCTATGTCAAGCACAATAAAATCTATTGAAAAAATAAACTTACCAGTTTTTACCAAGATATTTTCCACAATACCTCTTAGGTAGGTGAAACTTAGATCAATAAATTGTAAAGCCACAAAAGTAGGTTTAATCTCTCTGAAACCAAGTTGTTGATAAATGGACAGCAAGATTAAATTTATTCTTGCACCAAAATCACATAAAGCTTTTGCAAAACACAATGTACCAATAGTGCATGGAATGCTAAAACTCCTTGGATTTTTCAGCTTTGGTGGAAACATATATTGAATTATGGCACTGCATTCCTTAGTAAGTGCAACAATCTTAAATTCACCCAATTTCCTCTTTTTAGTCAAAATATGTTAAAAAACTTTACATAGCTTGGCATATTTTCCAAAGCTTCAATAAAAAGAATATTAATATGAAGCTTTTTAAATACCTTAAGAAATCTTTAAATACCTAAAAATATTGAGGGAAGGGTAATGGTGGTTGTTATCGATTTACTTGAGGTTTCTTTCTTTGAGTTTGTTCATCACAATTTTCAACCACAATTTCTTTTTTAGCATTGCTACTTCCAACCACTACTATCTTTTACCTCTTTACGACTTTCGAGTGTAATTTCCTTATAATGCCCCTTATCTTCTCTTCTAGGATTAGGTTTAGTGTCACTAAGTAAATACCCTAAGGTTTACTATTAATCGCATTAGCTAATTGACCTATTTGTGTCTCAAGATTTTTGAGTGATGTTGTTGACTTTGCATGATAGCATCATTCTTAGCCATGTACTGCATGAACATCTCCTCCATTGTTAGCTTTTTCTCAAACATAGGAGCTTTAGCTTGTGGTGGAAAGCCATGAGGAAAATTTGGCTTTGCTAGTGATAAGGGTCCTTGGTTGTTACTCTAACCATGATTGTAGTTGCTGAAATATTGATTATTCTACTGTTTATTTGAATTTCCAACAAACTGTATAGATTTAGGATTAATTGAACACTGATCACTAGAATATTTATCTCTACATATCTCACATGTCATAAAAGTGTTAGCCTTGAGTTATATCATGTTTTGATTTGACAAAAATTACCTATTTTCTTGAACTTAATATCAAGCATATGAAATTGTCTCAAATACATTTTCAGTCCCTTAAGGTTACATATTTGTTTGGAAAGCCCTGTATCAATAGAAAGCACTTTACAAGCTTTCAAACAATGCATAATCAGCTAAAAATGCAAGAGCAAATATGCCTTGAAATGTTATTTGAATGTAGGAATAAGGTAAGGAGGAAATAACTAGAAATAAGCACTGAAAAGCAAAGGAAACCTTAAAACACAATGCCAAAGTCCATCTTAGAGAGGCTTAAGTAGATATGAAGGGTAAAAGAGTGGAAAACTTGAAGATTACACAACCATAGTCGATTATAGAGGAAACATAGTTTACCTTGACAAGTCAATGGCCGAAAAAAGTTAAGATTGCACAACCATAGTTGACTATAGCATAGTTGACTGTAGCAGGCCAGATTTGCAAACTACATGCTTTCTAGATGTTGATCGAGTAGAGGAGAGTTATATTTGACGATAGAAGCCCTAATTGAGAAATTTAAAGAACATAGTTAACCCTATAAGCATTATAGCTGACCCCCAAGCTACAGTACTAGCTAAATTTGATTCAAACTCGTGTCTAACGGCCACAAACCTTACCCTAACTTTAAATAAACACATTTAAGCCATTTTGAAGCAATAGATGATTTGAACCAAAGCTTTAAACTTAGAGAGACTACCCAACAACTAATCTCCACTCTTTAACATCTTTGTAGTCTTCCACCAAGCTTTCAAAGTTGAATCATTGCTTTAATCGAGCTGAAATTTCTTCTCTCATTACAATCAAGCTAAAATCTCTAGCATCCAAACTTTGTGAGGTAAATCTTTGCTATTACTTTTTTGTACACACATCTTGTAAAAGTTCTAGATTAACCTTGAAAAGCTATAGTATAAAAGTTATCACTTCCTATTTAAAAGGCAAGAATCCCCTTGTAGATTGTGTAAAGATTATCGCTTGATCCTGTGAAAAAGCCATTGTAAGAGTTACTAGTTGATCTCATTAAAAAGCAAGAATCCCTTATGGATTGTGTAAGGATTATCGCTTCCCATTAAAAAGAAAAAATCTCTTTGTGGATTATGTGAGGGTTATCACTTTCCATTAAAAAGTAAGAATCCTTGATTGTGGATTGATGTTCCTTGGTTACCAAGTTAATAGATGTAGACATAAAAAAAGTTGAACCACTATAAATCCTTGTATCTTTCTTTTCTTTTCCACATTATTATATTTTTTACATTACGATTTATACTTGCCTTAGGAAAATAGATTTATATTGATTTGTTGTTTTACACTTAGGAAAATATTTTTCCTTTACCTTCAATATTTAGCATTTATTTTAAGAAAAATATTTTCCTTGATTGATTATTTTTATACTTAATAATTTATTGTTGAAAAATTATTTTTGATAGTAGAAAATATTTTTAGGTGAAAAAGTTTTGATCGTTATACTTAGATTTTCAAAGAGATTTTTATAAATACCAATTCATCCTCTTTTTGGTATATTGTGCATTGAGACTTCTACATTAACAATTGATAACAAAGCTTGGTCTCAATTTTGTAATTCTAATTGCCTTTGAGAGATCCTTCATAGAAGCTTAAGTCAACAGAAATGGAGGTAACGAGAACCGTACTTAGTTAAAGGTAATCAATCCAAAGGCCACCTATTTTCATAGGTAATAATTATCCTCATTGGAAACAGAGAGTGGAAATGTTTATTCAATCTATGGATTGATTGTATTGAGTGTAATATTAAATGGTCCTTATGTACCTTATAAGGAAGTGGATAGCACGATAGTGATCAAAACTAAACATGAATGGAATGATAATGATAAGAATTGATTCAAATCAACTACAAGGCATATAATACCCTCTTTTTTACCTTAGGAGCTAGTGAGTTTAATAAAGTATCAATGTTTGAAAATGCCAAGCAAATTTAGAATTCCTTAGAAATCACATATGATGGCACCAACCAAGTCAAGGAATCCAAAATTAGATTGCTTACACATGACTATGAACTTTTTAGAATGAAAAAAGGTGAATCTATTAATAAGATGTTTAAAAGGTTCACAAATATTGTTGATGGTTTAAAAGCTTTAGGAAAGGATTTTCTGAATGCATAACTAGTAAAGAAAATTCTTTCTAGCCTACCAAAATCTTAGAGACCCAAAGTCACAAATATAGAAAAAGCTAAAAATCTAAATGAATTTAAGCTAAAGAACCTCATAGGTTTGTTTTTCAGTTGTGAGAATACTCTTAAACATGAAAGTGAGAGAGAAAAACCTAAGAAGGAAGGGGTTAAACAAAAAGGTTTAGTCCTTAAATCTTTAGTTGAGGAAGAAAAGAGATGCATCAAAAGTGAGAGTGAAAATGAAGGAGATTTAGCCATTTTGGCAAGAAAATTTAATAAGTTCATAGAGAAGAACTCTAGAGCTAGAAAACTAATGAAGAGGGATATTCTTAAAGAAGAGTGTCCAAGAAATCACTTAACATGTTTTGATTGCAAAAAGCCTGGACAAACCAAGTGTGATTGCCTTTAAAAAAAGGACTTCAAGAAACTTCAAGAAGAAAGGAATGATGGCAATGTGAGTTGTAGTGATGATTCACAAGATTAAGAGGATGATGAGATTGTTAATCTTTACCTTATAGCACTCGATTACTACCAAGTATATCCTATTCCTCATAATTTTGATCCATGCATCCATGAAGAAATGATTATACATTTGATGAGTTGTAAGATGCTTTTAATGATCTTGTATTTGAGTTTGAAGAGAGAATTTTAAAATGCAAAGACTTCATAAGAAAACTTCATGTTGAAAATAAGAACTTATTTGAAGATAGAATAAAGATAAACAACAAAATGAAAGGCATGCAAAATGAAGTTGATTAGATGAACAAGAAAAATGATGATTTGCATGATGCACTCTATAAGTTTCAAAGTATCCAACAAAAATTGAATGACATGTTGGTGTTGCAAAGAGCATTTTTTAACAAGGAAAGGCTAAGCTATAACTTTACCCACTTTAAGAGTTTCTTTGTTAAAGAAAATGAACAATACGATGGTTTTTCTAGATGCATTTCATGCTTAAAATTTGGACATTATAATTTATCTTACTTTTATAGAATTGTTACACAAAAAGATAAAGTAGGTAGATATGTGTGGGTTCCCAAAAGGACTAAACTTCCATCAAGTAAGGAGGTAGAACTTGATAAGGTTCACAAGATGACCCAAAAAAATTTAGGTACCAAAAACAAATATTTGAATTTTTTTCTTATAGTAGGAGCATACATGATCTAAGTTAATAGTATAAAAAAGAGGTAAATTAAATTACTTATTTGTGATCAAGATCATTGAGGTATGACATATGCAATATTGATGATATCTTGGACTTACATTGGAACTAAAGTGCATATACTGTTGAGATTATGAGTATTTGAATCATATATTGAATATTTATTTAAATACTCAGGTCTTACTAGTTCTTTAAATATATAAGTGTGAGAAGGACATGTAGAATATTCTATTTAATTATGAGTATTCTATCATATGATTATTATTTATCCTTATGTTTATCACATGATCCATCTAAGGGAAGGTAAGATTATGCTTTGATGTGATTTACCACTTAACTAATTCTCCTTATTAGAAGCAATTTAATGAATGATTAAGGGGAGTTGATCATTGATATTGTCTTATGATGGTTAAGCACTTGAAATCTTCAAGAACTAGGTGAGATCTCAACAAATGGTGTTATACATTATTGGTAATATCCCTTAAACACTATATTAATCTTGTGCCTAAGGATGCTACTAATTCTTTCTTGAATGATTGAAACATAGATTCATTATATGCTCTTCACTATAGTTATAATAATTTTGATATTTAAGATTAGAATAGTTTGTCGATCATTTGATTAAATATTTATGTGAATATATTTGTATGCATATATATATGTATGTGTGCATGTATTTGTTGATTTCATTATTTGATTGATTATGTGAATATATGATTGTACATTTAATTGGGGCATGTTGCATCACACATTGTTCATATCATACACGCATACACTATGCACATAAGTCATCCAACACTAAGTCCTTTATCTTATATATACACTTTCACAAGTTCAAGAATATTGTTTTTGATTTTTCAATATATAAGCCTTGATTTGTGACAAATGAATTCTTGAAAACAAACTCTTGAACTAATGCACATTTCCTTTCAAAATAGTCTCCAAGCTTTCTCACAAGGCCAAAGTTCATTTAAGTATATTTTGAAAGCCATAATAATTTTTTCAAAAAAAAATTTAAAAGACATAGTCGACTATATGATTAAGAGGATCAACTAGCTCGAGCATTTAAGTAGTCTAAACATGCGTAGTTGAAAAAACATAGTTGATTATACCTGTTGGTTTCTTAAATTCCTTGAATCCTTCATTCTACCATTTTCATCTTCACTTCCAAATTCATTTTTCTTTCCAAGTTCATCCTCTTTGGGTCCTTTAGATTCAAAATGTCCATTAAAACCTCCCAAACTTCATTCACTATAAATAGGGAACTTTGCATCAAAACTAAATCATCCCAAAATCTAAAAAACCACTTCTATAGTGCATAATCTAGCACCCAAAAGTTCTTCACAACCAAGTCCAAATACCCTTCAATTGGTCATTACTTCAAAGCTTTCCTCAATGGCACCACTAAAAAAATAAAAAGATTATACTCAAAGTGGTCAAGCAAGTTCTTCAAAACACATATCATTTTCAAGAGTTGAATTTTTCTGATGCTGATGCCTTTGAAAAATACCAAAATAGATTCATTTCAAGAAAGTCTACCATGGTTGAGTATTTCACCTAGATTTTCTTAAAGAATTTGGCTTTCTATATATTGAAAACTTTAGGGCCTTAGGATGGTATGATTGTTTGAAACTCAATACTTTTGTTTATGAAAAGTTTGTCAGAGTATTTTATAGTAATGTTAGCACACAACAAAAGATGAGAACGATGAGGTCAAGACTTATGGGAATGCATTTACTACTTATGTCATGGGTAGAACACTTAAGATTACACTAGAGATTATTAGGGAGGTTTTTGTTGTACCACCTAATGTTATGACTTATATTAGTAACAATTTGATAGCATAAAATTTAGAAAGAGAGCTCTATGTCAACAATGTAAGTGCTACTAATTCATGTGCCAAATTGTTTATGATGGATAAAATATTACATTTGATCATTAGTTGGACTTTGAGGCTAGTATCAAGTAAGCACTCATCAATTTTCAGAGAAATATTATGGTTTATACATCACATCAAGCTTCATACTCCCATAGATTCAGCTCATTTCATATTTTCTTATATGAGGATGATTGTGGTAGGGACTAAATCTGATCTTATGAATGGCCAAGTTATCGCTTGGATACTTACACATCTTTACATTGATGTATCTTTTATAGATGATGCTACTTCTCAACCCAAGATCAAAACTTTTGACAGAATCTCATTAGGGAGAATGGGTTATATAGAAGATGTTAAGACAGGAACTTGGGTACATAAGAAAACTCGTCAAGAAAGTGGTGATGATGGTATAATGATGACAATGATGATGTTCCTCCACTAACTTCAATTGAACCATCATCCAGTACTAGGTTTTCCATGCTTTAGACATTGATGCAAAACTTGAGCCTATTATGACCACATTGGATGAAACTTCAAAGCAACTTGATGTCATGACTACACATTTTGACAACTTTGACCAACAAATCCAACGTATGCTCCAGCATTAAGAGAATTTAGAGACTCATCTTGCACAACTTTTTTCTAAAAAGGGACACTAGTTAGGATGACTTGTACCCCTTCATTCATGCATATCATTTTCATTGTTCAACAAATTGTGTGTATACGTTCATGAAAAAGTAATAATATTTTTATATCTTACTTACAGTGTTCGTACATACTTATGTGTGGTATTCTTGGTTGATAATTGACTGATATACTCCTTATTGACTTACTTGAAGATATATGAAATGGAGTTATATCTTAATTTGTTTATGATATATTCCACAATGTCTTGATTTAATATCTTACATGGAAATATATTTTGGTAGAAAATATCTATATGTGTCTTGATTACATTGGTTGAATATAGTTCTTCATGGTTTAATTGAATATCTTGAATAGAAATATATTTTAACTTATACATATTGCTCCTTGGATGTGCTAAATGAGTATATTTTCATATGCTTTGCTTGAATATATATTGATTGGGAATACATCCTGATTTAATGCTTTCAAATTATGATGATTGAATATTTGCAAAGAAATATATCTCAATGTTTTTATTTGATGGTTAGAGATTATCAATGAACTAAATGCTTATTTATACTTGATTATTATTATTAATCATTATCTCTTGAGTTTAAGTGCATAAAGCTCACACTTCTTAACCTTTTTTATATAACAAAAAGGGGGAGAACGTTTATAAGGACATTGAAATGCTAAAATGCTTCTATATTAGCTAAATTGCCTTGAAAACATTTTTGAACTTCATGCATATATTGAGGGGGAGAATTTTCAAATTTCTTATTCATTGTTTATACCCTCCTCATTTGCACTTAAATGTCTTCAAAAAGGCCATGGAAACTAATTAAGTTAAGGGCTGGTTTCAAGAAATTTTAAATGCAATATACTCATGTTTTTGTCATATAAAAAAAGGGGAGATTGTTAGCCTTGAGTTATATCATGTTTTGATTTGACAAAAATCACATGTTTTGTTAAACTTAATGTCAAGAATTTGAAATTGTCTCAAATACATTTTTAGTCCCCTAAGGTTACATATCTTTTTGGAAAACCATGCATCATTAGAAAATACCTTATAAGTTTTTGAGCAATGCATATTCATCTAAAAATACAAGAGAAAACATGCGTTGAAATGTCATTTGAATGAAGGAACAAGGCAAAGAAGCAATAGAAGGAGAGATACACCAACAAGTTAAGGAAACCTGAAGACACAAGTCAATAGTCCATCATCAAGAAGCTCAAGTCAATCTGAAGGCTGAAAGAGTACAAAACTTGAACATTATACAGTCATAGTCAACTATAGAGGAAGCATAATCTACCTTGACAAGTTAAAGGCCAAAAAAAGTAAAGATCACATAACCATAGTCGACTACAGAGGAAACATAGTTGACTATTAGCAAGCTAGATTTGCAAAATACATACTCTCTGAAAATTGATCGACTAGAGGAAGGTTATACTCAACTATGGAAGCTCTAATTGAGAAATTTAAACAACATAGTTGACCCTCAAGCTTCAACAATGGCTAGATTTGATTCAAACTTTTGTCTAATGACTTTAAACCTTGGCCTAGATATAAATAGATGCATTTTAGCCATTTTAAAAGAACAAGAAGACCTAAACCAAAGCTTTAAACCCTAAAGAGACTACCAAAAGGCTCATGGTCACTCCCTAGCATCTTTTTAGTCTTCGACCAAGCTTTCAAAGTTTAATCCTTGTTTCAATCAAGCTAAAGTTTCTTCTCTCACTACAACTAAGCTAAAATCTCTAGCTTCTAGCCTTTTTAAGGCATATCTTTGCTATTACTCCTTTGTACACACATCTTGTAAGGGTTCTAGCTTAACCTTGAAAAGCTATCTTATGAGGGTTATTGCTTCCAATTTAAAAAGCAAGAATCCTCTTGTTGATTGTGTAAGGGTTATCATGTGATCTCATGAAAAAGGTATTGTAAGGGTTACCGATTGATCCCGTTAAAAAGCAAGACTTATTTATGGATTATGTAAAGGTTATCATTTCCCATTAAAAAGCAAGAATCCCATTATGGATTGTGTAAGGGTTATCGCTTCCCATTAAAAAGCAAAAATCCCTGATAATGGATTAAAATTCATTGGTTACCAAAAAAGTGGATGTATGCATCGTAAAAGCTGAACCACTATAAAACCTTGTGTCTCTCTTTAATTTTTCACATTATTATTTATTGTTTATACTTGCCTAAGGAAAATAAATTTATATTGATTTCTTATTTTACACTTAGAAAATATTTTTCCATTACCTTTCATATCTAACATTTATTATAAGAAAAATATTTTACCTTGATTGATTATTTTTATACTTAATCATTTATTGTTGAAAGATTGTTGGGTGAAAAAGTTTTGAACTTTATACTTAGATTTTCGAAGAGATTTTTATAAATACTAATTCACCTATTTCTTGGTATATTGTGCATTGAGATTTATACACTAAAAAAAAGAGTCTGAATAACATGAATGCCCAATGTATAAATTTTCTTAGTACGAGCAGCCATTTGTGTAGTCTAGACATTAATTGCATCAAGCTCATGAATACCAGTAGCTTTTCTTGGAACCAATCTCTCAGATGGCCATTAGTGATAATTGGAAGCCATTTCTCCTAACAAGTCATAAACCTCATTAATAGATTTACCCATTAATGCCCTTTTTACTATAGCATCAATGGCGGTTCTAATTGGTCCCAACAAACCATTATAGAAAGTCTGAACTTGCAGCCATTTAGGTAACCCATGGTGAGGGCATCTTCTAAGTAAATCCTTAAACATCTCCCAAGCCTTTTACAGTGATTTCGAATCAAATTGCATAAAAAAGGTGATATCATTCCACATCTTTTTTGTTTAGCTGGTGGAAAGAACTTAGCTAAGAATTTTTTAGCCAAATCATCCCAAGTACTAATGGACCCAACTGGAAGTAAATTCAATGAACTCTTTGCCTTGTCTCTCAGTAAAATGGGAAAAGCCTCAATCTAATGGCATCATTAGAAACACCATTTGTCTTAAATGTAGTGCAAATCTCCAAAACATTCACAATATGAGTATCAAGATCATCATTCGATAATCCTTTAAACTAAACAAAAGTCTAAATCATCTGAATGATTGTTGGCTTAACCTCAATATTATTGGCTTGGACGGTAGGTCGAATGCTAAAATAAAGGCCTTGCATGAAAGGTACAACATACTCTCACAAAGATTTGTTTTTTTCTTATTAATCAACCATTGTATCATGGTGAGTCAAAGCTTGAGGATTCTCTTTCTGAAGCCTACGAAAGTTCTTTTTGATTTCTAGATCAAAACGAATAATTTTTGACTTTTTGACTTTTTGCCTACAATGACCAAAAGTAATTGAAAACAAAAAAAAAAGAAAGTTTGAATTAAGACTAAGCTTACTTGGTATTAATATTAACAAAAAATTATGGCAAACAAATCCTTGGCAATGGGGCTAAAAAGTTGTTAGATTTACCACACCAGTGCACATATCGTTAACAAGTAATATAAAATAAAATAGAGTATCATTCCCAAAGAGAATTGCACCAAAATCTTTTGCTAAGTATTAAAATTAACATAATTTAATCTTATCCAAACAATCGATTTTTAAAGCTATTGAAAATTAAATAAACTATGAACAAGCATCGCAATTTAAATAAAATTAATCAATCAAACAAGATTTAGAATTACAATATCCCCTTAACATTTCATTTGAATCTCTTCTATCTTTCATTACTTATTAGACAAGGTTGAGTTATTAACTTAGAATTCTAATAATTTATAGGTCTCGTTCGAGCTTTTTATAAAAATATCTCTCTCAACCATTACAATGTATGTCTATGCAAATTGCAATTAAGAACAACTCATTAAGCCTAGATTTTATTATTGGCTATATATGACATGTAAGTGTATGTCTACTTCACATGCGAATGAAATCAATCATCTCAAGCAATTGATATTGAACATAAGCTATTCCATCCAAGACTTTCACTAAACTTCCTCTCTCAATTCCATTAGGTTACCCTATCAATCTAATTGGTGGCCAATTAATCAGATGCATTAAGAACTTGATTGAAATAAATAACTCAAACACTATCAATCATAAGCAAAAAAGAGTATTAAATATTCAAGCTCTATATTGGGTTCAATTACAAATATAGATATGAAAATTAGTTCCTCATAACTACTGAAAACATCATCCAAAAAAGTTTAACCATAAACATAAAACAAAGAAAGAATAAAAAGAACTAAAGAAGAAAAGAAAACTAAGATTCATCAAGTCTTCAATCTTCAATCTCCAAGAGTTTTTTCTTGCTTTCTTACTTCCTTGAAAGTGTTGTCAGTTTTGTACATGCAAGTATAAGTATCACTCAAGTAATATCGACATAAGTTAAGTATCATTTCCCATAAAGATTTTCTCCTAAACTTATACTAAGTATTAAATCTGTAACAAAATTTGTTCTTATCCAAGCACTTGATTTTTAAGAGTAAATTAATATAAATTTTCCACTTAAACTAAACTAAAGAGATGAATGTAAGTTTTCTACCAAAGAAAGTATTATTGCAAAAACCTAGGATCATGGTGTCTTCAATATTTCATTTGAACATAATCTTTTTCTTTAAACTTA
This sequence comes from Theobroma umbraticum, assembly GCF_002168275.2. Taxonomy (NCBI): domain Eukaryota; kingdom Viridiplantae; phylum Streptophyta; class Magnoliopsida; order Malvales; family Malvaceae; genus Theobroma; species Theobroma umbraticum. Next base: position 2,719,192 of record NW_018397256.1, on the reverse strand, counting down.
AATTAATAAGGTATATGGCTAACCTAGAAACCAATTTTATGTACAAGTCTTTGTAGAGATTCTTGCACGCATACTTTTCAATATTAATCCCATATGTCTATGCAAATTAGTTAAGCGAAGCTCGTTAAGTTTATGTTCCAAGTTGGCTGCCTAAGGTATTTAGGTATATGTTTATCCTAAATATGAATCTATCACCTAACCTCAAAGTGAATCAAACATAGGTTATTCAAATAAATGATTTATTCTGAACACCCTCCATCGAGTTGCATTTAAAGACCCTAGTCATTTCAACTGTGATCAAGCAGAGAAAAGTTTAATCTTGGATTTGAATAAACCATACAATACACATTAATACTAAGCAAAGAAATATCGTATAATCAAACTACATATTGAAATAAGCCATAATCCTTGAAAAAGAGATTAGTTCATCATTATTGCTTTAGCAAACTTCATAGTTTCAAGAGAATAAATTATTTCTATAGTAGAAGAATGAAAAAGAAATGAAAAACTAGAATGAAGAACAAGGCTACAGTTGACTCTCAATCTTCAATCCTCCTCGCTTTATTCTCATTTCCTCCCTTTATAGAACCTTTTTCTTTTCTCTCTAGTTGCCACTTATTTCCTCACTAAGACTCCCCCTTTTAATTGTTAAAAACCACCTATTTATAGCCACCAAAAAGCCATAAAAATTTAAATCTTGAATAGTCAAATTCTATTGAAATATATCAAAGTGTTGTAGTGTTGCTTCTTGGGCGCCATGATTGGGCATTATAGCACTCCACACTTGTGGTTTTTTTTTTCAGTGTTTTCCAACTAAAGCCATGGCCTTGCTCTATGGGTGCCACGGTGCTGAGCTCATGAGATTTTGTATGGAAGTTGTGCTACTCCTTTGGGCACTGTAGTCTTGAGTCTTGCAAGGCCGTGGTTCTGCTCCTTATGCTGCCTAGGTGCAAACTATTATAGTACCTTATTTTGTAACCCAATTTTCTCCTACCTCGATGCTGATTTGGGTGAAATGGTAAACATGAATGTTGTAGATCTACCTTTCAGCTTTTCAACAATCTATGAATCACATTGATTGAATCTCTATAGCTCAAGTTATGTCTAAATCACTGTAACATATTAAGTGATAAACTACACTTAGTCTCCATTGCATAGATCATCACCATTTAACTTTATGCATTTGAAAAGCTACAAACACAAGGACTAAATCCGTGTTGGCTTAAAACCGGACTTTCAACGTGAAAATGAACTAGAATTACTTGAATTAAACTAAGTTAACATGTTTTAAACTAATCAACTAAAGCCTTCAAACTATCTAAAAACTATTTAAAACACAAGGACTTAGCTGCATTAACATCCCAAAATGTGGTTAAATAACTCTATATAATAGACTTACTAGATGACTCTTTTTCTTTAGAAAAAACCTGGCTTATTTGTTGCTTTCAAGTGTTTTGAAAGGGTTTCTAGATAAGGCTAAGAATTCTACATGAATTGAACATCTAAATATCATGAAACCTAAGATGTCATGTTGACACTACAACATTGAGCTTTTTGATTTGGCCCATGCTCATCTCTTCTTCACAACGTTTTGGCACCTAATATTTGTTGGAGTAGGATCTTAGTGAATTGATGTGATTGTGTAAAGCATGGATTTCAAAAAAAAAATTTTATAAAAGAAACAAGCAATCCAATTACACAAGTAGAAACACACATCATTCTTATTACAAGTAACATAATCACATCCTAAAAAATAGAAGAATCTATTAAGAAAAAAAACATACCTTTTATTTTAAGATCCTTATTTTTAGACACCACCATACCAATGAATGATTTCTCGACCAAATAAGTTTACCACTTATTCTTCAAGAATGATTTCAACTTGAATCTTGAGTGGACAAGGTGTGGAATACTGGACTATAAGATGGCAACTGATTTTATCTCTCTTTTCTTCTTTAAATTAATAGCTACTTTTCTTTCAAAAAATTCAACCAAGAATGGGAGAGAGGAAGAAAGATACGGCAAAGTTTGGAAGAAGAGGAGAGAAGTGACGATTGAAACTTTTTCAAGAAAAAAGTATGTACATCCCTTGTCTTCCAATCTTTTCTCTTTTTATTAAAACTCTTGCCTCAAAGGTTTAATCAAAATCAAACAACTTTGACTCAATCTTGACCATCCATTTAGAGTTATAAAAATATCAAACATGCTCCATAATTATTAAAATTAAAATTAAAAAATAAATAATTTAATTTTTTTAATTATCATTTAGAGTTGTTAATAAAATAAAACTCCTTATTGAATAATAACTCTTATTTTATTATTATTGATCTTTATTTAAAAAGAATTAATAGTAAATAAAAGAGCAATAGTCAAACATGGAGTCTCTTTTTATTAACATGGATGTCTAGATTCATTTTGCAAAAATCCTCATAACATTATTTTAATTTAAGACAACTCTTGTCTTTAATTAAGATAAAAATATTTATCTTGTCAAAATTGAGACAAATATGTTTTCTTGCCTAGATTAAGACAAAAAATATTTTTCTTGTTTTAAATTAAGACAAACATTTTTTCTTTTCTAAATTAAGACCAAACATGTTTTTTTATCTAAATTAAGACAAACATGTTAAAGTTCTCATTTTGTATACAATTTAATTAATCAAATTAAAACATGCAATCCAACTTAAACAAGTTGAATTCTATGAAGCTAAGTGGAGAATCTATTTTGACATAGATATTCGAAGCTCCAATAAACTTAGAATTATTCTTAATCTAATTAAAATAATTTAAGGTTATTGACCATGTAATCACTCCACCATAGATTCATGGTTGCACTCTTGGATTAACTATAATTAAAAGAAACGATTCAATACTTGATATTAACTATTAGTTGTTCAATTGCAAACCTTATATTGTAAACCCTCATAACTATCCAATAACAAAAAGTGAAATTATCGTTTTACCTTTTATGTCAAATTTGTCCCTTAGTCTCAAATTTCATCAAATTAATGATTCAATATTTTAGATCTAATCTTTTGAGTATCTAGATGTGATGAGTAGTTAATTCATCAATCCATTAGGCCTAGATTAATCACCAATCTTTTTAAAAACACTAGAAGTGATGTTAATGCTGTATACTCCATTATTTGGATATATGTTCCCAAATGTTCATTTCGATTATAATCTCAAAATACGGAGTCCAGATCAACGCTTTATTATATTTATGCTCATGGTAAATCAAAGATTACAATGAGATTAAACACAAGTTCACTATCCATCAAGATATCGGTTTTGCTATTAGCAAATGCATAAATGTAAGATCAAGATTTAAGTAACAATTAAACTTAAATTTCATTCTCACATGATTCCAGTTCATATTATAGTGTCATTACTCGAAATCAACCATTTCGATGATTTGAGACTCATCATACCCTTGAAGTGAATCACATTCATTTCATTAGAAATAATCTGAACACTACAACCTTAACAAAATAAATTGACTAACTTTATTATATGGCTGTGAACAATTTTTAGATTCAATTAAAATACATGTCTTCTATGTATGACTCTTCATACAAATATTTTTTAATATCTCAGTAGAATCATGGTATCTTAATAACTAGATAATGGATGCTTACTTAAAACAAACTCTTCATCTTATTATCAAAATGTACTTTCATTACAAATTTAATGAAATTAAGCATAAGAATATATTTGCTTTCCAAGGCACCATATTATTAAAATTCCTAACAACATTCTATCTTGCCACATCTGTTTTGCTACACTACTTTGACTTGTGATGCAATTTTCTCCTTCTTTCAAGCTGAACTGGGCAAAATGGTAAACATGAAAGTTATAGCTCCATCTCTTATCTTTCGAATGGCTCAAGAAGTACATCAATTGGGGTTCTAGAATGACATCTTTTCAATTGAAGCCCTTTCAATTGCACACTTATAAAAGAACCAAACTAAAATAAATAATAAGTAAACTTAAAACAACCTCAATTAAATGAACCCAACATGATTTACTACACTGACTCAAAATAAATCAAAATATCTAATTTTGAAATTAAATTTCAAGAATTTAACCCATTCAATCTTAAAAATGTGACAAAATAACTTTACGAAATAGAGTTGTTAGAGGCACATATGGTTTTACTTATAGTGGTGTGGATACTTCTTCCTCTTGCTTTACTCCATCAACTTGAACTTGCTTGCAATAGGCATCCTCATGATCAACTCTATCTCCACCATCTACCTTGTTCTTGCTTTTCACCTCACCAAGCTTCTTACCATTCCTTAAAGTAATTGCCTTACATTGCTCCATTACTTCTCTTGTGGGATTGGTTTCAATGTCACTCGATAAAGTTCCCTGAGGTTAGTTGTTGATGGCTTTGGCAAGCTAACCCATTTGTGTCTCAAGATTTTAGAGTGATATAGCTTGACTTTAAATGGTGGCATCATTCTTTGCCATGTATTGTATGAACATCTTTTCCATAAATGTCTTCTTATCAAGCACAGGAGCTCTAACTTGTTTTGAAAATCCATGAGGAAAAATTAACTTTAATAAAGGTGAAGATCCTTGATTGTTGCTCCATGAAAAGTTAAGGTGATTTCTCTAACCAAGCTTAAAGCTGTTGGAATAAGTATTATTCTTCTGCCTATAATAATTTCCAGCATACTGCACTGATTCAGTGTTGGTAGAACATAGATCATTGGCATGCCCTTTTCCACATAATTTACATGTCACAAAAAGGCTCTGAACGGAATGAATACCTAAATTTCAAATTTCTTAGACAAAGTAGCTACTTGTGTAGTTAAAATCGTACTTGTATCCAGGTCATGAACACTTACAACCTTTTTTGGTACCAATCTCTCCGATGGCCATTGATAATTATTAAAAACCATTTCCTCTAACAAATCATATGCCTCATCAAAAGATTTTTCCATTAATGCTCATCTTGTTGCAACATCAATAATGGTTTTAATTGGGCCTAACAACCCATTGTAGAAAGTTTATACCTACAGCTACTTCAACAACCCATGGTAAGGACATCTTCTAAGCAAATCCTTGTATCTCTTCGAAGCTTCATACAACAATTTTGAGTCAAATTGCATAAAAGATGTGATATCATTATGAATCTTTACTGTCTTAACTAGTGGAAAAAACTTAGCTAAAAATTTCTAGGCCAAATCATCTGAAGTAGAGATAAAACCAATTAGAAAAGAATTAAACCAATTATTTTGCCTTGTCTCACATGAAAAAGGAATGAGTCTTAATCTAATAGCATCATCTAAGACCCCATTGTGCTTAAAAGGATCATAAATTTTTAAAAAATTCATAATATGAGCTTTCGGATCATCATTAGGTAATCTGCCAAATTACATTAAAGTCTGAATCATCTGAATGATAGTGCACTTGATCTCCAAGTTATTAGCTTGAATAGTAAGTCTTCAGATGCTAGAGTGAAAGCCTTATGCAAGAAGAACAACATAATCTCTTTTTTTTTTTAGCCATTGTCTAGTTATGAGTTGAAGCTTGTAAATTCTCCCTCTAAAGTCTTTGAAAAGTTTTCTCAGTTCTCGGATCAAAAAGAAAAATTTCCAAATTTCTAACTCTTCGCATACAATGACTAAGAGTAGCTGAAAATAAAGAAAAAGAAAGTTTGAATTATGAATAAAATTGCTTGGTATTAATATTAACAAAAATTAGTAAAACAATCCTCGAGAACATTGCCAAACACTTGTTGTTGAATTTATCACGCAAGTGCAGTATTGCTAACATGTAATTTAATGAAGTGTAAAGTATCGTTCCTATAAGGATTTTTTATAAAAATTTTGCTAAATACTAAAATTAACACAATTTAACCTTATCCAAACGCACAACTTAAATTTAAGGAATAATATAAAGAAACTAAACTAGAAAAAAGAATAACAATTAAAACTTGCTTCTTTATATGATTGATTTTTCCTTTTTGCATTTTTTTGAAACACCATTTCAACATTTTTATCATATTTCCTTTCCATTCTTCTCACACTTTGCTTTCTCCCATACTCTACCTCCGTCGCTAGTAAACTTTTGCCATCAACCTATCGCCTATACCCTTTTTGGATAGCTTCTTCTAATTCCTCTCGATTTTGGTAGCTCACAAAAGCAAAACTTAATATCCTTTCTCTTATCAACCATTCTAAGCCTAGGTATGAATACATCCAACATCCTACCATAGCCTTCAAAGATTGACTTTAAAACCGACCATGGCACCTTTCCACTGATATTGTCCACAAATATTAGTACGGTTGTTCCGCCTTTCTCTAGGTCTACTACCTCTTCTTTCAACCCTTCCTCACCAAAATCCCTAGTCACTCTCACATTCTCCTTCCCTTTCTCTCTCTAGTTTTCTTTTCCATCTTTTTCCATGAATCATAGGTGAGACATGACCTTTCTTTTTTAATATATATTATAACTTATAAATTTTAAAATTTGTAGGCATGAATTCTAGTTCATTCAAGATATTATTAAACTTTATCATTTATCATTCATATCCATTATCTTAAGAATGCCCCATTGCCTTATGAGTTCACTTCCTAAGCTAAGCATTTTACAAAGTCATCTCGGTTGATTACTAACCTAATTCACAACCAAATTTTTTTTATAAGTGTGGTGACATTGGCATCAACCAAAATATAATTATGTTTTTCAAAAGCATTTTCAATAAAAGAATGAATGGAAGTACATACCCGATCCATGGTAAATCAACCACTCACCATAATTTCAAGAAAAGCCTCTTAGACAACACTCATAAAAAATGTGTAAATCAAACCTTCAAGTTGATCTTTTGTTCTTTGACTCAATCGAGCTATCCAACCAAAAGGTTGTAAAGAATCTCCAACTTTTCTTCATCTTTTGGGTGTGCTTCTTCTTCTGCAAACTCATTTCTTTTCTTTGGTGCCATAATTTCCCAAGATGTCTCATTAGGTGTGCCAATGCCGCTGAGATGAATGTTGTGAATAAAATAGCAATCTGACTTTAATCAAACAATCAAAGGTTCTCACCCCGTTAGTTACAATAGGGATAGAGATAGGGAGGAAAAACTTTTTAGGCTGAAATTAAAAATGTTGAAAAAATAAACAACTACTTAGAGAATTAAGCAATGCTTTAAACTATAGTGAGTGTCGAGAAGTAAAAGAATACAAGGAAATTAAAAATAAACTGATTTCGTTTTGGTGTGGACCTTTTTTACTTTTTCGTTTAAGTTGATGACTTCTTTCAAACCTGCCACTTAAACCTCTGTAATTGCAAGATTACTGAAAATTGTATCTTTCCTACAACTTCCTTGCATAACTGCGGTACCTAAGTTTGAAACTTCATCAGCATATGTAACTGCCAACATTGATTCTAAAACTGATCTATTACATACTTAAAAAGAAATCTCTTTGGGGCTTCCTCATTTTGCCACATCTCAACTTAGAAATTGGCCATGTTTCAAGTTGGCTTCTCCATGTTTTGACAGGTGAAGTCTTGAAGAGGGAGTTAGGGATTAGATTGGGGGCTAACATGTGATGGGTTAGGGTTAGAGGGGTTTTATAGTTGAAGTGTAGAGGCTAGAAAGAGTAGGGATAAAGTGGAAAGAAAAAGAAGAATAAGAAAAAAAAATTGGGTGTAAAATTTAGATTTGATAAAAAAAGAATGGGTAAAGAAAAGGGTAAAACAAAGGGGTGAAGATCAATACGTATATGAGAGAAAGACAAGTCTTGGTTGAGAAGGAGATATGAGAGGAAAAAATAGAAAAAAAAAACAAAAGGAAAAATTGGGAAAAAAGAATGGGTGGTTTTTTTAATTTAATTTTTAATTGAGAAAATATGGAGATTCAATTATTTGTAGTTTTTCTCTCTTTTTTCTGTTATTATTTTTTTAATGTTTAATTTTTTTACTGATTACATTTATAATTTTATTTTTTTACAACTTTTTTTATTCCAATGTAAAAAAATAACAAAAAAACTTAACAATGCATTATATAGACCTGTTACTGATAGTATTGCCTATACATGATAGCATTGTGAAAGATCAAATAAGTTCAAGCTTGATAAATAAGTTCATTTTAAATAAATTTAATACGTCATCACAATATCTTTTAACTTTTAAAAATTTATCTTTACACATTACAATGTAATTTGTAAATGATATTTTAGTTATTTTTATTTTTAATAATTATTTTTATTAATATAAATTAATTTCATACTTTAGACATATAAAAAAAAATTATACCCAATGCACAGCATAGGCTATACTCTAGTGGACTTAAAGTGCAGCCTTACGTTCAACTATGAACAAACCCATAAATCCAAGCTTTTGTTATTGGGCCCCCGTGACACTACACAGGTGAAGCCTCCCAACTGGGCCTATATTTCGACACCTGTGGCGCACCCCTAACTAAACTGGAGGAGAACATTGGATTTGTGTTTGTCCCACCAAGACTGCTAGTGTTATGAGTACATGGAATCTCTAACTGTGAAATGGAAACACTCTCTAGTCTACCTCACCTTCATCTACGCCATCCTCTACCTTCTCCACACCAATTTGCGCCTCGACAACCGCCCTATTCGCCTCAAGAAATGGCCCCATCTTCCTCTCAGGTTCCGCCACGACGGCACTTTCAAGATCCTTCAGGTCGCTGATATGCATTTCGGAACCGGAATCCTCACTAGCTGCAGAGACGTGCTGCCCTCTGAGTTCCCTTACTGTTCCGATCTTAACACCACCCGATTTCTTTAGGCCTTGATTCAACTTGAAAACCAGATTTCATCGCATTTACCGGTATCTTTTTATTTATTCAATGCCTTACTTTGTTTTCGGTTGACTTTGTAATTCTTTAGCAAAAAGCTTCTTGTTAGTACTATTAATTATTCAAACCCAGACTTACGTGAAAAGGAAGAAGAAAAGATTGATCCTTGAGTGATAGATTATGGTTCATTGCTGCCTAAAAGTTTGGAATTGCAATTTAATTTCCCAGACAAGTCAGTTTGTTTTACAAAATTAGAGTCTAACAACTCCAATGACGTAATCTTAATCTGGGATCCTACAATCCACTGTCTTTACTTGATAGATGGAACTTGTTCTATGGTGAAACTGAAAATTGGCAGTGTCCACCATTGGCGTTAATGGCATGCTGATGAGCAGAGGTAAGTTCTAAAACATCGGTTTTCAGTACCAGGAATGTGTTTGAGACATGAGCTTTTTACACGGAGCGTTTGACTTGATATGGGGATCTGCAAGGGTAGCACACTGTTGATTCTACGGTTTGAAGGTTGTTCATTGTTACGTCTGTGGCTTTGTTAATTCAGTGGTGTATCAAGTTATGCAGAAGCTTACTGGTTTGAAATGAGTAGGATGTCTTCATAATTATTATGTCTGAAATGGAAGTTAAAAGTAAAGTAATAACCATGATGCTTGTGTCATATGTGTTTTTAGTACTTGGGAGAAACCAAAATCTGATGAAAGTGAAGATTATTTGTTGAGGAACATATTCTTACCTATTTTTCTTCAAATAGGTAAGATCACTGACCACCTGGTCACATACTTCAAACAATTTAAGTTGCTTCCTCATACTCATTGAATCTTTGGTTATTTAAACATGCTCATTGTACCAAGCGGCCTTAGTTGATGCTAAAACAATTCGTGCACTTTATGACTCTCTATCACTCATGTCACTCTCTGAGAGTCTACTTTGGATTCTTTAAACCAGGAGACAACATATTTGGTCCAAGCACTACTGATGCTGCTGAATCTCTGCTAGGAGCCTTTGGTCCGGTCATGGAATCTGGACTTCCATGGGCAGCTGTCTTAGGAAACCATGACCAAGAATCTACAATGACTCGTGAAGAACTGATGTCTTTCATCTCTCTATTGGATTATTCAGTCTCACAAACCAATCCACCTTCTATAGATATTGATGGCTTTGGAAATTATAACCTCAGTGTCTATGGTGCTCCAGGTTCCCATTTGGCAAACAGTAGCATCCTCAACCTCTTCTTTCTTGACAGTGGAGACCGGGAGACTGTTCAAGGAGTTCGAACTTATGGATGGATTAAGGAATCTCAACTTCATTGGCTTCGCAGTGTTTCACAGGGACTTCAGGTAGCACAAATCTAGCAATGCTTATGAAACAAATGAATGATTATGATCTTCGGTGCCCATTTACTTCATTCTCATTTAATGTGGTGTATTTCGAATTATTTATGTTCACGCTGTTGAAAAACATCTTTGGTATGTTTTCTGAATAATTGGAGAGTGACCTTTTCTTTCCTTGGCCGAAAAGAACTGGATAAAGAGAAAAATGGGCAACCTTGTTTCTTTTGTAATTTCTTCTTTTTCAATTATAATTAAAGTGATAACATACCTTTAGAATCCTGCTGTATCTTTCCAATGCCAAACACATTTAGCCATTAGAAATGATAACTTCCCTTTAAAATCATAATGAATCATTCCAAAACCAAATATTTTACCCATTATTGTCTTTTCTGGAACTCTATCATATGGATCTGTATTCAATTATTAGTCCTGACTGCCATTATTTGTCATGTTCTTACATTTCCCTCCAAGGAGGTTTATTAGATTTAGATCCAATAACATGCTGCAGGTGACATACTAACAGGGACAAAATCAGGAGTTCAATTACATAACAGAAAATCTGCCTGTAGCTACATCACCAGCACTGGCATTTTTCCATATTCCAATTCCGGAGGTCCGGCAGTTATACTACCAAAAGATTATAGGCCAGTTTCGGGAGGGTGTGGCTTGTTCATCAGTGAACTCAGGGGTCTTAAAGACTTTGGTCTCCATCAAAGATGTGAAGGCTGTGTTCTTAGGCCATGATCATGCGAATGACTTTTGTGGAAATTTAGAGGGAATATGGTTTTGTTATGGTGGAGGCTTTGGGTACCATGGCTATGGAAGGGCTGGCTTGCCAAGGAGAGCAAGGATCATCTTAGCAGAACTTAGGAAGGGCAATATGGCATGGATGGGAGTGGAGAGGATTAAGACATGGAAGCGTCTTGATGATGAGAATCTGAGCAAGATTGATGAGCAAGTCCTGTGGGAGTTTCAGCCATCTAGATGATTTTCTTTCCAAGTATCAAGGTACTTTGTAATCTGTATCTGAATCATGTTGTATATCCTCTGTGTTAGTTTTTTTTTTTTTTT
>NW_018397256.1:2705651-2707893 GCF_002168275.2 Theobroma umbraticum | reverse complement strand
TTGCTATGGACTAATTCAGCCATTGCACTCTTTTCTGCCTTGGTGCTCTTCTCTCTGTTTATTTTATACACAATCATGATGAGATCAGGTCAAACAAAAATAGACTAATTTGCATTCACGTCCTTTGCTCTATTTGCTGTCATCACCAACTTGATTCAGCATTACAGCTTTGGGATCATGGGAGAGTGCCTGACAAAAAGGGTGAGAGAGATCTCTTCAGCAAGATCGTAACGTTTGAGATGGAATGGTTTGATAAAGAAAACAACAGTACTGGGGCCCTCTGTTCAAGGCTAGCCATAGATGCATCCATGGTAAGAACTCTTGTTGTCGATTGCTTATCATTTTTCACTCAATCTATCTCAGCAAGAACTTTAGCAGTTATTTTGGGCATGGTATTGTCACGGAAAGTTGCAGCTGTATCCACTGCTATGCAACCCCTCATCATTGGTTCCTTCTATACTAAAGCAATAACAATGAGGAGCATGTCTAGGAAAATACTGAAAGCACAGAACAAGAGCAGTGACTTAGCAAGTGAGGCTGTAGGTAACCACAGAATCATTACAGCATTCCATTCTCAAAAAAAGGTGTTGGAACTTTATGAGATTACACAAATAAACCCAAGGAAAGAAAGCCATAAGCGGTCTTGGATTGCAGGGTTTGGATTGTTTATCTCACAATTCCTCACAGCTGCCAATCCAGCATTAATGTTCTGGTATGGTGGGAAACTGTTGTATGATGGAAATGTATTATACAAGCACCTGTTTCAAACTTTCTTCATCCTGACTACAACTGGAAGAGTCATAGCAGAAACAGGAAGCATGACTTAACGAAGGGCACAGCAGCATTGAATTCAATTCTTATGATTTCGAATAGAAAAAGCAAGATTGATACCGATGATGTAGATGGCATTAAACCAGAAAAGATTAACGGAGATATAGAGCTTAAACATGTGGATTTCTACTATCCAACCAGGCCAAAGCAGATCATTTTAAAGGATTTAAGCCTACGAATTTATGCTGGGAAAGTTGTTGCTTTAATTGGCCAAAGGGGGTCTGGAAAATCCACTATTATCAGATTGATCGAGAGGTTTTATGACCCATGGAAAGGATCGGTTGAAGTTGATGGAATTGACATTAAGTCATATAATCTACAGGCTCTGAGGTCACATATTGCATTGGTAAGTCAGGAACCTACAATTTTTGCAGGAACAATTCATGACAACATCGCATGTGCCAAAAAGAATGTAACTGAAGCCGAAATAATTGAAGCAGCAACCATAGCAAATGCACACGATTTTATAAGGTTTGTTCCAATTATATACAACTCAATATGTTTAGTATTTTCTTTATTGGGACAATTCTTTGTTGCTCAACCAATATTCTCATTTTAAGCTTCCAAACTACTTTTTCACCTATACAAACTTCTTGTTAAGCAGTTCCATGAAGGATGGTTATGCTACCTACCGTGGGGAGAGGGGCACACAGCTTTCAGGGGGGCAAAAGCAAAGGATAGCACTTGCTCGAGCCCTCTTGAAAAATCCTGCAATATTGCTATTAGATGAGGCAACAAGTGCACTGGACATCAATTCAGAGAATCTCATACAAGATGCATTAGAAAAGACAATGGTAGGTAGGACATGTCTCGTTGTGGCTCATCGACTATCTACCATTCAAAAGTCAGATAAAATACCTGTGATTGACAATGGGAAAATTATAGAAGATGGAACTCACAGCGAGCTACTGGCTAAAGGAGAAAAGTCTGCATATTGCACTCTGGTGAAACTCCAACAACTTGCTGCCATGAGAGATTAAATTGTCCAGATTCCGGGTTATACTAAATAGGAAACAACTAGGGAGACAAATAGTTAATCCCAAGAATGCAAAGAATTAGGCAACATTTTGCAGCTTTTGTTGGAAAATGTATAAAATCAGTAAGCCAGCTTCAGATTGCACATCATCTTCTGTCACTTCATTTGAGCAAGGAATGCCAAGTTAAATATTTTCTTTTACAGTGTCCAATGAGATGTGTAGGTTTTATTTTTCTTTTATGCATAAAGAAGTGCAGTAACTTTCTCATTTCACTTTGATTACTACTTAAAATGAAACTAGATGTAATTATTCTTGGCCAGCACTGCCTAGGTTTTTGTCCCCAAGGAACACCCTAAACTTCAGAGCTCCAGACTTTCTCCAAGAGATCTGAAGTTCAAAATTTGGACAGAGAAATGGAGATTACAAGATGGAAA
>NW_018397256.1:2703676-2705551 GCF_002168275.2 Theobroma umbraticum | reverse complement strand
GCTTTTGGTGTGTGTTGAGAGTGAAGGTGTGAGGCTGTATTTATAGGCATGGAGCGAGGTGAACGTTGCACCAAATAAGGTGCATGTTGAACCAGATTAGAGAATTGAGAAAAAAAAACTTAGGGAGTTAGAGAAAAACCTAGTCAGCGTCAGCTTATTTACTGAGTCAGATAAACGTTGGAGCATAACCAGGTAAGGTAAGGTAAGTAGAGTTTTAGTATGATTCAATCAAGGTTGAAAACTTTAAAAAATTAATGTCAAAGTACAAAAGTTCACTTGAGCACAGCCCACGTGTATATTCGCTCGCAAAGAGGGGAAAATCTAAAATTTCTCAAGGTTTGGCCCAACCTTATGTGCGCGCGAGCACACTCCGTTTTCCTTGCTTGCAACAAGCTCATAGTGTGTTTTCATATATAAGACCTTCTCTTTTTAAGTATCTTGACAATGTGGGATGTTAGAACCTTATGAAATACACTATTTTGAACAATCCCCCACATATTTCATAAGGTTTTATAAGAAGTTTTACTGGGTCAAATTTCATTTGTGTAATGCATTGTGACTGGTGCTTTTTAAGCTCTAAACCACCTCTAGAAAGAATGAAACGTAAGTCACGGAATTTTGGTGAAGTTTGTAACTTATATGAATCAAAATTCTTTATGTGAAATGTAGTTTTCATCAATCACATTACACCCCCACAATTTCTACTGTTCAACGCGATTTTGCGCTAATAGGCCATGTGCGTGCTTGGTTATTTATAAGTGCTCTAGAGAATTTGCCATAACTCTCAAAGGAGCGGCCTCACTCCACACTTATATAGGTTGATTCCATCAAGTGTATACTGCAGTATAATACACTACCCATAAGGGATATAGAATGCATGAAGAGTTTAGCTCAACCTCTCTTGTATTGCAGTTTTGCACTACTCGCACCATAGAAGGGATAATAATTTCAATAGTGCATTAATTTATTAACAAATAACTTGTTATTACCCATATGAACCTAATTCATGGGATCTCCAATCACATAAGTTGGGATACTATTATTTGTTGATTTCTTCATTTGGCTTAAGTCTCATTCCCCTCGAGGTAGCATTAATTAGCTTTCTTCCCAAGGATTTAGTCAGAGGATCAGCCAAATCCAGCGCTGACTTCATATAATTAATGGATATAATTCCATTTTTAAACAGCTGCTTTACTACATCATGTCTCAAACAAATGTGTCTATTTTTACCATTGAAAGTTTTATTCTTTGCAATGGTTATTGCTGCTTGGCAATCACAATGCATAGACACAGAAAGTGTTAGTTTCATTCCCAACGAAATAGCTGCTAAAAGGTTTCTCAATCACTCAGTCCTCATTACGAGCCAACTCTAAAGCTACAAATTCTAACTTCATTGTAGATTTAGCAATTATTGTTTGTTTGGCTGATTTTCAAGTTATAGCACCTCCACCAAGGGTGAATACATAACCATTCATGGATTTCATCTCATCTGAATCTGAGATCCAATTAGCATCACTGTATCTTTCTAATACAGTGAAAAATCCATTATATAAAATATTATAGTTCATGGTACTTTTCAAATATTTCATCACCCTACTCAAGGAAGTCCAATGATCTCTATTGGGACTTTGTGTATATCTGCTTAGTCTACATACATCATAAGCTATATCTAGTCGAGTATAATTCATCAAATGCATCAAACTCCCAATAATCTGTGCATACTCAAACTGAGCTATACTATCACCTCTATTTTTCTTTAGTTGAATATTGCTATCATAAGGAGTATTCACAAGTTTGACATCAAAATGTCCAAACCTTTTAAGTAGCCTCTTAATATAATGCTCTTATGTTAGCATTAAGCCACTATCACATCTT
>NW_018397256.1:2703428-2703666 GCF_002168275.2 Theobroma umbraticum | reverse complement strand
TACCCAAAATAACTTTGGCTTCTCCCAAATTTTTCATATTAAATTTAGAAGCCAAAAAACATTTTATTTGATTGACCACATCAATGCATGTACCAAACATAAGCATAGCATCAACATATAAGTTAATAATCACACATTCACTTCAACAGTTTTTGTGTACACACATTTATTAACTCCAACAGTGGAAAATCCATTACTAACAAGAACTTGATCAAATTTCTCATGCCATTGTTTTAGT
>NW_018397256.1:2651051-2703328 GCF_002168275.2 Theobroma umbraticum | reverse complement strand
ACTAACAAGCATAGAGTTCATCATTTTTTTTTAATGTTCTATTTTTTCTTTCTGCTACACCATTTGATTTAGGAGAATATGGAAGCATAATTTCATGAATTATTCCTTCTTTTTCACAAATATCATTTATCGGTATATATTCACCCCTTCTATCTGATCTAACTCTTTTTATATTTTTATTTCATTGATTTTCTACCTCAGCTTTATATTTAATAAACATCTCAAAAGCTTCATCTTTATGCCTAAGTAAATAAACTTTAGTAAACCTAAAATAATCGTCAATAAATGTAACATAGTATTGTTTACCGTCTCTAGTTATAGTTTGTTTTAGATCTCCTAAGTCAATATGTATTGAACTTAATAATTTTGATTCTCTATTTACTGAAGTACAAGTTTTCTTAGTTGATTTTGTTTCAGCACATATTTCACACTTATTAAAGCATCCATTTTTAATACTAGAAATTAAACCAAGTGATTGCACTTTTTTAATGTAGGGAATGCTAATATGTCCAAGTCTACCATACCATAAATCAATAGAATCAATCATGTAAGTGGAAGAACTAGCATTTTCATTCAAAACATTGAAAATGTTAAGTACAAAGAGTCCCTGATTGCAATAACCCTTGCCCACAAACACATTATTTTTTGTTGTCACGATCTTGTCAGATTCGAATGACACTTTCACCCCAACCTTGGCTAATAAGGCTACAGATACCAGGTTTGCCCTTATATTGGGAACATGAAGAACATCGTTCAGAGCTAGGGTCTTGCCAAATGTGAGCTTGAGAAGGACTTTTCCTTTACCAAGAACTTGAGCAGTTCAAGAATCACTAAGGTATATTATCTCTTCTCCTTCCCCTATTTGAGTATAACAGGTAAAGGCATTTTTATTTGCATAAATATGCCTAGTAACACCTGAGTCTACAACCAAGTCCTTCACACTAGCCACCATATTTACTTGTGAAATGACTGCAGCAATTACATCATCGGACTCATCTGCTTTAACCAAGTTGACTCCTGGATTAGCAGGTTTGTCATTTCCCTTTGCTCTTTTCCTGCATTGTGCTGCATGATGCCCTGACTTTCCACAAACAAAACAACTACCTTTCTTTTTGAAGGTGGGATGAGGAGCTTTGGGTTTATGATCAGGTTTGTAGGTGTACCTTTGTTGATGCTAGGTTTTGCTTTGTACTAGGTTGGCTTTAGTTGCAACTTCCTTAGTTTTAGAGGCTTTTATTTTCCTTCGGGTTGTGTCTTCAATGATGATGTGCACAATCAAATCTGCAAGTGACAATTGCTTTTCCTTGTGCTTTAGTTGTTGCTTGTATCCATTCTAGGATTCTAGCAACTTCTTAATCAACAACCCAGCAACGAACTCTTCTTGCAAGTTGATTTTTTCAGTCTTCAAATCATCCACCAATTTGTGATATTCATTGATTTGACTTTTGATGTCTTTATCATCAGTCATCTTCCAGCGATAGAAGTTGCTAATTACGAACTTCTGTTTGTCAACATCTTCAGCAGTGTATTTAGCAATCATTGACTCCCATATTTGCTTTGCTTCCTTTTAGAGACTGTACACATCAAATAGCTCATTAGAAAGTGTGCTAATATTTGTATGCCTGCATACCTTATTTGCGTGCATCCATGGTTCCAGCATCTTGACATCATCTGGCTTGGAATCAGTTAGCACAAAAAACACTTTATGAACATCAAGGATTGAAAAAATCCTATCTTGCCACCTTTTGAAGTTTCTGTCATCAAAGACTTCTATTTTATAAATATCTAGAAATGGTTTGGCATATGAAGTCGAAGGCATAGAAGGAACAGTCAACGCAGTGGGAGCCATGGTTGAACCATTGACAGCTGTGGTGGCAGTAGGGGCAGAGGCAGTAGTAGGAATAGTGGCAGTAGCATTATCGACGTGGGAATCCATTATCCTTAAGATTATATGAGGTGATTATAGAAAACAAAGAATATAAGTAAAAAATAGTAAGGGGAAGTCTGAGGCGTCGTATCACTATCCTTAAGGATAATTTTTGCTCCTTCGGAGTATGAAACTCGATGCAAAAAGACTGTAGCGGTTATCCTCCAAGATTCAACAGACTCATTCCTAGTAGTTTGCACAAACTATTAAGGGATGAACAGAAACAGGAAAAATAAAAAGAAAGAACCCAGCTATCGAAGGAAGGAGGCGAAGAAGGAAGCAAAGAAAGCTTAAAAGCTGAGAAACTTTTAGTGTGTGTTGAGAGTAAAGGTGTGAGGCTGTATTTATAGGCATGGAGTGAGGTGAACGTTGCACCAAATAAGGTGTAGGTTGAACCAGATTAGGGAGTTGAGAAAAAAACTCAAGGAGTTAGAGAAAAACCTAATCAGTTTATTTACTAAGTCAGATAAACGTTGGAGCATAACTAGGTAAGGTAAGGTAGGTAGGTAGAGTTTTAGTATGATTCAATCAAGGCTGAAAACTTTAACAAATTAATGCCAAGATATAAAAGTTCATTTGGGTACAACCTATGCGCAGTGGGAGAAAATTTGAAATTTCTCAAGGTTTGGCCCAACCTTGTGTGGACACGAGCCCACTCCATTTTCCTTGCTTGTAATAAGCCTATAGTGTGTTTTCATATATAAGGCCTTCTCTTTTTAAGTATCTTGGTAATGTGGGATGTTTGAGCCTTATGAAAGATACTGATTTCCAACAAAAGTTGTTCTAGTAACCTCAACAGATGGGAGTATATATATCTTATTAGGAAGTGCAACCACAAGGAAAGTAACTCAAAGATTTAGGAGGAGGAAAAGGAACGGTATATGTTGAGCAAACGTATAATTAATGTAAACAAACATGTGTAAGGGAGCTTAAAAAAAAGTAGGGGAATGTGACATTATGTTTGGACTTTGGACCTGCTATATATCAAGTTGATGACTAAATTTTCAGTTGTTTGGTTGCAGAAAGAAGGGAAGGGTATCGAACTTACAGCCCTCCATATATAATGCATACTTCAGCAGTGAAAACATCCCCGCCTTTGGCTGCCTTTTTGGTGACCAAGGTGCTCCCATACCAACCTTGAAACGCCCACACTGCAAACGTGACTCCAATACTACCCATTGCCATTCCCTTGATCAATCCTTGTTTGATATCAAGCATCAATGTCGGTTCTAGTACAGTCTTATAGCTCTTCACCATGTGATCCTCTTCAACATAGGAGTAAACAGTTCTGATTGAAGACATCGTTTGCTCCACTATTCCACCAGCAATTGCGTAAGATTGCTGCATCTTCTCTGCAATCTCTGCTAAAAAGTTGCCATATACTATTGCAGGAATGATCAACATTGACAATGTGGGGATGCCAACAATAGCCAGTCTCCAACTAAGATATACAGCAGCCATTTGAGCTGTGATGAACATTGATATATTGGTGATGAAATTGGCTATCTGCATATGCGTGTATTGCATATTAACCGATTGGAGTTAGCATAAACAGGGAAAAGATTTCAATTGAAGAATAGTGGTTATCTGATAAGTCGTATATGTTAAAGGATTTCGACCTTCTCTGTAAGAACTCCTTGTATAGTCAGTGTGTCATTGGAAATACTGCTAATAACTTGGGAGGTCATGGATGGCCCATGATTTATATCAATAAAGCCAACATCTTGCCGAAGAACAGCTTCTAAATATTTCCTACCTAGTCTGGCGAGTTGCCTCTCCGCTGTTCGAGCCCAACAGAATCCTTCTATTGAAGACCAAAATAATATTGAGAACGACCATGAGTCAAGGCGTTGGCTGTCTATTTTGGACATTAACTTGGAGCAGATATATATTTTGTTTTTTCAATAAATTAATTTCAAAAACATATATAAGATCTACTCAACGAGCAGATATATTTGTTTCTCAAGCTTGTAACAATGACGATATAAAGCCTAAAAGCAATGTAAGAGTTGGTTTCTTCCTTCATATCATTGACGCAAGAGATACGCCTGGACCTCAACTTAGAATAGTAGCTTTAAGTTATGAATGTGAGAATGGAGATTATTATGCCTAATATTAGGCCAAAACTTGTATACGTTTCCAATCAAATGAGACTCGGCATGCCATATAGCATATACCCATGTCGCTATTTTGATCTATGCATTTATCGTTTTATCTCCTATCCAAAATACTGCTCATTTTTGCCTTGGTTACTATGTTTTTCTTGGTTATTTGACCAGATTCCAGAGAAGAGGGCGTCTACTTTTGGCATGATCACTAACTATATATAGGATGAGATAACTGGAAAACCCTCTATGATGTGTAAGCATATTATTATGATATGTGTCCATGGCTCGAGTAAACCTAATGTTGAAGTTTGACATGGAATTTGGAGAAGCAACAGCAAATAGGATGCACCCGACTTATTAAATATATAAATTTTGACAGGCTAGTCTCGAGACCCAATTAGAAAACTTATTTGTGAATATGCAGCAACACACAGGCCAAAAAAAGCAGAAGGTACCAAGAAATGCGCCTGAACCCACTCCAATAGCAACGTAATTAAATCCAATGCATACTGTTGTGTCAGCAGAAAAATACATACAGTGAGGCTATGAGGTTAACACAATATAGAAATAGTGTTTTAGCTTGCAGGAATATATATATGTTATTGACCAACCTTATTTATGACTTCCAAGTTAAAGGAAGCACCGGCTGCATAGCTATTCATTAGCTTGCTAAGAACTATCATGATCAAAGCCATGGCTAACCCATCTGCAACACATCCTATTATCCCCAACATCATTAACACCATGTCCTTCCAGTCTGCCTGTTTCAAAACCATCCTCAATGACCCACCTAGTGTTCTCGCCTCATCATCTGACAACTGATCGTGATCACCATTCTTCTTTTCCTCGCTGGACTCCTTCATTTTTACTCACTTTGTGTTGGACATTTTCAAATAAAAATATGATTTCATATCGAAATAGAAGGAAAGTTGTGACTGTTGGAAATTAAAAGAAGGGTTGTGTCTATTGAAAATTAAATCAATAGACACTATAAAATAAGAAAAGAGTCACGTCTGTTGGAAAAGACCAACAGAAGCAACTCTTTGAAACAGACACAAATAGTGTCTGTTGAGAACAGGCATCTATGCCTATAAAAGATGACCCTCCTTATCCAATGAAAAGAGAAAAACAGTAATATCTCTCCTTCTTCTTCCTCAAACATCTTCCAAGTTTTCTTCTATACTATTTTCCTGCAGAAAAAATATTATAGAAGTTTGATAATCTTGTTATACTCCGGTGAGTGCTCAGTGGATTGATTTCGTCAGTGCAAAACGCCATTAATCACTGGGCTTCATTGTATCTTTGAGGTTTATACGCCTGTAACTTTTTTGTACACTACAAGTGGGGGCGAATAAAACCTTAAGGACAGTGGCATTGATACACGCCTTGAAGCCAATTTCTAAGTTTTCAGTTTGGTGTTCTAACACTTTGGGTGACAGTACGGGTTATTTAGAGGCTCCTAATTGTACCGTCTCTATATATAGAAAGGTATTATGCTCTTCCTTATCTAGGGACTACCAATTTCTTTAATACTACGTGTACAACAGCAGCCCAGGCCTACCAATTTGCTTGCTTTATTAGCTTGATTAATTTCACTGTAATGAATTCATTTTAAACCTCTAAAAATACTCATTTGTTTTAAATGAACACAATGATCTTAGTGAAGCAATTTTGTCAGGATCAGCAGTTATTTTCAAGTAACTCAACTAGCAATATTTACTTATATTTTGTTTCATTTTCAAGAGGTTAAAGTAAATTAGCATCTGCGTCCAGTTATGATGAAAAATGATATTGAGATTATCAAAGCTTTGTGCTTAGTGCCGGCATAGCTGATAAACTACAAACACAAATGTTTGCATGTATAGTCGATGAGTTAGCTGACACATTGTAAGCCTCATTAATCACTATCAACAAGATCCCATTGCGGCTTAGACTTCTTTCTCTTGAGAAAACTTGTTTTAACATTTCCTATATGTCCATTTTCACAACTACCGTCCTGACCTCTTGCTATATTTTGTGGATATACTTCCTCACAAGTTCATGCAATTTGGTGTTATGTTGTGTTGACAACCCCTTCAACTGCTCGGTTAAAATGGATTTCAAGAAAAATAACATTCTAATATGCACCACAACATTCAAAATGAAAATTGTGAAAATATATGAATAGTTTTATCTATTACTGTAACTCAACCTTGAATGCACTGGTAAGTGGCCGTCAACGAGGGCATATCTTGCTACCAAGATATTGGCTTAATTGGTAAGTTTAGTCTCGGAGATACTTGACTTTGGTTATTAATTTATTGTTTTCTTTTAAATGATTCTATATCAAGGTAATGTTTGGTATGGGATTATACTTTCATATTCTTTGCATTATATTCAATTAAAATACATTGCAGCGATTGACTTTATTTCATTGGTAGTTCAATGTTTTATTCCTTCCTTTACGGTTATTCAACTATTAAAAGAACATTGTTCTTGTTATTAACATAAGAAGAGACTGATCATATATTATATATGATAAATTTTACGTTTTGATAAATTTACCACGTTAAAAATAAACTAAAAATTTTTATGAAGAGAGAGAATTTGAGAAAAAAACATGAAGATAAACGAACAACACATCGATTTATTTTTATTAGAAATCTGTCTTCTTAAAGGCAACAATTAGTTACTATATTGTTACAAAGAGAAAACCCTTGAATAAAATCTAATAACATAAACCAATAAGAAAATGAAATGTAGGCTCCATAACTGCTACTATATACAAAGTACCTTTTGACCCAAACACAAACAATGAATGTGGTATTTTAAAGAGCAATATTTTCTATATACACTTGTAACATTAAAAACGATGTCGCATGGGTTAATGAATCATGTGACCCACTTACACATGATTGTCTTCCTCGTTACAACAAGGGGATCAACTAGTGTGAACAACAATCAAAAACATCTCTATGCACAAACAAAACTCATTTTCTAACACACCTCTTTTAGTTTGGTCTTGCACAAACCCATCTTTGATATGAAAGTAACAAATTTAGCTTTGCCTATTCCTTTGGTGAAGATATTTGCAACCTATTCATCTATGTTGCAATGTTTCACACTTATTTCTTCATTCTTTATAGCATGTCTTATTACATGATATCTGACTTTGGTATACTTGGTACGAACATGCTGTATTGGGTTTTAGGCAATAGCTATTGCAGATTGGTTGTCAAGCCAAATTGTCGTTCCATTGACCTGTTCAAAACTCAAGTCATATAGAATTTTTCTTAGCCAAACTACATGGTTGGCAACCCAAGCAACAATCACATATTCGGCTTCAACAGAGGCTTGAGCCACCAACTCCTATTTCTCTGAATTCCATGCAAATACAACACTTCCAAGTGAAGAACAAAAACCTATGGTGCTTTTGGCATCATCTGGATAATTGGTCCAATCATTATCACAAAATCTCATACGTTTTCCACTTTCATAATAGAAATACTTGAGTCCATATTTTAAAGTTCCTTTGATATATCGTAGGACTCATTTTGCTACTACCATATGAGTTTCTAAAGGCTTTTACATGTACCTTCACAGAACACTTATTGCATGCATTATGTTAGGTCTAGATGCTATTAAATACAATAAGACAATTCATCAAACTTATATATTGAGACTAGTTTTAATTGAGCATCATCTTCTCTATATAGTTTATTTTCAAAAACCATAGGAGTATTATCCAGTTTACAAGACTCCATATAAAACCTTTTAAGAAGTTCCTGAACATATTTGCTTTGGTGAAGACAAATATATTTAGGTTCTTGTATGATTTCAAAATCCAGGAAGTAATGCATTTTTCCTAACTTAGTCATATCAAATTCTTGTTTTATTTGGATATTGAAAATTTTCAACTCAAAACTGTTAGGTCTTATCACCAAAATATCATCAACATAAAGGGATATTAGTAGACTTAGTCATGTGAGCTCTTGACATACAGCATTGGTTCATTAAAGCTACATCTAAATCCTTTCTTGAGCAAGTAGCCTTCAATTCTTTCATCCCAGACTCCTGGAGCCCGTCTTAAGACATACAAGGCTTTAAAGAGTTTACAAACTTTGTCTTCATTTCCTTGCTCCATGAACCTCTTTGGTTGCTCAATATAAACGTCTTCCTCCATCAAGCCATTAAGAGAAACAGACTTTACATTTAGGTGCCATATAAACCATTTTTCTCTTGTAGCCAAAGCACATAATAATCAAATTGTATCATTGCAAGCTATTGGTGCGAAAGTCTCTATGAAATCTATCCCATATGCTTGTGAATAGCTTTTGGCTAAAAGTCTGGCCTTGAGATTATTCATTGAACCATCTGCATTTAGCTTGATTCAATATACCCACTTGAAACCCGTGGTTCTTTTATTTTTCTTGATTGCATCCATTTTGACAAGCATTACTTCTTGCCAAGCTTTGCTTTTTGCTGCATCAAGGTAGATAGTGGATTCAACAATGGACACATTGCACTTTTCATAAAGTTCTTGCAAGCATAATCATCATCGTCTTCTTCATTAGTCTTCTTGGCATTCTAGGCTTCATCATTGTTTGTATTTTGAATACCTTAAACTTGGTTAATCTTCTAGTTCCATCTCATGTCTTTTTTAAACCTTACATCTCTTGACAAAAATGGCTTGCTTGTGTGCATATTGTAAAGTTGATAACTTTTAGAAGCCTAGCTATTATAACTTGTCACAAGCACATAAATCACTCCTTTTGGGGAATGCTTAATGCCATTTATACTCAAATAATTCTTAAATTCATTTGAGTTAAACTCACCCCCGTTATTTGTTCTGATGGCTTTTATTTTGCAGTTTGCCATATTCTCTACCAAGGCTTTAAACCTCTTGAACTTGGCAAACATATCAACTTTTACTTTTTGAAAATAAACACAATTATACCTTGTAAAGTCATCAATAACCAACAAGTAGTAGAGATTTCCATTGAGAGATTTGGCTATCAGGGGACCTCTGCTTGAAGGAGTTATAACTTGTCACAAGCACATAAATCACTCCTTTTGGGGAATGGTGTCCTTGTTTGTTTGCCAAGTTGGCATGTCTTGCAAACTTTTCCTAAGTTTATGGCTTTTGGCAACCCATCAATCACGTTTGAAGTGGCCATGCGACTTAATGAGTCATGGTTCACATGACCCAATCTTTTATGCCACAGTTCAATGTCAAATAAAATATTTTGTATGCTTGTTATCTTATTTTCATCCAATTCACAAGAAAGCATTTATTTTGCATTCCCACTGTGAACAATTCATTTCCATTTCATCAAATATCTTGCAACATCTATCTTTAAACATTAAAACATAACTAATTTCCACCCATTGGCCCACATTAAGAAGGATTTGGCTTACCTCTAGTGTATAAATGACCTCTGCAATTGACTTACCACCAGTCACAATTTATAGTCCCACAATTCCAATACCTTCAATTTTTAAGTAGTCATTAATTCCTGTCTCAACTTTTGATGTATAGCTCTTGTCAAGGTTGATAAAATTTTCTTCTTTGCTTGTTATATGATTGAAGCAAGCATTATTAATGAGCGAGGTATCTGCTTTATTTAATTTATCAGGTTTCCTCATCATGAACAAAAAATCCATTTTCTTCTTCATGTTATTCCACCACCGATACTTTCTCTTCATTATGCGTGCCTTTTAATGGCAAACTTTTTCAATGTAACCCATTTGTTTGCATGATCTACACCTAACATTAGGTCTAAACTAATAGAATTTTTCTAAATGATTTTCATTTTGCAATAAGGAAAGGAAGGAAATTTTGCTTTGTATTTTCCTTATTTTCCATCAGTGCCTTTCTTTTCTTTATTTTTTCTATCATAATCATTTTTCTTGAAATGATTACTATTGTTGCCCTTCTCTTTTGTTGTAGAAACTAGTGCTTCTTCAATGTAATCTTCTTGTCTTAGAGCATTTCGTTGCTCTTAGGCTAAAAGAGCATTAATCAATTCAGTTACTAAAAGTTGTGAAATATCTTTTGAGTCCTTTAGAGAGGAAATTTTGATTTCAAATTTCTTTAACAAACTCACAAAAATTTTATGAATTTTTTTTTTTCAATCGAGTTTTCTCACAATTATCTTAGTTGATTCACAAGTTTCATAATTTTATTTGTATAATCTTTGACACTTTCATCCTCTTTTATTTTTAATACTTCAAATGCTCTAAGTAGATGAAGAATTTGAATTTGCCTAGTCTTGTCGCTTTCATGAAATTCTTCCTTCAATTTGTCCCAAGCCTCTTTAGTGTCTCACAAGCCATGGTCCTAGTGATAATTGTGTCGAACAAAGTAAATTAAATGCTTGATGCTACTTTAAATCTTTAGAAACTACTTTTTTTAAAAAAAAAAATCTTTTAGAAACTTCTTCATTTTCATTGGACTATGGGGTTTAGTTGTCTAAATTCCAAAAGTTCACTTCCTATTTTCACATTATCTCAGAGATCGAAAGCTTTAAAATAGGCTTTCATTTTGACAACTATATTGAATAATTTGCACTTGAAAATTTTAGAGGTGCAACAACATTAAAATTTGTGGATCCCATGAAGAGTTTTGGTTGGTAATGCTATCTAGAAGACTAGATATTTATTTGATATTTTCTGGTTTTAAGATACTGGTCTTTAAAAATCACTAAAAGGCTCTAATACTATGATAAATTTTGCATTTTGATAAATTTATCACATTAAAAATAAACCAAAAATTTTGATCAAGAGAAAATTTAAGAAAAAAAAAGTGAAGATAAAAGAACAATACACTGATTTATTTTCATAAAAAATTTACCTTTTTAAAGACAATAATTAGTTACCATACGATTATAAAAAGAAAACTGTTAGATAAAATCTAACAATCTAAATCAATAAGAAAATGAAAAGTGGACCTTATGACATATACAAAGTATCTTTTTGACCTAAACACAAACAATTGAAAAGTCATATTTTTATACATAAACTTGTAACCTTAAAAATGGTGCCGCATAAGTTACTGAGTCACATGACTCACTTACACGTGACTGTCAAGGACCACTTAATGTAAATAATAATATAAAACATCTTCATGCACAGCTCATTTTCTAACAACATCCACATTCAACTTCATGATTATTTATTTGTATATGATTTAGCTTGCACTGTTTCTCTTGGTTTTCAACTTTTTTTGTGCTACTTGCAAGAAGCACAACTTCTCTTTGAGGTACTTTCTGGTATTTCACTTTTATCTTCTTTTACTTTATTATTATTTGTTCTTATAATTTTTTCATTTCCCAATTCTGATTTCTTTTTCTCTTGTTTTGCTGTGAATGCATAGAGATTGTATTGGTTTTTGTCTTTCTACTTCTAAACTTTTTCTCTTTTCCTTTTTTTTTTGTTCCTTGATGGATTCATTATGCTATGTGCATTCAGACAGCCTACAGATACACTTCCTTATCATGTTTCCCACAATACCTGCATAATTTTCCACCCCTTGTCTATAGTCTATAGATATACTTTTGTATCATGTTTCCAACAATACCTACAAAATAAAAGTGTCTCCCAACGCATAGCAAGGGCAGCACACCAGTTTTGTTTCACAGTTGCCTTTGGTTTGATAATATGATTGGAATTCTCTGAGTTATTAGCGGTTTGGGTCTCAACGACAGAATCCTGCAGCTCTTGGCAGTGAAGGAAAATCTTGGGTGGTGGGGGAGGCCAGCGGACAAGCCTTGGGACCTTGGCCCTGCTACGAGCTAAGATATTG
Organism: Theobroma umbraticum; assembly: GCF_002168275.2. NCBI lineage: Eukaryota > Viridiplantae > Streptophyta > Magnoliopsida > Malvales > Malvaceae > Theobroma > Theobroma umbraticum. The sequence continues at coordinate 2,691,510 of NW_018397256.1, read as the reverse complement.
CAGGAATTTTAGTTATAGGACAACGTAGATAATCTATTTATTCAAGACAGAATGAATAGAACCTCCCTTGTTCATTCTCTCTCTTCATTCCAAGGTCAGAAAGTACAACAGATACACACTATTATGGTTTAGCTCCGACACTGTTAAAAGAGGTATGACACCTAAAGCATACGCTTAAAAGCAAAACTGGGTACAGGGAGAAAGGGATAACAAATAGAAACTGCTCATGGCTTGCTGCAAGCTTTGTAAAAGCATCTATGCAATCCACCAAAGGCCAGGAGAAACGTACACAATACAAGTACAATTCCACCGCGGCTAACACAATAGCTTGCGGTAACTTGAGGACTTCATGCCGTATTGTTGCATAAAAATGATATCTTTTGAATGCCAGCTAGCATGTACGTAATTTTCCACAAACAACCTCCAATTGCTGAAATGTTGTTTTGAAGTCCAGCAGTTAAACTTCATGACTTGGCTCCTCCCCTCTTCTCGTTTTTAATACATCCGACAAACAAAACTAGTCCCTGCAAACCAAGTGACAGTAGTTACCCTTCAGTCATGAGCAGATTTTCCATGCATTTATTGGCTTCTAAAGAGAATATTAAAGACAACTATCTAACAACTATGTATACAATTATAACTTGTAATAAAAGAAATTTAATAAAAGACTTCAAAAACTAGTTTTACTGCAAGTTCTTTCCCGTGTCACTTCTCCTGGTTGCATCAGTACAAGTCTGGCACTAACAAAGTGGCTGAGGCATTGCCTTAACAACAGTTACATCTTTCTTTCATTTCTGAGGCATTGCCTTAATGGTAGCCACATTTTTCCTATGGAAATGAAGGTCCTGGGTTTGAAAATCTTCCCCCACCCCACAGTTGCCCAACTTAACTATCAAGAAACAAAGGCTATTTGCTTCTTTTTCAAACAGAAGGTCAAAACGAATTTGACAATCAAATCATAAAATAAGAAAAGCAAAACCTCATCTTGAAATAAAATTCCAATTCCAATGTACAAACCAAACTCAGCAAACTTTCCTGAGCACTGCATTTATGCAGCATAAAACTCAAGCAAACTACCAAATATATTTGAAAGAAAAAAAAAAGCCAAAGCAGCAATTATAGGCCTACTTATTTGAAGAGGAATAGTTAGCAGCTCATCCATAAAATAAAAGCCTACCTAGAGCACCAAAACCAACAAGCAAAATTCAAACAGTACATGGAAATTGGTAAAGAAATTAATAAAATTCCATAATATTAGAAACATCAATAGAAAGCAGTATTAACCTATTCAAGATTACACATAAATACCATTGACTTAAAGATATGTGGTGTTGAATTAACTGCTTCATTAAACACAAGCAGCATCCCAACAGAGATGAGCTAAGCCAGAAAGTTGATTACATAAGCATGCCAAGCTATCTCTGCAACGCCTTTACTTGCTCCAATTCTTTCTTTAATGGAAAAATAGCATAGTTGTAAAATAGTAAAAAGAAAAAAACCATCAAGGGAGAACACGGTGCAGAGAACCTAATAGAAAGGTAAAGAGATGTACAGAAGACAAACACTAAATGAACTAACTATTTTACACACTTTCTGTATTGGGAAAACTCATTGACAAAAGATAGAAAAGAAAGGGGGAGAATAAAGGTGAACAAAGTGATGCCCATAAACACCAAGGTGGTAAATTTTTGAACCTAGATCATGGAATTGGTGATGGCTGTAATTTTCCACAAAGATTCCATCAATGGGGATTTGAACCAGAAGAAGAACAAGCATGATTGGTCTTTGATTTTCTGTGGAAACTTTAAATTTATATTCATGTTACGGTTGTAGGAATGCTTGTTTAAACATGTGATAATTAATGAGAAATGATCTTCACGCTCAAAAAACAGAAAGTCAATGCAGAGAGATATGGGTTAAATTACACATTCATGTGCAATTACTTGGTGGATTTTGCCTAAAGCTTAAGAAAAGAGGATTTCTGACTAGCAATAGTCAACCAAATTTTGCACCATTTTAACATATTCATCATGGGACATAGCATATAACCATTTGTGATAGGACTAGCAATAGCAAAACATAAATATATAAAAATTAAAGCAACAAAAAATTATACACCTAAAACAATCATCAGATAAGAGGTTACTCACCAGTACTTAATCAAGCCATCCCAGCCACAAGTTGCAACTTTACTTTGCTCCAATGGATGCCACTCGCACCCAATGCAAACACCTTCATGACACTTTAGAGTTCTAAATACCTTGCAGCTTTTCCAGTCCCAAAACCAGCACTTACCCTCTCCATCTCCAGACATAACAAACCGTCCATCTGGTGAAAAATTTACTTGGCAAGCATAGCCAGCCACAATGTGCCCAGCAAACCTTTTTTTCTTGTTAAGCTGAAATCTTTCCCTAGTGCTGTAAATAAGAATTTGATTATCCAAACTCTGAGCTGCAAGCCAATTTGTGTTGGGGTGAAGTGAAATTGATGGCATAGAGTGCATGTGAGGTTCGCTAATATACTTTATGACAACAGGAATTCCAAATTCCCATACTCGAAGTGACTTGTCATCACTTGAAGTAACAAATCTCCTATTGTTATCAACAAATGTAATCGTATTCACTGCCCCTAAATGCTGATCATACTCTTGAGTAATTTGCCCAGTGTTAATATCCCACTGCACAATCTTCTTATCACTCATACCCGCTAACAGAATATTCTGCTTATCTTCATCCGGGTTAAGCTTAACTACATAAGGAATCTTCCCAGTTGAGAAAGTTGAAATAACCTGCCCAGTTTCAGTATCCCAATACTTGATGTTCTTATCATATCCAGCAGTCAAAAATTTTGTGCCATCATTACAAAATGAAATATCTCTGACTGCCTTTGAATGACCCATGTATGTCCTCATACACTTGCCTGAATTAAACACATCCCAGATCTTCACTTTAGTATCCATCCCTGCAGAGAGAATCAAATGCCCGTATTTGGGGAAGAAGCGAATAGCCGAAACACCCTTTGTGTGCCCACTCCAAGTGTGTACTAATCTCTTTGGTATATAACAATGATCATTTGTTGCTTTTGCATCTTTAGGAGGTGCAATCCAAGACCTGCCTTGGTAGTCTCTCTCTTCTTTTCCATGAAAAGTAGTCTTATCCACCACATGCTCTCCTTTCTCACCTGGATGGCCTTTCTCTTCTTTCTTCTTTGCATACTCCTCTGCATACTTCTTCTGCTCCTCAGTCAACTCTGTTTGCACCCCCTCTTTTTTACCTGCCCAAGGACTCTTTTTATTCTTCATCAACCACACATCACTAGCTGGATTGTCAATCTCTGTTGGATCAACCTCACCCTCACCACCCACAACCTCATCCTCCTCCACTTCCATTTCCTTCCTTTTCTCAATTTTTCGCTTCTTTTGCTCATGTTGAGGGATGTTATAGACTGAAATGGCATCATTCTTCTGCAAAGCATCCAAATCACCAATATAGTTGTTTCCTGAAGGATCAGTAGCATAACCATATTTGTGAAAGGTGTTGTATTGCTCATCAAAAACGAAGGACTCAATGGAGGCATCCTCAACAAATCCCAGCTTGTGGTTGCGCATGCCCTGGGCAATGCCGTCCTTGGCATATGGATGAGCTGGGCCATAAATAGGAGCCCAGAGTTGGTCATAAGTTGGGTTGAAGGCAACAACATGCTGAGTTGGGTCAATGGGCTTTGAAAGGGCTTGGTGTGTTTTTGCTGCAGTTAGGGCCAGCATTGTGTCATCAACCTTAGGTGCAGCAGATTTGGAGGGGATGAGTCGTGGAGGTGAAGAGTCTGGAGATGAAGTAGATGGTTGGCGATTCTGGTCATCACTATCACTATTATCTCCATATGTTTGGAGAAGATCCATAGATGATTTTCAGAAAGCCTGATTCACATAAAAAGGGATGTTAAGAGATTTGCCATTGAGCCATTTTTCTAGATTATCAAAACTTCAAAAGTTGTAATCAATAAAAGAAAACTAAATCCATACTTTATTTGGAATGCAGCTTGGAGATGGGATCGACACCAAAAATTCAGAAGAAAAACAGGTAGAAGAAGTAGAAGAAGAAGAAGATAACATTGCCATTGACAATGACCATTGAGATATGAGTTAGCAATGGGAATAGAAGAAAATAAAGCGAGTGTCATGAGTCTAGCTAGCATACTGCATAATTCAAAGATGGTTTTTTCCAAGCCTGCTCCACAGAACGAGAGATGTATGGAGATTTGTCATTGAGTAATAATTATAGAGTATTAGAAAAGCAAAATCAGTAATAAAAAAAGACAACAAATAAAAAATTATACTTTACTACGGATATGGCTTGGAGATGGGATCAACACAGAATATTCAAAACAAAAACAGGAAGAAAAAGAGATAGCACTACTGCTGACAATGACAAAGAGATATGGTTAACAAAGACGAATAGAAGAAAAGCACGGGAGAGCATAATGCTGGCTTGGGTGTTACATAATTTAAGAAAAAGAAAAGGGAAATGCTAGTTTTGAAAGAGAACAAGTGTAAGCTTTCTCAACATAAAGTGAACCATTACCAAATAATTCATTCTTTGAGGTCATGATAAAAAAGATAAAAGAGGAATCAACAACACCTTAAATATTTTTTTTCGTTACGAGAGAGAGTAAAAGATATGAATTCTACAAAATTCCATCACTGTAAAAGCTGCCAAGACAAAGAACAGCATAGAGAAAAAGACTGAAGAGAGCCAAGAAAATATGGGTAAAGCCGCCATCTTTCAAATACAAGAGAACTAAGACTTCCAGGGACAACCGAATATTAAAGTAAGGATATCAATAAACAAAACCTATATGTAAAATTACAACTAAAAGGATTTGAGGCATGCCCAACTTGATTTTTAAGGAAACAAAAAAAGTCGAGGATGAAAATACAGCAATTGTAAGTAATAATTAGTAATGACATTACTACGCAGAAAACTAACTCTCAAAACAAGAGCTTTCTTGAAGAAAAAGGCTTAAGGGAACATAGGATTCAATTTCTTTTAATTAGATTCACAGGCAAGGGGTATTTAAAAAAAAAAATTAAGCTTTTCCGGAAAGGACTGTACAGAAAAGTAACCATACAAAGTCCAAGGGTTATGTTTTAGTCTAAATCCTTTTACGAGAACTAGAAGTGGATAAGTATGCCGTAACCTATTCAACAAGTTGATGAGAATTTCAGTGGCTACTATGCTTTCTTTGGAACTGTAGCAAACAATCACACAAGCTTAACCCTCGGTGAGAAGCATTCAAGGCCTTGGAACTTGGTTTTGAAGCCTGAAGAAACCTAGGTGCGTAACCAAGATATTAGCCTCTTTTGTTCCAACTCTTGACTACTTCAGCAGTGCGTATTTTAAAAAAATACATAAAAGTGAGAGTGGTTAGGCAAATATCCCGGGGCGGGGCGGAACCCGCCAGAGTCAGGCTCTTCTGCCATCACTAATGAGGAGCTACAAACATTGTTTAACTTCAAACAAGAAAAGAATTGAAGAAAATGCATGATTTCAAATCTTGAAGGAACAACAGAGAAAGTATAAAAATTTATTTTGAAGGATGTAACTTGATTCCAGAGAGGAAACATATAAATCGATAGAGGAAAAAGGAGGGCTAACCTGCGTATCTCGAGAGTAACGTCGTTTTCCACAGCGTCAACGAGAGATGCAGAGAGGGAGGAGACGTGCTAATTTGAAAATTGAAGGAGAAGGAACGAGGGTAAAAGGCAACACCGCTGAGCTCTCGGTTTGGGGATTGGGAAAGAAAGGAGAAGGGTCAATTATTTGGGCTGGGCCTAGCACAATTTTTAGTTATTGTGGCCCAGTTCTGCCATTTTCTTTTTCTTAACCCAAATTTGCAAGAAATAAACATGAAAGGCCCAAGTGTATGACTGACTTATAATTAGAGCTGTCAATACGGGCTAACCCGGCAAAACTCTTGTGAGTTCAGAAAATATGGATTGGGTTGGGACAATTCATTTTTTATATGAGCCATGAAAACTTCAACTTAGCCCACCTCTTGTTAGTCCATGGACTAAGTTGGGTCAGCCAATTTTTATTTTTTTCAAAAAAAATACTTATTTTTATAATTCTATCTAATAAATTTTTTATTAATAAAATTATCCTATGATTTAATTCATAAATTGAATAATAAAAATATATTACAAATAAATAAATTACCCCAAATATAAAAAAATAAATAAATTATATAATAAAATTTAAATCTTTAACACAAACTACTATCCTAGGAACATAAGTATATAACCAAATAATAAAAATTTCAAGATTCATTTATATCCTCCTCAACCTCATTCTCAAGGAAAATATTTAAATTTTGTTTAGGCAGTAATGATGTCTCTAAGTCTGAATCATTATCAATTTATCATTTAATATTCATTACCATAAAAGAAAAAAAAATAATAAGTTTTAATCTAAATTAAAATTTTTAATTTGACAAGTAGAAATTAAAGACATTAAAATATATAAAATAAGCATTACCATTAGTAACTAAATTATTAATTTTATATAGTTAAGTATATAAAATTATTAAATTAATTAAAATTATTTTTTAACCCATAGGGCTGGCCCGCCCTAACCCACTTATTTGGTGGGCTAACCCATTTAAGCCCGGTTTTAATATGGGTTTAAATTTTTTAACCCACCCCACTCCATATTTAATAAAAAATGAGCTGACCCAATGGGTCAAGCCTATTTTGACAGGTCTACTTATAATCCATTCTCAACAACTTCAGCAAAAAATAAATAACCTCTACATTGTATATTTCTTAAGTGTTATTTTTTGTATTTAAATTCTAAATTTTCAAATTTTTTTCTGAAAAAAGAGAAAGAGGATTGAACCTATTAAAATTTTCAAAGAAAGAATGGATCCAAAACTAAGAAAAAAAATCAGAAAAAGATAAACAAAAGTTTTCTTGCAACAAAAAATATAAAAATCTTTTAATCATCACTATAATTTTGAGAAAAATATGTTAAAAACTAATTTATTTCAATTGAATTCAATTGAAATTGAAGTTTCAATTGAACCACGACCCACAAGGCAAAACTTTTTGTGAAGAAATGTGGTATTCATCTAGCGATAGATATGGTAAGCAATTGCACACGCAGTTAAGCACTCGAACATTTAGTTTATTAGTTGATGCATGATTCTTTACTTAAAAAGTAAAGTTTGAATCCTCTTTTCTTCAAATCCAAAATAAATAAATAAAAGCCCACATGTATAGTTAAATCAAACCATTCTAATATTGGAGAAAAGTGAGGTAGATCCACATCATTGAGCAAAAAAGTAGTGGTAGCTTCAAAGATAAAAACGTTGGAAAGTGCACACAATTAAAAGGAGATGTGACTTATTTCATCTTGTATGAAGCTCACATGGGTTGAGTTCCTTTTCATTTGATGGTGTGCCACAATCGTCAAAGGTGGCTAAAACCTTAATTTCTGGTATTTTTGGACGCTAATTGAATTGTCAATAATGAGTTATTGCGCTTGATCACATGTTTGCACTATGCAGAAAAGATAGTTTGATTGTAGCACATTTTTTGATTTATCTTTACCCTTATCCTTTACAAGAGTATTTTAAAATTTGACACAATTTTTTACTTTGATCCATATTTAACACAATTTTTTAATTTAAAAATTGTTGCTTCGCTTGTCTTTTTCTATTTTTTTTCTTAATTTTGGACCTATTTTCTCTAGAAGTTTTAAAAGGTTCAATCCCCTTTCTCTATCTTTCAAGAAGAATTTTGAAATTTTGGATTGAAATATAAAAAAGAAGAAGGTTTTATTATTTTTAGTGAAACTTATAAGGATCTTATTGGTTTTTTTTTATGGAAATTTAACCGTGTTACTCTTGTGAAAAAAAATAGCAAAACTTAAGGTTTTATTTTTAAAAAAACTTACCATTATGTAAAAAAAATCATATTATAAGGGTACTATTTGAAAAAAAAAACTTATTTTCTGATAATCTCAAAAGTCTATTCAAAAAAATCTATAAAATCAACATAAAGAAGAAAGAAAAAAGTGACCATCAATAATTGATTCAATCAAAGAAATCACACAATGTATTTTCAAAATAAAAAGTTTCATATCTTTATATGAAAAGTTGTAAATGAAAAGTTATATTTTTTCATATGAAAAGTTATGATTATTTGAAAGTCTTATCAATTAAAAGGTTATGTGACATAGTGTGACCAAAGAATTGTAGGTGGTTTTCATACTATTTGAAAGTCATATCAATTCAAAAATTATACAACATAGTGTGACTATGGGATTGTAGGTGGTTTTTTATGTGAAAAGTTTTGTCTCTTGATAAATGATATATTAAAAAAATAACTTTAAATCCAAATGCTATGAGACGATAGAAAAACACTATTACTCAAAGTTTCAATATGAAAAGTTATTGTTTTTTATACTATAGCTCAAAGTTTATATCTTATAGTATGAATGATTATATTTTCTTTAAGGTAGTTATTGAAACAACATCATTATCCAAGGTTGTGTCTTACAACATGCAAAGGTGTTTTAAAACACAAAGGTGCCTTGATGAAAGATAGGTATCCTTAAAGAAGATATACTTGGAAATCTATATCAAAGGCTTATTGCCAATCATTTTGACACACAACAAAAAAAAAGCAAGATAAGAGCATAAAATCAAGAGCAAGAAAAGTGTTATGTTCTGAATATAATTCAAAAAATGAACATAAACACATTAAGTTCTTAGCATCTATTAAAAGAATTCGAATTCTTTATAATCTACTTGTTGCAAAAAGTAAGCTCTAAGGCCAAATAACTTTGCAACTTTGGGGTGTGTCTAATAATCTACTTTCATAAAGTGAAAGACGAAGTTAAACATTAGCTTTATTGTATTTCTAAGACTATTCGCATAATTCCCTTTTACATGCCAAGTGATAAGGGCAAAAAAAGTCTTAAAGATAGCGTTTATTAAAAGCACACCTGCATTATTTTAAGATTTATTTTTCATGTAATTAGAATTAAAAATAGTTTCCATAAAAGAGATTGCTATCAACATTGTCAAGTTAAACCACTTTGAAGGGAAAAACTTTATTTGGTGGCAGAAAAATATGCACTTCTTCCTTACAACTCTTAAGTCTTTTATGTTCTAGATACACCAAGACCAAATGAAAAAAGTGAAAAAGAATCTATGGACGAGATTTGTTTGTGGCAAAATGGATATTTATCATATTATAAGATAAATTTTATTTACGTAATTGATGTAACATGCATGGTACATATTTGTTGGTTGGAAAGAAGTATTACTCTTGATAGCTTCAAGTTATATGATTTTAATATGGACAAAACTATTGATGTATCTTCTATAATTGATAAATTGCTCTCCTTATGGAAAGATACTAAGAAAATTCTAAAACATAAAAAAAAAAGAGACGTTTTTGGAAGATATTGGTAATCATTTTAGAATAGAAGAAGATTTTTGCAACCAATGTGAAGTCGAACAAGATGACAAGGATAAAGATCCAAAAATAAATATCTTAAAATGTCAAAAGTCCATTTGATGGAACACAAACCATTAAACAAGCCAGTTTTATACAACAAAAACAAACATTCTATCGATATTAATGACAAAGGTCATATAATTAAAAAGAAGAAAAAGGGGTCTATGTTTCCATTGAAATAAACTTGGATATATCAAGGAAGAATGTATACTTTTGAAAAATAAGACACAAGGTGTGAGCAACAAGAAGTTTGTTATCATGGTTTTCGAGGTCCATCTTCTCCAAGATAATGGAGCATGGTGAATTGAAACTAGTGCAACAAAGCATGTATGCAAGGATAAGAATTTATTCAAGGCCTTGGAAATAGTTAGTGATGGAATCGTGTTGTACATGGGAAAGTCCTTCATTACACAAGTAACAGGAAAAAGAACCATGGAACTCAAGTTTACATCTAGAAAAGTAATTGTGTTAAATAATGTCTATTATGTACTGAAAGTTAGAAAAAGCCTTGTGTCCTTTGACTTGTTAAATAAGTTTGGCTTCAAATTAGTATTTAAGGCAGATAAGTTCATCCTTACAAAGGGTGGACTATATGTCGGAAGTGGCTATTAGTGCGAAGACATGTTCAAGCTTAATATTAATAAAATGTCTACTAGTTGTACTTATATTGATACCTTATTCAATGTATATAATAGTAAAGTAGTATTGTCTACTCTATGGCATAATAGATTAAGTCATGTCCACTGTAGAAAAATGCATGGTATGGCTAATTTGGAGTTAATACCTACTATTGTTAAAGATGATGCTATGTGCAAAATATGCATGGTTACTAAAATCACAAAAAAGCTCATTTCCTAAAGTAGGAAAAAACTCCATTTTGCTTACATTGATCTATTCTGATATTTGTGATATGCATAGTACTCTATTTATTGGTAGAAAGAAATGATTCATAACTTTTATAGGTGACTTCTCTAAATATCGCCATGTTTATTTATTATAGGCAAAATAGGAAGTAATGGAGAAGTTTAGAATTTATGAAAATAAAGTTGAATTGCAATGTGATTTGTTTATCAAATGCTTACAAAGTGATAAAGGAGATGAATATTTTAATCTTAAGTATTTTGAGTTCACCAATATTATTCATGAGACTACATTCCATATGTACCAAAACAAAATGGTGTAGTGGAATTGATTTCTTACTAAAATGGTCAATGCTTTACTTTCTAATTCTAATGTGGGAAAAGGATTCTAAGGTAAAGCCTTATTAACTACTTGCCATATACTAAATAGAATCCTAAATAAAAAGAGTAAAACTATTCCTTATAAGTTATGGAAATGAAAAAAGTCAAACTTTAATCATTTAAGAGTTTAAGGATGTCAAGCTATAGTAAAAGTTCTAAAACCAAAGGAAAAGAAATTGGGTGAAATAGGAATTGAATGTATATTCATAAGATATGCTAAAAATAGTAAAACATTTCGATTTATGGTGATAGAGCCCAATAATTTATATTTTGTTAATGCGATCATAGAATCAAGGGATGTTATCTTTGATAAAATAAGGTTTAATTCAATTCAAAGACTTAAAGATCAAATAATCAAAAGTGATAAAATTCTAGAAAATAGTGAGGACAATATTGAGCTTCGAAGAAGCAAAATAATTAGAAAAGAGAAGGCATATGAATCTGATTTCTTCATATAGTTAGTAGAAGGTTTAAAAGAAAAAATATGTGAATACTTACTTTACTACTTTAATGTAGAATATGAGGGTGATCCTCAAACCTATGAGGAGGCAATAAAGTTTTGAAGTGCTTTTTTTTGTAGAGAAGTAATACAAGATGAGATGGACTCGATAATAGAAAATAAAACTTGAAAATTGATTGACCTTCTATAAGGTTTTAAGCCAATAGGTTGTAAATAGATTTTTCAAGAGGAAAATTAAAGTTGATGAACCATTCAGTTTAAAGTTAGGCTAGTAGCCAAGGGCTTTATACAAAAGGAAAATATTGACTATTTCGATACATATGTGCCTGTAGCAAGAATAGCTACAATTAGGTGACATTTAATACCTTATAATGCAATTAGGTTGTAAATAGATTTTTCAAAAAGAAAATCAAAGTTGACGGAATCATTGAGTTTAAAGCTAGGCTAGTGGCCAAGGGCATTACACAAAAGAAAAATATTGATTATTTTAATACATATGCACCTGTAGCAAGAATAGCTACAATTTGGTGGCATTTGATACCTTACAATTCAAAGTAATTGTAGGAAATATGACTGCAAGCAATTTGATTGGAGGGAAGATAACATTGCGGTTTTTAGTGTATAAGCAAAATAATGATTAAAATTTGGTAAAAATAACATTACAACATTTGGTTTATAATTATTTTACTAGAAATTTAATGTTAATTTCTAGAATTACCCTTATGCATTAAAATACAACTTTAATATACTTCTATTTTTTATTGTTAATTTTTATATAATATCACCTTTTAAATATATTTTTCATGTCATATATTTTATTTTTATTTCTTATTATAATCTTATGTATTTTATTTTCATTTCTTAATATAACCTCATATATTATATATTTTATTTTAATTTCTTTTGTCTTTAAAAGATTATAAATTTTATTTACAATTGTCATCCAATAGAGAATAACTACTGAGAGTAACAAAGAAACGTCCATTGAAATATATATGAATGTATGTATGTATGTATATAACATATTAACTTTCCATTTATACTTTACCTAGCTTAGTGTCAATATTTCCAACCTTATAGAAATAGGAGTAACAAGCCAATCAGTTTGTTAAAGGATTGTAATGCAAATTACGTACTTGATAACTATATTATAAATAATGTAAATGATTGTACGTAAAATGAGGGTAACACATGAAAAAAAATAACCATATCAATAATGTAATAAATAATGTACAGCATATCATAATTCAAATAAACTGTTACCAAGCTACAACACAATATCAAGCATAACATCACCAAAACCATATAATTGAAAATCATAAATGAAGTTCCTTAATGGATGCTCTAAACCAAAAGTCATAAAAAGTTCTAATTAAGTCAAAGTTGAAGTTACCTAAAGGAAAAACCCACCATTGTTAAAATACAAAAGAGTTCAAAGTTAATAACATTACTAAAATTCACTTTCAATTGATAACTAATTCTTTGCAATAACAATATCCATCATTTCTCTAGATTGAGCCATTAAGCAAAGCATTCACATTTTTTCGACATATCACTTGAGATGATATATCTAGCCTTAAAAATTTTTTCGATAGTCAATCTTTCAACTCCTTGAATGATCTCAACTACACATTTTTTCAACTTTGAATTGTCAGCCATGAACTAAAAACAACTTTCCAATTTATTAATTTCTTCCATTGCACCTTGATAGGTTTCTCCAATCTTATCCACACTAGATTAGAATGCATCAACAATTTTGTCACCATTACTCTTTGTCCTAATTTTTTTTTATGAGTCACTTCTCTATAGCCATTGTTTATAAAACAATGGATGCCTCACTATTGCTAGCTTGAGCAGGAAAGACATCATCATTGTCATCTTCATCAACATTCAATGCACTAAAAACATTTGAGGCTGCCTTTTTTGTTGCAAATGCTGCTTCCTCAACTTTTATATTTTCTATGGTATCAGCTAGTGACTCTACTCTTTCCTTGATTGCTCTATCCTTTCCAAATATATTAACTAATTGATCAAAGTGAAGAAAATGATTGCTTTTAAGTCCTACAATAGTTGGGTGACTCTGCATATAACCAAATATCATGCATCAAAAAACCGTGTAAATGTCGATCATGGACATCTTAACTTTTACTTTTATTATCACTTACAAACAGGTAGCCACAAACACACAATATTACCAATGTACAAATTTTGTTATGTTAGCTTAAATGAGATCAAAATGAATTAATTACCTAACTCATAAATTTTTTAAAATAGAATGTATAAACTTTATTTGCAATGTTTTTCTTTTTCCTAATACTAATACCTTTGAACAGTTTTTTATTGTGATGACAACTAGATTCATAATTTACAGTTACAAATCTAGTCATAAGTTCTGTTAAATCACTTTAAAAATGCATGGCAAATACCGTGAGCAATCTAAACATAACATTATATATTCCTAACTTCTCCAAGTATGTAATATCAAAGCAAACACTACAATTTATAATAAAATTAACCAAGTCATACTTTCTTTCAACTTATAAGATACAAAGAAGTCTTATCTCAACTTGGTTTTTTAGCTGTCTTAATCTTTACAAAAAATATATATTTATTATGTGCGTATAAGTTAAAACTATCATATAAGAAAGTAGTTCTCATCTATAGGGCTCTATAGATATTATTAATTTTGGACATTAATTTGCTTGAAGTCTTCTTATGCATGGTAATACTCATGAAAAGAAACTAATTCTGTTGATGCATCTTTGTAGGAAACAAACACGCATTGCACTTAAATGAATATTGAATTACATGTGATATACATTATTTTCAAAAGCTGAATGTTCCTGCTAAACTTTAGAATATAACAATGTTGTTAAATAAATTAAAATCATTACCTTAACCTAGCCATCCAAACATCATTATCACAAGTAACACATTTGTTAACATCATTCCAACTGAGTCTAGAAGTGAAATGTGATATCATCTTGGCAACTTCCCTATATCATGTTTTCAATAACTTCATTCCAGAGTTAATATGGGGGACAACCCTTATGTTGCAATTTGGGATCCTTTCTCTCATCCATTTCTCAAGTTGTTACCAGTAACCAGACTTGAATGTCCCATTATCTCTATTCCAACCTCTTTCATTCACAAGATTAACACAATAGTCAATTAAGATTCCATCTTTTTTAGGTGTCTGTTGATGGGTGGATATCCTACTCGTCTTTCATAATTTATGAGATGATGCACCTTCCATCTACAAGCATAAAATGTAATATAGCAAAAGTATAATAACAAATATATAGTAACAAATATATATAGTATATATAGTATATAATAAGCACTCGAGCATTTGGCTCATTAGTGTGTGTGTCAGTTAAAATTCTACTATGCAAGTATACGTATCGAACATATAGTATATTAGCAAGCAGAGTATCTATCCCACAGGGAATTAATATAAAATTTTACTAAGTACTAAAATTAGAACAATTTAGTTTTATTCAAATAATTAAAATCTGAATTCTAATTGAACTAAAAATTATGCAACTAAAACTAATTTAATTACAAAATTAAATCAACAAGATAATTGGGCAAACAGCAAATCAACCAAGCCTAGGATTACAATATCCCTCACACTTCATCTAAATTTTACCTCTCTTTCTTAACTCATTTCAATAGGTTGAATTGCTAACCTAGAGTCCTAAATTATTTATAAAGGTCTCTTGACTCATCTTATAAAAATATCTATTTTAACTAAAACACTATATCCCTAAGTGAATTGAAATTAAAATAGACTCATTAAGTTCAGGCTCTAATCTAGCTACATATGGCCTATAGGTATATCCCTATCCTATACGCAAATCAATTAATATGATCATATGCTATCCCAATTTTAGTCTACACTAAACTCCCTTTCCCAAGTTTGTTTAGGTTCCTAGATCAATTAAATTGGTGGTCATGCAATTACAAGCATTAAGCACAAATCGGAATAAGCAATTCGAATCCCATTAAAGATAAGTAAGAAAGAGATTAAAAGTTAGATTACATGTGAGTTCAATTGCAATCCTAGAAAAATAATTTAGATCATAGTATCTAATAAAAACAATATCAAAGAAATTAGCCATGAATTCAAGTCAAAGAAAATAGAAAAACACAAAAGTAAACAGAGAAAACTAATAGTTAGAGTTTTGTGATCTTGCCCTCCAATTCTCTTGTTTTCTTGGTTTTTTCTTGGCTTCAAATCTTCAGAATAGTTGCTTGCTGCTCCTCTCAAAATATCTGAAAAAGGCTCCTTAAATAGGCTCCAAATAACCTAATTTTCGAAAACCCGTTAACTTCTCTTATTTTTTGGAACGTCACACAGTGCTGCGGCGCTACTTCTCCAGTGCTGCAGCACTGAGTTCTCTGGAAATTTGTATGTGTGCTTCCTTTCATCAACGCTGCAACCTTGTTCTCCCAGCGCTGTGGAAGTCTATTAAATTCAAACGTCAGTTTCACCTTGATATATTAGGAACTAGGCAAAGTAGTAAACATAAAAGTTTTATCCCTGTCTCTTAACTTTCCAATGGATTAAGAATCACATCAATTGGACTCCTGGCTTGAAATATTTGCTCCAAATACCGCATCATGTTCAGTCTTTACATACTGCTACAGTGGTCCGACTTTGACAAATATTTTGACCATGATCCAATTAGAACTAGGCAAATTGGTAAACATAAACATTGTATCCCTTCTTCTTATAATTCGATTGGTCTAAGAATCACCTCATTTGGAGTTTTTTAGAAAGAGATATGGTCAAAATACTAAAACTTATATGAATGAAACTATCACCATACTTGCACTGATTTTCATCAAATGAGTCTTTTTCATCAATTCCCTACAAAAGCCATAAGAGAAATTAGCAATAACTACTCTTAAAGTAATTTAAAATAAAATAACCTAAAATTTAACTAAAATAACTTAAATTAATCACTTAAGAAGTAATCAAACTTAAACTAAAAAAAACACCTAAAATGCTAAAATTCGAACCTAAAATCTCAAAGATCTAGCTACTTAAGCTCCCAAAATGAGTCAAAATAACTCTATATAATAGAGTTATCAGTGTGCATAATCCTTCTCCCTAAAGAGCAAGGTTCGAATCCCCTTGTCCCCAATTACAAAAAATATATATAGTATATAATAAGTAAATTAAAATTAAAAAGAAAAATGAACATAATTTATCTAATAAGGAACAAATACAAATATGTCTCGATTAACACAAGTTTGAGTTACTACAAATAAAGCATACAACATTTGTTGAGCAAAATAAAAAATTAAGTTTCATTTCTAAAAGCTTCCAATCGTTCTACATTTCTTGTGCCATGTTATTTCTCCTAGTAGTCCATACATTTGATGTCTTAATGTACTGGATCATATCTGCATTTTGCATCGCTTTTGATTCCACAGATACATCTCATCCATTTCATCCTCAAGTGCATCATGTGTCTATCTCCCTCCTAATATGATTATGTAACAATGCACAAGTAAAGATAATTTTGTATTTTGTTTTCATTCGGTACCAATATCTCTCTCTGAGTATTGCCCATGTCATCTTAAGGAATCCAAATCATCTCATAATAACATTCCCAGCACCAGAGTCTTTGAAATTAAACAATTTTTTGTTTAAATGAGGAATGCAATTTTGTCTCCATTCATTCAAATGATAGCACTAACCTCTATATGGAGTTAAAATCTTTTTCCATTTGTATACCCAACATCATATAAGTAGGAAAAACCTAATATAAAAAATTTATTTTTGTCCATCACCTTAAACAAGATCAAGCTAAAATAGTAAAAAGTTTAATGCATGTTTCGTCATACCTTTTAAGACTTTAAATCCATTTCTTTTAGATATTGCATCTCAAAGAACCCTAGAGTCTGCAGCAAAACCCTCTCATCCAAGTAAGACATATATGAATTGCATATCTTGTGAATAGACCTTTAACACATTTCTAGCAATTTCATTCTTCCTTGTTCTATATCTAGGCTTATCAGTTTCCAATGTATTGACTTTAATGTAAGTCATATTTAAAGTACCTAAACAATTTTATTGTTTCCACTAGAATAATGACAACAATTATCCTTTAGTTGTATTTTTAATATATTTTTATTCTCAAACTATAAACGTTTAAGAAATTTTAGTTTACTTCAATCCATTTCCATTGGAAGTCAATTGAATTCTCAAGTATAGGCTTTAGCTTTTTTAACAATATTGATTGCCATCTTAAAACATAATTCAAAACTAAATCAAAATGCCTACTCACTATCTCACCACTTCTAGCAAATTCTCTTTATATAATCTTATTCTTTACAGAATGAGAAAACTTGTACAAAAAGATAGCCACCATTTCTACAACATATATGTTTTTTGTTGGTGTATGCCTACCAATGCATTAAAGCATATTACATAGTTTATAAAATGTAGCCTGTTAAAATATTAGCTCAAAAGATAAACCTAAAAAAGGGGATTGAATTGAATAATTTAAAATCTTTTGGAAACTTTTGACAAATAAGATTACTTTTAAGCAAAGTATGGATGAAAGCCCTTTGGAGTCAATGAAGAAAAATTGTAAAAATTCTTTTGTAAGTGGTTCAAAAATAGATTCAAGAAACCAAAGAGGATGAAAAGCAATTTTAACAAACAGGTTGAAAACACACAAAAATGGATAAAGATTTGGCCTTTATGTTTATGTCCTCTCTCTTGGCTCACCAAGGAGTTTGAAATCCACTATGAAACTATTTTTTCAAGGCTCAAGTATAACCTTTACAACCAAATCTTTTCAAGGCTTGGACTTAACCTTTACAATAGTCTTTTAAAGGATCAGACTTGACCCTTCTACCTTTTAATTTGGTTAAGGCATAACCACTCTTAAATACATTAACCTTTTAGATTATGGTATAACCTGTTCAATGGATAACAAGGAAGATAGGATGAAAGCTTAAATGCCTATAAAAAGGCTAAATAAAGCAGTAAATACAATGAGAAAATGAAGGCTTTGCAAAGAAGTATAGGAACTTAAGGCTTAAGTAAGTAAAGATCATTAACATTTGAAAATTCTTAAGAAATTTTCTATTTGATCTTTCACTCTTGCTTGAAAATTCTTCTCTAGGTGTACTCTCTCTTAGAAGTCGTGCCTTAAACCTCTATTTATATGTTACTGCTCAAAAATAGCCATTCAGGGAAGTGTGCTTGAAAATATAGCCATTATTCATGTCATTTTCTAGCTTGTCTAAGATAAGGTATCGATACCTTTGATACATGTCTCTATACTTTAAACACTTGATACCGTTTTTTATGTCTCAATACTTGTTCATCTTTTGTATTTCTGAAATTGAAGTATGTCTTGATACATTGTGACTTGATCTCAATACTTTGTAATTTGCTCTCTAGAAATTCATGTCTAAAGATTGTCTCGATACTTGGCAAACAAGTCTCAATACTTGGAAACCTGCTCATTGGGATTTGAAGTTATGAAGATGAGGTCTCGATACACTAACAGCAAGTCTCAATACTTTGGTACTTGCTCTCTAGAGAAGACAAGGTCTTGATACACTGATAACAAGGCTCAATACCTTGGCACTTTTTTGCTAGAATTTGAGGCTTCAGGAGAGATGTCTTAATACCTTCATATGATATCTCAATACTTTTGCTTTTTTAAGGTGTTTTTAAGGCACTTTAAGATTGAGGTCTCGATACTTACCCAAGAAGTCTTGATACCTTAATGCTATGAAGCATTTTCTAAGGCATTTTGAGTTTCAAACACTTAATCAATTTTTCATATAAATGCTTAAAGGGTTTTGGGAAGTTATCAAACACTTAACCACTCATATTTTGGTCATTTGATTTTGTCATTTTAAAACAATGATCAATTGTACAGCTCACAATCTCTCCCTTTTTGATACGATGAAACTTAATGAGCAAAATTTATTTTAAAAACTCCCCCTAAGTTTTTGAAGTTAAGCATTTTTCGAAAAATGTAAAACTCCCCTTCACTAAATGCTAAATTTTGAAAATTTAAGTGTTGTGTGGGTGCAATTTGCTCAAAATATTTCTCCCTCTTTTTGTCTTATAAAAAGTGTGATAAAGTATTTGGAGCTTATTGTTAAGGATCAATTTAAAGCTTAGTGGTAAGCATTCATAAGACAAAGTGGTAAGCATGAGATTACATAAAGGCATTCTATATTATATAAAAATCATCATTCATTTACAAAATAAATATGAAAATTTGCATTCATCATATATGGCACTATATGCATTAAAAGAAACATCATTCCAAAGAGTTAGCTATAGAAACTATAAACACAACAAAAACATGACGATGTATGAAATGTATGTGATGTAATCATCCAATTAAAGACAAACAAAAACAATATTTGAAAGACATAAAAACATAAAAGTGATGTGCCTCAAACACAAAATCAGTGAAAGGTTTACAAAGGGGTCCATAAGGTCGATAGGTGGGTTAGCAAGGTCGACTAGAGTGTTAGGAACGATGCCCACATCAATTAGTGAAGTTGGCATGGTGGGAAGATCAATTGGTGTAGGTGATCGTGTTAAAAGAGTGGTTGTAGGGAAAATGTTGATGTTGAAAAGCTGAACATGTGTGGCGACATCCTTTTTAACATGAGTAGCTCGTCCTTCCAGCTCATTAATGCTATTAAGAATCATTGCAATGCAAGTGTCAAAATGAACCTTCATTCAAGACTCCAATGCAGCATTTCCCATGATAGTTGCACCAATCAGTACCTCATTATTGTTACTCGCATCTATCTCTTTAGCTGTTACCTCTTATTCGTCTTATACTATTGTAAACCCCTTCAGATACCACTGCCCATCAATCAATCTATATCCAAACTTGTTCACTGTGTGCTCATCAATCGTCTTGTGAACCTTATGTGCAACAGAAGGACTGGCTCTAGTATTAACACCATGAAAGTCGATAATGTGGTTGATCACCATAAAGCTGTGCCTCCCCCGATGATTACTTGCATCATATCTTTAAAAATGAACTCAGCCAAATTGATTTGAAATTTGTGCTTAATATGATGTAGAAAATAGAGGTCCTTGCCCTTTACATGAAAGTACTTTTGTCCACTTAGCTTAAGGTTCCATAATACTATCAAATGCAGCATTCTATCATGCAAGCTTAGCCTATTTACATTATACTGCCCCAACTTAGTTGGTGAAAAAGAATATGAAAACTCATTATGTAAGTCACTCCAATGCCATCTTTCAAAATGTATAAACACCTTCTTAAATCAGGGATATGTAAAATGTGACTAATCATCGAATGCTGCATTTGATATATCTTCATAATAGTTGTCACAAATATATCTTCATGTGCATATGGTTCCTCATTATCATGGGTTGGATTATCCTCAAAATTGTTGTGGTGTTTGAGTAAAACACCCTAATCAGCTTTTCATAATGTCTTATTCATCTCCTTGAAGTTTGTCCACCCTCGTTGTGTAAGGTTTTCTACACAAAGGAATCTTTGGCTTTCTAAATACTTAAAGTTGATAATCTTACTAAGATACATCTTGAAAGTAGATAAGAAATCATTATACCTTTGCTCTGGTAACTAATTCTTGAAGTTCTTGTCGAATTAATGAGTAAGTTTTGATGAAGACTCACCTATAAACTATTGACGCTTGACAGCTTTTTCTATTCATGGTCCCATGAGAAGAGTTTTTGGGATTTTGGTTTAGGGTTTGAGAATTTTAAGAGAACTTGAGAAAGTTTAAGAATAGAATTAAGAGAAATGAGAAGAGTAGGCCAAAAGAAACTGAAAAGATTTAAAAAAAAAATGAATAGGCGGTCAACATTTTTACTTTCCCGCCCTAAGGTATTGATACCTTCGAAAAAAGTATCGATACTTTAATCAGGGCTTTCTATTGCTTTTGACTGCTATGTGTCAGGTATTGATACATAGTGTAAAAGTATCAAAATATTGTCATTGCTTGACGAAGTCTCAATACACGAGATGAAAGTATCGAGATAATTAGTGTTAGTCTCAATACCTTGTCTCTACAACTTAATAAAAATAATGTATTTGTCGCTAAAAAATCATGTGAAGGTACGTATAAATAAAAAATACAATTAATTTTGAATTAAAAACTCATTGAAAACCATTTTGGACCCGTGCAAGTGAAATTTTGAATAAAGAGTCATTTAGTAATTCTAATGTTGGAAAACTTCTCATAATGTGTGTATATATGATATGACATGTAATGCATAATCAACAATATACACATATCTTTATCAACATCAAACCAATCATATGGGCAAGAATTTACAAGTATAATATCAACAAAAACTATCATATCAACAAATAAGAATTCCTAATGCAAATTCATCAATATTCTTAAGTCCTATTTGCAACATATTCACAAGTGCTTCTAACTTTTGATCTAGTTCTTACCTCATGAAAAGGATCACCAATGATTTTGTTATAATTAACATGCCTTCTCTTTTTAGGATAGGTGGATTCTTTTTCTTCTTCTATTTGTTGAATTTGTTGCTCATGAATTACATCTTCTCCTTTATTTGGCTCTGCTTTTTCATCTTTAATTTTTAGCTCTTCAAATTTTTATTGAAGAATGCCTATCTCTTTATCAACTTGTTTTTAACTTAAAGAAGGGCTAGATTCATCAAAAAGAATGAGAATATATTCTTTTATAACTAATGTCTACCTTTAGATATAAGAGATTAATCCAAAAATGTCTTAATGAGCTTAGAATAAATGAGTATTTAATTATGTATTTAATATGTTTATCTAATACCTAAGTGTTAACGACATTAGATGAGTATGAGCATTCAAATAAATGTTTAATATATGCATCAATTACTCATATTTTTAAGAGTTATATGCACATTAGTTCCAATGTGTGTCTTAGGTATTATTTGTTATTAAGCATTATCAAGCATTCATTATGCATTCTCAATCATCATCATTATCAAACAAGCATTACCAAGTAATATCAATCAATCATTTCAAAAGAATTCTTCAATCCATATGAAAAGGGCAACTCAAGAAGAAAATCTATATCAAAAGAATATCATCATTTAGCATTCTTAATCATTTTTTCAAATTATTGTCAAACAAGCATGATTTCAATTTCTTAAGAATGTGTGAACATATTGTTATTTAAAAGTATGCACTCAATAAGTTCAAAACATATGTTATTCCTCAATAATTCACAATTTATGAGTGATATCAATAATTATGGAATAGTAAAAATAAATTATTCAACTTATAAATATATTCGAGGTGAGCTTCAAGGTATCAATGAATAGCAATTTTCATGATTCAAGAAATAAGTGTTTAACCAAAGCACTTGGTCAATTTTTAGCTTATAAACTCATACTTTTTGTAATTTTTAACATGTAACATATTGAATCAATTTTTCATAATCAAGATTGATCAATAAAATTCAAGGAAAAGTAGACAAAGAATTATGCACTTAATATTCAAGTAAAAATAGGCAATCAAATTCTCAATTTAGAAAGATAAGTGACTTGAGAAAGAAAGCAAAATCAATTCAATCAAAACATGATAAGAACAAATAATGAAATTTCATATTTTGACAAGTAAATGACTTTTAGTATAAAAATTGTCCATTTTCTATTGTGTCTCTAAAGAATATTCAATCTTGAAGAATTTGTTCCTACTTGTTCATACCTACAAGAGACATTCTCATTTGGTTTTTACTATCCAAGTTTTTTTGGATTCTTTATTATTAGTTTCATCACACAAAGTTTCTCTTCGAACCCACACTTTTCATAATGTAGATATGCAAAATGACCATTAAAAGAACAATGATTACATTTAGTTGAAAGGAATGAGGGATTTATTTACCTTTCGACTTTATTTTTTCACATACTCAATCAATTTTCTATTTGCCAGTATCAAAGACATCTTTCAATATTTTATTTTTTTCCTGAAATATCAAGATCCTTTTAAGAGATTTCAAAATCCATTTTCAACCATTTATTTTGATTCTTTAAATTAAATTTTGCATTCATCAACTATTCATTTTCAACATTAAGTTTTGAAATCTTTCTTTGTGTTTCAAATTAATTTTCTTAAATTCAAAAGCTAGCTTTTAAAAACATCTTCCAATTCATTGAATGAATATGAAAAGGGTTCACAAAGTGAGGAATTTACCTTACATTCTTGGTTTAAAGATTGGATTTTGCTTGACTCTTTTTCTCTATTTGCCTTGTCACTTGTCGAACATTGACTTTCACAAGGCCTTTTTTCCAATTCTTCTTCCTTTTTTGTTTTCTAATACAATTCTTCTAATTTTTCTCATATTTCTTTAGCTCTTTCACATTTAGAGACTTTGTTGTATTATATATCTCTAAGTTTAAAAAATAAAGTGTGCATGGCTTTGGCATTGAGTTGTAACATATCTCAATCACTTGTATCCCATTCACTCATTTTCTTGGTTAACTTGAATGGACCATTTTCAATTATCCTACAAACTTTATAATTGTTGGCTTAAACAAAGAGCTTTATTTTATTCTTCCAATAAATGTAGTTTTCACCATTGCATAGAGGAGACTCCATAATTAATTTCCCTTTGAAAAAAGTTGTAGCATTGAAGTCTATGGCCATAGGAGCAATAGTACCAATTTCTTTGATTTTGCTTTGTGAGTTGTCTCCAAAGGTCACATTTTCCTTTTTTGCTTTCAAGTTTACAAATTGCTCTTTGGTACTAGTCATGTGTCTTAAGCATCCACTATCAAGGTACCAGGTTTTGTTTCCATGTGCACTTGACTTCAAGCATTTTTTTTCCATGGGCTTCTCAAGAGCCATAAGGCATATGTTGGAAATCCTCTCATCTTCTTCACTTTGAGACTCATCCTTATCATTCCAAGTGGCTACCATTGCTTTTTTCTTTTGATTTCTTGTATAGCTCTTCTTGGCATTTGGGCACTCATATTTTATTTGCCTTAGTTTTTTACATTCAAAGCAAATGATGCGGTATTTGCTTGACTCTCTTCTTAAGTCTCCTTTTAGTGCATTTTTCCTAAATGGTCTTCTACCTTTACCACCTTGTTTGACATCAGCCTCTTAGCTCAATAATAAAATCTAGAACTTAAACATGAAAACTCACATAACCATACATGGACTATTACCACATTAAGTCTTTAAACATTTCATTACATGAAGCCATATAGAGTAGCATAGTACGCATCTAATCCATTTAAATTTAAAACCTCTTATACATTGTGAAAGCATAAAGACTCGTTTATGACTCAGCGAAGGGACTCATCAGCGAGATAACATACCAATTGTCGAAATGGCATGTCTGACTAAGCGACAACCCTAGCCACTAATCTTTCAAGTTTACTTATGTGCACAATACAATTGAAATGGGTGAATCACACTAATACTCAATGAGTGGGAGCATAAAACAATTGTAAATGTGCAGAGATAGTCACTACATGTATCCTTTAATCATGCATGTATATCATACATCTCAAACATGTACATAATGGGATAGGTCGAATGTCACCTACCAAACATAGTCTATCATAATCATGGAAACCATACTATGTTGCATACTCTCGTCTATTAACACCTTAAAGTGGCATAATCATCCTCATCTTATTGATTTAAAATCATCATCAACATAATTGTCTATTAATTCAATCTACGTATGAATGGGCCCACCATATGGCTGTCTACATATGTAACTTATCATACATACCTTATACTCTCACCTTAATGTTAAGCCATAGGTTCCTCAAGCTTTCAACATATCGATTAACACATAACTTTTTCATATGGCTCTTACCTTAAGGCTTTACATCAATCATCAATTCATAACATAGCACATCATGGTGAACATTATATATTCCTATGGCATGCCTTTACATATTCATAACATCATAGCATATCATAAAGTGATCCTCCCTAGACATTTTCATAGTCACGTATGGTAACCAATCGATAGACAACATATAACATTATATCACGCCCTATTGCCATAGCAAACAATGGAGTCATGTCACACCCCATTGCTAAAGCAAACGGCAAAGTCATTAATCATTATACGATGCCATGTCTCACTCCATTATCGAGTAAATAGAGTCTGTGGTCATCATCTCAATTAATCTCAATGGATGGCATCATAACACTACAGATGGGAATCACAGGTGGGACAAACCACCATCCCTGTAGGCAACATACATAGTCACAGGGGGATTGGACACACTCAATCCTTATAATATACATAGTCTGAAAATTCTCCATAGATGTAACATGCTTATTCTACATCACAACATTGTCCAAAATCATCCATAGACAATTCACATTCATCATTCATGTTTTCTATCAACTATATTGATCATCATATTATTTTATCATCACATTGGCCTAGGTATTATCTTTCTAGGTATTTTACATATTTCACGTGATCATATCAACATTATCATACTTGGCCTAATTACAATACATCTAGGCAATTCACATCATTCATAGCATTACTAGTCTAGGTATGTCACCTCTAAACATACATATAAGGCATACATCACTCATATCATGCATATTCATTTTAGAAGCATACATGCACCTTAGTCATTGTGGTCCTGTGCATAAAATTCCCTACTCACCTTGACACTTCAGTGTTTTTTGCTAGCTCTTATTTAGCTTGGCTTATCACTCTTAGCCTCAATTCAAATAACTCAATATTCGAGCAACATTCATACTCCCATTGTACATCTAACAATCAACAATGCATAAATATTAACATTTTTACCATAACTCTTTATTTCATAGCTAGTTTTTAGCTTTCAGATTATTTCTAACTTTTCAATATAACACATTTTTCAATTAAATAATCATATGAACTTGACTTTCTCATATTCTTCAACAATATACTAAATCCTTTACCTTGCACATGAGTTTGGATCACTTAGACTTCAATCTCTAGCCACATTCAACTTCAACAACCACCAAAGCTAAAACATAAAATTTCTACATCAATCGTTTAATTTGAAAACTAATTAGTGAAAAGCTTTAATCTTACCTTTTGATTAGTTTTCTAACCTTAAAATGCCTTATTTCAACCTCAAATTAACCAAGGGGGATGAGGGTTTTGAGAGAAAGTGAGAAAACCTTTATTTTATTTTTTTTACAAATGGGCGGACTGCCCAATGCCTTATATTTTTTTGCAAATCTACATGCATGTATCCATACATTTTCATGGGTTAACTTTAAGTTTATCGATACATGAGGCAATGTATCAATACTTTTCGCATGAGCTGCTCTCTACTTCAAATCTGTCGATACATTTGAGCAATGTATCAATAAAAATGACACATAATGCTCTCTTCTTCGAATCTATCGATACATGAGGCAATGTATCGATACCTTTTCCATAATACCCATATTGTGTGCTTACTGCGTTGAATGTATCGATACATGGTGCCCATGTATCAATATTTTTCATCCAGATTGCATTTTCTTCAACATTTAAAGCTTTTAGCTCTATTTGTAACTCCCATTCCATTTTTAACTTATATTCTTGTCTCATTTGATTATAATTCTGTTTAACATCAGTCACATAAACTCCTCATATACTTCAATTACTCATTTGTGCTTTATGTCACATAGCATATAAATCAAACATAGCATAATTGCTTTCATAGCATACTCATTTAAGTGCCGACATATGCATTATCTCATTCATTTGCCAAGCATATGCACAACATCATTTGAGTCTTTACATATACATTTTCATAATCATCACTCTGTGGACATAGGCACTCCTTAGATTCATAAACACGTACATCGAAAATATCAATA
The DNA here is from genome assembly GCF_002168275.2 of Theobroma umbraticum. Taxonomy (NCBI): domain Eukaryota; kingdom Viridiplantae; phylum Streptophyta; class Magnoliopsida; order Malvales; family Malvaceae; genus Theobroma; species Theobroma umbraticum. The sequence continues at coordinate 2,664,429 of NW_018397256.1, read as the reverse complement.
GCTCATTCAAACATCTTAACATACATTGAGCATCATTACCAGATGTTACACCTAACTTCCTCTATGGTTGTCACTTTATGCCTCCAATCTTTAGGTAAGCTATCTAATAACTTCTTCACCAATTGTACATTTCAGAAGTGTTTCCCAAGTTTTTTCAACCCACTAATAATGTTTTTGAAGCTATTGTACATTTGGATAATAATCTATCCATCCTTCATCCTAAATAGCTTATAATCTAGGGTGAGTGAGCCTATTTTTGACCCTTTTACTTAGTCTGTACCTTTATGTAGAGTCTCTAAGGTATCCCTATCGTAATGTGCAAGTCTGAGAACTTGACAACTCGACATGAAAAATGTAAGAAGTTGTCACCAATCTTTTTTTGTTTAGGTGCAATTGGCCACCTATTAAATTTGGTTTTTTTACGAAGTTCTAAATTAATTTTAGGATCACTTACAGAACAAGACTCGGTCTACATATTTCAGAGCTGGGTTCAGGAGTACGGTTACACACAAGAAAAGATTAGCACCCCGTGACGTCCGTTCCACAAACGGTACTACTTAATCATATGTTATCCAATTAACTTTAACTTTTTAATTTTATTTTTATGCTTCCTTAATCCTTGTTTATTTATGTTATTTATAAATTAAAACATTTTATTCAATTTTACAAGTGAGATGTACACATGATGCAATTGTGAAATGCATGGTATAAAATCTAGAAATTGCTAAATGAAAACTATTAATTGAGTGTACTTATCGAATCTGCCAATCATATTAATGGGACCTGGGGGTATTCTCTCACCTAGAGAAATACTCGAAAAACTCGTCTTCACAAGTTTAACGAGTAAATTCCATCATCGAGGTAGTCATTTGCACATAAAAACTATATTTTCATGAATGCAAACCTTAATACGAGAAGAAGCCTTTTATTTAAGGTATTCTTTTAGCCTTCCCATCATATTGGTGGGACTTATATGTATCTTTTCACTTAAAGAATTTTTCACAAAAATTCACCTTTGCAAGCTCTTGTGAAAAGTCTCATCATAGGGGTTTTGACTCATGCATGTAATACATCTACATGCTATGACATTTAACAATGTAATAATTATGCGCGATGTGCTACAAACCTCTATGTCCACTATGGATTATTCTTTATATTCATTATTATTATTATTATCTTGTCATCTTTAAAAAAAAGTATTCTTATCATTTTTTATTTATTTATTATCATGAGTATCCCTATTCTCCATGATACTATATGTTTTTTGAAACTTTAAATATATATATGCCATTGTTCTCTTGCATTTATTATTATTATTATATTTATTATTATCACTCTTTCATTATTTCTTTTTGTTTTTATATTTTTGTTTGATTAGTAATTAAGTTAATACATTTTTCATTTACTTAGGATAATAAACATCAGGATTCAAAATTAAACCCTCACGTCATACTGGTGGGATCTTAATCGAAATCTCTTGCCTAGAAAAGTTCATTTAGTGTTACGACTTCAAGCACTTCGAATGAATATTTCATCATCGGTTATTCGAATAATAATGTAATTTTTTTTACCATCATTTTCACTGTCATTCACTAACTTTAAAACCATTATATTCTATTTTATATATACTTCAAAATTTAGAGAAATAAGGGATATCCTTGCGCATATATTTCTTAAATGATACTCAACCATATATCTATTTTATTTGTTCATTGTTGTTGACAATATTAATACTAATTTTATCATTGTTTCTCATTTAAATATTTTTTCTGCAAAAACAACAACTAATTAACAATACTAAAAATACAAACACATAAAAGAATTAACAAATAAGAAAAAAGCCCATACAAAATAAGGGCAAGTGATCCAACACACAAGCCCTAAATAACAAAGCATAAAGGAACACATACCTTTTGATCTATCAAAGCCTAAATTCAATTGTATCTTGTCAATAATGTGGGATCATAGGCTAAGCTCCCAAAGAGAAGGACAAGGGTTGTTTTAGGGTTGTTTCTCTAAGTCTAACTGGATCCATGGACCTGCCTTAAAGGCTTCACATACTAAGCTTAAAGGAAAGGGAGACGGGCTTGGCCTACTTCAAGTCTTAAATGCACCATTTGGTGCTACAACTAAAAGAAACAAAAGAAAAAAAATCTTTTCAATCTCCTCCAAAAGCCAACTATAACACCGGTTTCTCTTTTTTCTCTTTCTTCTTATTTTTTTTCAACTACAACTACTCTTTCCTCAAAATCCTAGCCTCAAAAGACTTAAAACTTTCTTTCTTTCTCACACTGCTCGAACTTTCCCTTTTACCATCACAATCATTCCCCAACCAAACCCATTTCTTAAATCTTCCTTCTTGAATATATTGGCTTCCGGTTTAGGAGTTTGTTTAGCTTTCTTTCTACTTTTTATTTTGTTTTGCTCTTTTTTGTTGTGGTATTTTTGTTGTTTTTTGGGTTTAGATTTTCGATTGAGATTGTGGTATTTCACCAGTTGGTAGAAGATAAGGTTTTCTTTTTTGAAAGTCAGTTTCTTCCTAGGGCTTTTTTGGTTCTGATTTTTTGCTTTAAGGATTTCTCTTGCAAGGGTTTTTGGGGATGTTTGATTATTGGGTTTTTTCTTTTTGAATTTTGACCCTTTTTTCTTATGTAATTTGAGGGTTCTTATAAAACTTGATTGTCCATATTTTTGGACAATAGGGAGAGAGGTAATCATGTGTTTTAGGCTAGGGTGGGTTGGAGAGAAAGTCGACAACAGTGAGGTGACAGGCTCTTGACGGGCTGCCATTGCAGTCTATCAAGCGGTTGCCACAACTTTTCCTTTTCTTTTATTTTTTAGTTTGATTGATTTTGTTTTTTTTTTCAAAAATTTTGATTTTTTTGTTTATGGGCTTTTAGGGCTTTAAAAGTAAAACATGTCTAATTTAAAATCAAATCTAGGTTAGTTTTGGGCTTAAGAAGCTTAAAATAGCTTAATTTTAATTGGATTTAGAACTAGCTTGACTTAATAGCATAATGCTAATGAAAGATAAAATTAAATAAATTATAAAAAATTGTCCAAACAAAATAAGGTGTCTACAATCCCATACTTCCTTAGCATTTTCACGCTTGGAGACTCCATTGAATTCTTTTAGTCCCAAGGCATGATAGAAGGTATTGATAGCTTAGGCATTAAGTTGTATAAACTTCTTATCTTTATCATTGCATTTTTTCCTAGACTTAATAGCTATCTTTTCATCTATGGTTTTGGTAAGTATATGCGGACCTTTTCAAATGATGTTCCATACATCTATATCATGGGCTTGGATGATCATTTTCATCCTCCTTTCCAATAAAGATAATGATCACCATTAAATAAAAGGGGTTTTACCATAGATTGTCCATTTCCAAGGGAAATGGCTAGAGGCTACATTGCCATGCTTTTGAGCTTCAATGGATCTTTACTCAAGGTGTTTAAACTTGCAAATTGAGATCAAAGCTTTGATAACAATTTTTAAAATTTTAGCTCTAAAGATAAACCTCAAAAGGGGGTGAATTGAGTAATTTAAAATCTTTTGGAAATCTTTAAGAAGCAAGATTACTTTTAAGCAAAGAAATGATGAAAACCCTTTTGAAGTCAATGAAGAAATATGGCAAAAATTCTTTTTTATGTGGTTCACAAATAGATTTAAGAAATCAATGAGAATGAAGAGCAATTTTAACAAACAAGTAAAATATACACAAAGATTATAGAAGTTTGGCCTCAATGTCTACATCCTCTCCTTTAGATCACCAAGGAGTTTCAAATCCACTATAAAACTACTTTTTCAAGGCTCAGGCATAACCTTTACAACTAAATCTTTTCAAGGCTCAAATTTAACCTTTATAACAATTTTTTAAAAGATCAAACTCTACCTTTCTACCTTTTAGTTTGGTTAAGGTATAACTATTCCTAAATACACTATCTTTTTAGGTTAAGGTATGACCTTTACAATGGATTACAAGGAAGATAGATTGAAAGCTTAAATGCCTCTAAAAAGGTTGAATGAAGCAATAATTATAGTGAGAAAATGAAGGCTTAGTAAAGAAGAATAGGAACTTAAGTCTTAAGTAAACAAAGATGATTAATACTTGAAATTCTTAAGAAATTTTTTGTTTAATCTTTCATTCTTACTTGACCTTTGGGTGTTTTCTCTCTTGACAATCTTGCCTTAGACCTCTATTTATATATTGGTGTCCGAAAATTGTCATTTAGGGGAAGTGTGCTTGAAAATCTAGCCATTATCCATGTCTTTTTTGGCTTGTCTGTGCTAAGGTATTGATACCTTCGATACAAGTCTCAATACTTTAAACGCTTAATTCCACTTAGATCTCGATACCTCTTTTTCATGTCTCGATACCTATTCATCTTTTGCATTTCTCAAACGAAAGCATGTCTCAATACATTGCGGCTTGGTCTCGATACTTTACAGCATGCTCTTTGGAAATTCCTGTCTAGAAATGATGTCTCGATAGTTGGGAAGCAAGTTTTGATACTTGGACACTTGCTTTTTGGAATTTGAAGTTCTGAAGATGAGGTTTCGATACATTGACAACAAGTCTCGATATTTTGGCACTTGTTCTCTAAAATTGAAGTTCCGAAGACAAGGTCTCGATACATTGACAATAAGTCTCGATACTTTGGCAATTGCTCTCTAGAAATTGAAGTTTTGAAGATGAGATATCCACAAGTCTAGATACTTTGGCACTTGTCTTTTAGAATTTGAGACTTTGGAGGAGATGTCTTGATACCTTCACATGATGTCTCGATACTTCTACTTCCTTAAGGTGTTTTTAAGACATTTTAAGCTTGAGGTCTCAATACTTACCTAAGAAGTCTCAATACCTTAGTGCTATGAAGCATTTTGTAAGGCATTTTGAGTTTTAAACACTTAACTAATTTTTCATATAAATGCTTAAGGGGTTTTTTGAAGTTATCTTACACTTAACCAATCATATTTTGATCATTTGATTTTGTCATTTCAAAACAAGAATCAATTATAAAGCTAACATAGCCCTATCCATTCTAATATTTTGCATGTCAAATGAGAATCAAACACCATTCTTTTAAAATTGAATTACCTGATAAGATGTCTCTCATAAGTACTAGTTTTGGATCTTTTACTATTTCTATTATAGATTAAAATAAGATAATTTCTTTGAACGAAAGTATTAGTTATAAGTATCATGTTAAACAATTCAATGGCTAACACAATAGTAGACACGATCTTTGTAGTTTCCTCTTGAGAAAATCCTTCCATTGTGTGAATTAACAAAATCAATAAAAAGTTAAAACTATGAAATAGAAGCATAGAAACAATATATAGTAAGGACAAAGTTAACCTTCCACTCCACAAATATCCTATTCTAAGGTCAAACAATATTTTTCCATTACGATATTTCCTCAATAGTCATGATTGTATCTTTGCTTAAATAGCTAGAACCTAAACCGTTTATATTTTTGCTGTGTTAAACCAATAAATTCAATAGGTAATAAAACCTACAACAAACTTTTTTCCCTACTGTCCTTTTCCTCCTTCCATTTCCCTCATCACTCTTAATCCTTTCTAAAGGTAACTAACCAAATCAATGTTTGGAAGAAGAAATGAAAACTCAAGGAAAGAAATAGTTAAAATTTAAACTTAAAGGCTTAGCTTGAAATCTTTGATTAAATTGAATCTCTAAGCCAGCAAAAAAAATTACAAAGGATACAATAAGAAAATAATTTATTCTATTTCATGACCTAGAAATGAAGCTTGAAGTATAGATTATAATTATTGGACAACATTTATGTTCCTTTATTAACATAATTATGGGTGCTTAAGAGTTAAGCTATTCTACATTAAGTTATTATGTTTTAGTTCCCAAAAGAAAACAAAAGAAAAAAAACAAATTTATTTTCTGCCATTCAAAAAAACCCATTTTCTACATTAAGCTATTATCCTTTGTGATAAAGTTAAACTAAAGCACGATCAACAAAACAACAAAGCATAGCAAAATAGAAGCAAAATATCCAGATTCCACATGTCAATAGAGTAGAAGCAAAAAACAAAGCAAGAGAAGCAAACAAGAACCTAGAATTTTTATAAAAAAAACCTAGAAAAAATTATGAGCGCCTCTTACTAAAAAAGAGATCAGAAATGCCTTTTGTTGATCAGGGGCCAAAGTGTTACACTGGTAGAACAAAAATGATAAATATGAAGAAAACCCAAATTAAAAAAAAATCCAATTTGCAGAAAACAAGGAGGAAAATAAAAAAGAAAAAGGAAGAGAAGAATGAGAAATTTCAACATTTAGTTTTGAACTTTTCAACTAAAAGAAAAAGAAATAGGGACTTTAGTTGGAAGAAGAAGTAGCAGGAAGTAAAGCAAGCGGAAGTGGTGCTGATTAAAGTTTCAAAAGGATTATGAGTCATTTTTTTAAAAGTTGAAGTGGCAAAAATGTCATATAACGTTTAATAACATTGTAAAGTGTAATGCAATCTCAAATTGCATTGGTTTTAGACTACAATCACATTACACCTATTAGCTTTAATGCGATTGCATTGTAATATTACATTACAGTAGTTTGTTACAAAACAAATATTACAATATAATTTAATTGGGCAAATTGTAAGAAATGTGCTCTTACTTCCTTCATACCAAATGCCACCGTAGAGTGCTCATAGCACTTTTATCATTCCATAATATGGTAATTTATCAAATGGATGTTAAAACAACATTGCTAAATGGTGAATTTGATGAAAAGGTGTATATGGAACAACTCGAAAAGTTTGTGCTTATTGGTCAAGAAAGGAAAGTGTGTAAGCTTGTAAAGCCCTTTTATGGATTAAAACAAGCACCTAAACAATAGCATAAAAATTTTGATGAGGTTATGCTAGCTAATGGCTACAAAATCAATCAATTTGATAATTGTGTCTATAGTAAGTTCCGTAATGATAAAAGTTTCATCATTTATCCATATGTGAATGACATGTTAATATTTGGTACCAATTTGAAACAAGTGGAAAACACAAAAGGTTCCTAGCAAAGAATTTTAACATAAAAGATATAAGTGAGATGGATGTTATTCTTGGTATAAAAATAAAGAGAAACTATAATGGCATAACATTGTCTCAATCTTATTACATTCAAAAGATTGTAATGAAGTATGATAAGTCAAATTGTATGCAAAGATAATTTTGATATCTAATGTATGCTATGGTGTGTACAAAGCCGGACATTACTTTTGCGATTGAGATGTTAAGTCAATTTACAAGTAATCCAAGTGAAAAGTATTAGTATGCTGTTCATAAAATTCTAAAGTACTTAAAGAGCACAATGTTTTATGGCATTTGTCACTCAAGTTTTCCTTTGGTTCTAGAAAGGCTTATAAATGCTACTTGGAAATCAAATAGAACAAATTATACCTTTACTGTATGTTGAATATTTACAATTTGTGGAGTGTTATTTCTTGGGGTTCTAACAAATAATCATGTCAAGCAAATTCCACCGTGGCAACTAAATTTATAACCTTAGCATCGGCTACTTAAAGAGCCGATTGTTAAGAGATTTACTCAATGAATTTTATTGTGGCCTAAACCAATGTCACCAATCTTGATATATTGTGACAATCAAATTACGGTGTTGAAAGCATATTGTCAAATATATAATGGAAGGAATAAATACAATGGACTTCGACACTACATTTAAGACAATGTATTAGTGATGGTATAATCACTATAAATTATCTGATGTCTAGTGAAAATTTGACGAATCTATTGACCAAAGGACTTTAAAAGGATTTGGGATTAAAGACTTAATGAGGGATGGATGTCAAACCTATCAACTAAATCACCAAAGGTTGAAGCTTACCTCGACACTTGTGACTAACCTGCAAGTCTTGATTACTAGCCATTTCACCACATGCATGTGATTGCAAGCACTAGTTTTTTCATTCCATCCTAAGGTGAAAGTGCTTGGTTTCCACAATGAGTAAAAGTAAGGTTGAATGAAAGTTCTTAATAGATCTATAACATAAATGTTGAAGCACCATAGTTACGGGGTACTTTTGATAGGGGTTACCTATGTGAGTGGAAGTTTGGCCGCTTCTAAGAGTTACGGGCTTAACTCTAATAGCACTCATTAATGGATGCAAAACACAAGGCCATAAATGTGTTGGCAAAATTGGCACTATGTGAGTAGGAACTTGTGTGTGTTTAGTGGCCCAACTAGTTAAAGAAGAATCGATAGTTCAATGTTTAGTCAACCACTCAATTCAGATCAGAACCAACCACACTTACTAAGTAAAGGTTTAAACTTCATTTATGCACAACGTTTCCAAAATTGTTGGTATTTGAAAAATTTGAAAATAGTGAGAGATTGTTGGTATATTTTCAAAATAAAAACTAAATCTCTTCATATGAAAAATAGTAAATGAAAAGTTATATTTTTCATATGAAAAGTTATGATTATATATTTGAAAATCATATCAATTGAAAGATTATGTCACATAGTATGACATAATGTAACTATTAGATAGTAAGTGATTTTTCAGGTGAAAAGTTATATCTCTTGGTAAAGTAATATATTAGATAAACACCTTTAATACAAATATTATGAGACAATTGAAAAAAACCATTACTCAAAAGTTTGGATATAAAAATTTATTTTTAGTATTATAGTCCTTTTATAAGGTATTTATTGAAACAATACTTTTATTTAAAGGTTGTGTCTTGCAACTTGCAGAACTGTCTTTAAGACATAAAGTAGTCTCAATGAAAGGGTTGTGGAAATCTATATAAAAGATTTGTTGTCAATCATTTTGACACACCAAAACAAACAAGACAAGAGCATATAATTAAGAACAAGAGAAATGTTATGTTCTGAATAAAGTTCAGAAAATAAATATAAATACTTTGAGTTCTCAGCATCTAACAAAAGAGTCCAAATCCTTATAATCTACTTGTTACAGAAAGTAGATTTGTCAAACAACTTTGTAACTCTCTAATGTGTCTAGTGGTCTACTATGATAAAGTGCAAGACAAAGTTAGATATTAGTTTCATCGTATTCCTTATGCTATTCATATAATTCCCTTTTACATACCAAATAATGAGATAAAATAAGTCTTAAAAGATAATATTTATTAAAAACATGCCTTGAAATCAATTTTACTGATTTTATTTGAATTCCAACTAAACTCCATTTGCACTAACAATCTCAACATAAAAACATAAAACTGTAATAATGGAATCAATCACATAGATATGAGGAAGGAGAGAGTAGATAAAGAGTGAAGAGAGTTTGTTGCAAGAGGAAGCAGACAACATTGAGAGAGGAGGCTTAAACTGCGCCAACGGAGGAACATGTGGGAAAGACGACAGAGGTGAGCAGGTTTGTAGGACATTTTACCTATCAATGGTTGTTTTTTTGTTAATCTGAAAAATATTTTATAGGGAGAAGATATTGTTTTGCCTTCCAAACAATCAAGACATGAAAATTTTTTCTGAAAAATAATTTCCTTGCGACTGAAGGGAACCTTAATACCAGTGACATAACTTTTATTACACCCAAAATTGTTCATTTAATCAACAAACTTTCCCATCTTCTACTAACTAGTTTATCTCATACTGTACAGTTTTCTCATCATCATAATCATTCACATATTTACAATTTTTATTAGATTTTGAGTCGAGTTTTGACTCTCTTTATGACTTTGTTCAAATTCACCATAATCTTAGATCAAATAACAATTATTTTTCGATTCCAACTTCAACACACAAATAGAAGTAGGCTGAGTTCAGGTAGTGCAATCGAACGATGCTCACTTTGGCTCCGCCCTGTTTCACACCCCTAGGACTCCATCCCTCAAGCCAGCCCTTGCCCTGGCTGTCTTATAGCTAGAAAGGCAAATGTGGTTGGGTTCCTTGCCTCCAACCTAAATTACAAAAGCTTGTTTTGTTGGTGTCCTCCCCTTGGTGAGGCTGCAGTTTTCTGAGTCAAAAAGAAGCCGCCTCGGGGGCAGGTAAAATATGGACTTTGAATCTCACCTGAGTATGTGAGCGGTGTGTTTGAAATGGATGAATAAAATCATTCAACAATTGTTAAAACAGCTTGGTCAACTAAAATATATTTCATTAACATCAACAGCTGAATGAATGATCTGTCCAAGGGTACTAGTGAGTTGCCAGGCATTATAGATACTTAGAGAAGATACTAATAATACTTTTTCAGAAACGTATGACAGAAGTGGTGAAGGGCTTTTTAAATTTGAAGCAGGTCTGGACTTTCCCAAAACCCTTTCCCATATCTAAGACCCACAGTATAAATGGTCTAATCTTTCTCAAGGTACCATCTTGATTCTTGATTATTCAATATAGTCACTAGGCGGTATGATTGCAGTCAATTGTACTTGCATAAAGTTGATCCCATCACAGCTCATGGTGTCCAGTTCAGAAGGGCCACAGCTTGAGATACTGCCGTTCTAGCCATCGTCCAAAGATGAAAGCTTCCTTTTAAGGATCTCATTCTCCTTTCTTAGTTTCATAATCTTCAGCTTAAGTGTTTCAACTTGCCGACTTGAAGCTGAATCTTGTTGCTGTTCCACAAGCTTCGTTCTGCTGATCAACACTGCATTGCACTCATTATAACAGTGGTATTTCACAAAAGGAGATCAGAGATTCATAGAAATGCAAAAACATCCTTTGAATCTTATGCTCTGAAGCTGAGTCCAGCTACCTCAAAGTCAAATAAGACTGATTAAGAAGCCCTCATCATAGTGCTGGGCAAGGATTTTGAGTAATTAGAAGATGAATATGCATCAAACATACAGTTAGAAATGGCAAGTTTGGTCAAAACCTGGTGATAGAGGCTTTAATGATCAGAAAATTGACATTTTTGGTTCAGATTCTACTTACATAAAAGGAATCTGTGTTTAAATTGCAAATAATTTTATATGTTCAAACAAGCATAACAAGTGATATAATGTCGAAAGGCAATCACGAACTCACATTCCTTTTCCATGCCCTGGAGTTTCTTATTCAAATCATTTTTCTCTTCTTGTTCAATCAGCAGACAATCTTTTAAGTCCAGAATCTCCAGAAGATCTGCCAATGTATATTTAGCATCTATAACAATTATGCAACAAAATCTGATTGAAAAGTTCGTGAATAGTAACCTCACATTTTGATTCCTCATCAGAATGTAGTTGATCCAACCTCGTTGATAATACTTGTGCATGGCCTTTATGTATGGCCAAATCTTTACGCAGGTGATTTGTGGTTGCTTCATTGGTTGCTTTTTCAAGTAGAAGATCTCTGATAGAAGGTAAATTTCATTTTCAACCACAAAAGCAGAATATATTTGAGCAACTTACTCACTGGAAATTTACCTGACTTTAGCCTCCAGATCCCCAATTTTTTTTGCATAGTCTTGCTTAAGCAATTCCATAGCCTTCTTATATTCCTGCTCAGAGATTTCAACTTCTCACTGTGATGCACTTTCATCTAAAAAATTGTCTTTAGCCCCAACAAGATGATGTTAGTTCACTAAAAGACATTTGTGGAGGCATTTTTCAGGATTTCAATCATACATATTTATTGGGATGCATACGTGACCTAAAAGACCTCGCACAGTTGGACTATATAAATTAACTGGCTGACTAGAGCAATGAAGAGTTCAGCATCAAAGATACTTACCTCTTCTTTAGCGTGATATTCATCATTCCTTCTCAAGAGTTCTTCTTTCAATCTCTGGCATTTGGCATGGTTTTCAAGCTGGATTAAGAAATAAAAGTTTGCTAAATTTAATTCTCAACTCAACTGAACCATACTATTGGTCCTAACTTCTTATTATGACAAAATTCTGCACTAAATTTAACGAGATAAACTGAAAGGTGCATAGGACAAGGAAATGAAAGGATAGTGCACCTGCTCAGCCAGATTGTGTAAAGATTCTGTGTACAGTTTTGTCAGTCGCACATTATCTACAATGTGGGGAAATTAAAAAAATGAAAGTTCAATTAAGTTTAGACATAAAAAATTTCAACATGCAGCTCTAGAAAAATTGGTAATATCAAACTTAATAGGAATTAGAAGAGGGAAAAGAACTTAGGGTCCTTCAGTTCAATGTAATGTGAAAAGTAATGTAACCAATACCAGTCAATGCATGCAAACTCGCTGGACAAAATCTAGGAAGGACCAATATTGAATAGATTTATGGTGCTAATGATGGCACTAAACAAATGTGTAGGAATGCTCTAATTTAGGAAGAAACAAGGAGGCACAGCGGAGGAGATTGAATCCTAATATTTAACATGGCAATAAGAGGTTCTAAACGAGATCCCTCATCCTACATAACCCATACTCAAGTAGGATTACATGTGTAAACGCTGTACATTCTTCTTGCAACTGTTTTACCGCGATTGGTAACAGGAGAAGAGGAAGGAAGGAAAGAGTGGAATGAGGAAGAAAAATGAGTGGATTCATACCTTTCTCTTCCTTTCAAATCTACTCTTTAGTGGGACTAAACACTCAATCAACTTAAATTAACCATTTTATTTATAATTTTTTCCCCACAATCTCTTCCTTTCCCTCCCATTTCTCATCGTTGATCCCAAACACAAAGAAGGAACATTAACTTTAATTTCTCTCATTCCCTCTTTCTATCTTCAGCTTTATCACTCCTCTCGATTATCCTTCCTTTCTACCAAACTGTGTATAGCGATAGTGTGGTGGTCTCAGGAGACCAAAGGGTGTCCTCCAAACGTTTAACAGTAACTAAAAGCAGAAGAAATGAAAAGCTTATATCAGATTATGATCGTTGAATAAATCAAAAGGATTAAGGAAGCACCCTGTTTGAGAGAATGACAAGTGATTTCAAGAGCTTCTCTTCTCTTTATTTCTGCATTCCAGTTAGATTTCAGAAACTGAATCTCTCGGATTCCCCTCTTGAAATCCTGAATAACCCAAAAAACAATATCAACAAAACGAAGAACTGAGGAGGAACACATTTGGTAATGGCTGGAACTCTGTTTGGGAATCGGAAAAGTGTTCACGTAATCAAACCGCCGCATTTTCAAATGGAGTAGTGATTCCAACCTTAATCAGCAACCAAAGCAGAGAGGAAAAGCGCAGCTAAGAAATGAAAAACTACAAATAGAGAAAGAGAGTGAGTTTACATTGTAAATTTGATCGAAACCAGAGAGAAGCGAATCGGTGTACGCGTCGCTAGTTGCCGCCATTTTTTCAATGGTATCTGAATCCTCCCGTCACTGTTTCCCTCTCTCCCTCTCTCCTTATATCTTTTATAATTATGGACTTAATTTTTTTATTTAAATTTTTCTAATTTGACCTTGCTCGGTTTTTTTCAATATATATATA
>NW_018397256.1:2627020-2650951 GCF_002168275.2 Theobroma umbraticum | reverse complement strand
TTTGGGAAAGTGTAAAACTCTTGTACCTTTTATGGGAAAAACAGAATTAATGTGATTTCCAAGGAAAGTATTTGACTCTTTATTCACACAATTGTTATAGCAGGATCATGTCCTTTGCCTATGGAGTGCTAGTTTAGTGTTTTATGCTTGGTCAGAACTTTACCATTTGTTTTTTATTCCTTTCACAGATATAAGGTGAAAAGATAAGAAATATAGGAAACAAATGAGGGAATTATAAAACAGAGAAATAAAATTTCTAATTGTTTGAATTGGAGAGAATTAAAATTATGAGGAATCTCCTCAGCGAGTTTTGGTCATCTCTAAATCTCTCTACTTTTAAAGAGATGCAAACGTGTGAGAGGAATTGTAAGTAACAGTGATTTAGAAGGGGAAATATGGAGAGACTAGAGATCAGTGGAAAATTTAGAGGGTAAAAAGGAAAGAAACGTAGGGAATTGGAGAGAAATTGTAGAATTAGGGAGAGAGAACCACAGAGAATCCATAAGTGGTAATCTCAAACGCTATTCCAGAATCTCAATAATTCTTAATCCAAAACCTTCTAAAAGAAATAACCCTTAAACATATTTATAGGCATAAGCCATAAAACTGTAAATATAACAAATTACATCCCTAATTAAGAAAAACAAAACCCTAAGGTGATTCTCCATCAAATGGTTTCTGTTCCTTTCTTTTCAGTTCTCTCCTAATTTTTCTATCCTAAGAAGAAATTTAACAGTTTCTATCCACTTCACTTCTTTCCATTTCTTTCATCCAAACATGATATTAGTTTCATTGAAGTAGTCAGTTCTTCACATTCAGCTGCAGTCTGCCAAAATCTCTGGTAACTATGAAATCTCATATAAGGTTTTTTAATCCTATATTATGCATTCTTAGGGAAGTTTGATTTCTAAAATTTTCATGATACTAATTTGTGCACTTCACTGGTTGTTAGTTTGCTACTTTTGTGCTACTTAAAATTTTACTTACTGTATTGCTATATTTAGATCTTTATACTAATGCACAATTCTATGCCTGTTTTTTGAAGTACGCATCTGTGATTCTTGGAGCATTGCTTCTTCCATTTTTTGTGAAACTTCTGTATTTCTAGGGAAACAGTATCCTGGCAGATTCTGGAACAGAGCAGCTAGAGTTTATTGCTTTATCTCAACGAATAAAAGATCCCAAATACCAGCAGAAGGTATTCCTTTTGGCATCTTGCTTAATAGTTTGATGTTATCACTAGGCATTGCTTTGCTTTCAGTTCTCATTTCCTGTTTAATCATGCCGTTGCATTTTCATATGTTCTACATAGTTTCCCCATGAAGATGGTAAAATTTACGTATAAACATAAGCTTTTTTTGTTTGCTTTTTGAAACTTAATAGCAGACCTAAATTTCAGGTGGAGAATGTCATCAAAGCAGTCCATAAAATCTTCCCTTCTGATGGTTTGCTCCCTATCTACATCAATCCTCATAGTGGAACAACAGCATACTCAACTATTACATTTGGTGCTATGGGTGATAGGTGCTAACTTTTTCTTCCATTAGGCTGTTATGTCCACATTGACTGTGATGAATTTTTTCGAGGCAATGATATCTTGGCTGTTCTAATTTGTTACTGTTAAAATACTAGTTTCAAGCACGTTGTACCAGGTGTAATTGGATGATGTGTTTATACTCTAGATTCAGAATCCTCATTCAGTTCAATTGCTAGAAGGATGGGCTGTTGGGATACTTCATATGGAACTTATTGAGGCTGGATATTGTGCTAAGATTTTGTAGTTTATCCTTGATTAAATATAAGTAATTTGTATTGTTCTGTTTATTTAGATGGTCCTTTGTGTGTGGTGACGTATCATAACAAACGCGTGCATAAGAATGTGGTAGAGGTGACTGAGAGTGGGACTGAAGAGTGCCAAATAATATGTTTGTTGAAGATAATAGGAAGTAGGAAGCTAGGTGCAGGATGGAAGCTAGGAGTAGGAAATAGGAAGCCGGAACTGGTAAATAGAGAGCAGGAAGCTTTTCAAAAAAAAAAAATTGAGAGTAGGGAGAAAAATTAGTAGCTTGGAGCTAGGATTTTAATTGCGAAGAGATGTTTGGAATTGGTGTGTGAGATAGAGAGCTTTATCTTGAAAATTTCTTTAACCAAAATCAATTTGAGATGCCAGCGCACTCTGGATTAAAGATGTTTCTAGGGTGACAAGTTGCTGTGAGTTTGTGATAAAAACGTAGAAAGTGGGGCTATATATGTTTAACAGAACACATCGGAGGCACTCATACTTTAGAGAAACCTTAATAATCCTTGTATCTGAGCCACCAAGCCAACTCTCTGCAGCATCTCCAAAAGACAAGAAATTAACCAAGGATCTTGCCAGCATTCCTGATATTGAACCCTTGTACATGTATTCCTCAATCTGCAAGAAGGCTTGGGAACAAGGTTAAATTTATTAATTTAAAATTGACGAAAAACAGGTATCTAGAATGTGCTGTTCGATTAAAAAATGAGACGTAATAGTGTTTGAATTGTTGGAATTCTATGGATGGGCATATACCATTGTGCTTATTAAATCTGAGTTTTTGATGGGTCCTTAGGGTTGTTACTTTGGTTACAAGGTATAGCTTCAGATTAAACTTTGTTGACTTTTGGAAGAAATTAAAATTAAGTTATATCTCCTGAGTTGGTTCTTTAGAGGGGATGAGGAACCCTTTTGCACCATTAGGGTATTCAGTGGCATGGTTTCAGAGTAAGGCATCTAACGGAGATGCTGTTGGCTGAGAGGCAGATTATCAAAAATTTAAGAAATAACATCTAGTCTGCCACCTAAGTTCTGTACAAGATATAATTCTACTTTATTTTTTTCATTCTGTAGCATTCTGAATGATAATTAGAATAAACACATGATTTTGCTCTTGGTGCAGTTTTTATGAATACCTACTGAAAGCTTGGATACAGGGAAACAAAACAGAAGCTGTAAAGCATTACAGGTAAGAAGCTTCAAGCAGCATTTATTATAATGTGGCAACCAGCATGGGTCCTTGCTGATAACTATACATTCTGTGTGATTTCTAAGAATTTGTGCATCTACCTAGCACATGGCATGCAGGGGGGTAGCCAATCATTATGTTCAAGTAATCTTATTGCTAATTTATGAACTGCAAGAGTGTAAACCACTACTCTGTTGCATTCTGTAGGTGTACACAATAGTTTATTGCCTAGTATGTCTGTAGCTACCATTCTACTACCTAGAACAGGATTAAATTTCAGAAAACTGATTGAATTAATTGTTCTTTTTTTACTGACATGTATATATTGCTGTCTTGATAACAAAATGAGTATTTTTAGGGTGAGCCTATTTCCAGACATGTTTTGGCTTCAATACAAATGTCAGTCATTATGTAAGTAGGCTAGCGAGACCAACATGCCAGTAAATGCAACTGATTTGAGTCAAAGAAGATAAAGTGTGCATGGAAATAGGGCTACCAGTGTATTTGGTATATGTCTGTGACCATTTTATGCATCTAGCTAGTGCATGGCATAAACGGTAGATGCAAATCTTTATTGAAGGTAATCATGTTACTCATATGAAATGCAAGATTTCAAATCACTAATCTCTTGAAATCTCAAGGGGTACAAAGCAGTTTATTGTCCTAGTATATCTATAGCTACTACCTAGAACAGGATTTAATCTTTGAAAAAACTGATTGAATCATTTGTTCTTCTATATAATGGCATAAATATATCGATGTAATGATTGTGACATGGGTACATATTATATATCTCTCTGACCATTTTCTATTGCCACTCTTGAAAATGCTTTGGTCTCTTTTGCTCATTTTCTTTGACATATGTAACAACATGATGTTTTTTAGTATTCCTAGTAAACATTTCAAGTGGAAGTAGAAAAGTTGTAGAAACTGTATCAAGTTCTTCTTTATCATCAACCTATTAGATTATTAAATTTATTTTGAGAATGTCTCTCTGTGGAACTCTGATGCTAACTAGACCAGCATAATGGATACTGGAAACAGGGATATGTGGGAGACATCAATGAAAGGTCTGCAAAGCTTGATTCGAAGATCAACACCATCCTCATTCACTTACATATGTGAGAAGACTGGAAATTCACTGTCTGACAAGGTAGTATCTAATAACTCAAGCATATTTTCTACTTGTTAATTGACTTTGTTTCTTTAAGTGGATCTTTTCTTCATGTATACAGATGGATGAATTAGCATGCTTTGCCCCTGGAATGTTGGCTTTAGGATCTTTTGGTTATGGTCCAGGCGAAGCTGAAAAATTCTTAGCACTTGCAGAAGAGGTATGATTGCACATACATGTATACAAGGCATATATATTACAAACACCTTTTTAAGGCTCACATGAAGCTTGCTGCAAAATCAGGCTTAAATGCTACTTGTTTAAATTGCAAATTCCTATGGATACTGCATGTAAAACTCTGAAAGTCATTTGATTGTGCAGATTATATGTTTAAGGGAGAAGCAATAAAAAACCAAAAGTATAAAGTATGTAGAGACAAAGTGCAAACAGAGTTATCTGAGAAATTTTTTTTTCCTTCAAAATCCTTAGTCATTCCAAATAATATGAGAATATAAAATGTATAAAAAATATTCTTATGTTGAAAAAAATGCATTTTGTACTTTAAAGAATTCTCCTAACCTGTCAGCCTTTCCATTGCTGCTTTGTCATTTATTTGTGTTGTAGTGCATTGCGTTCAATTTGCTTTAGATTTCTCTCTTTTTGTCACTATTTTATTTCTCCAAATGGATTTAGTTGTCCCAGTCCCCAAGGGTCTACTAGGCTTGCAAATTAGAAGCATTAAGAGTGTAGAAAAGTTCTTGTTATGAAAGGAAAAGAGATGTTTGTACTTGGTTATTTATCCTCGAAAATTTCTAATGGAGTAAATTAATGCTAATGGAGGCCTATGTTACATGGACTTGGGTATACATATGTGTTTTAAGTTGCGACTCACCTTCCAACCAAAATTTTGTACCTGTGGAGTTGGGTAGAAAGAGTTCAAAATGGATACATTTTGTAGTAACATTATAAAAATAGTATATGAAAATTGAAATTCCAAAGCTGATATGGCATTTAGATTTTTTTCTTTTGAAATGTTGTATCATGGCAATTTCATATGTGAGGTTAAGAAATATAATAATTGATATCATGCAGAGCAAAGTGAAATATTGTATCATGCAATTTAAGAAAACTAAATTTGGTCTAAAGCACCTATCACTTATCTTGTTAGTGACCCTTTATTTTGTAAAAAGATCAAGATATATAATGAATTAATAATTCAAAATATTTCAACCAAAAAAAAAAAAAGAAAGAAATTGAACAAACCCATACATAAAGAATCTCCTGCCCACCCATTCTAGTATCTTCTCATCTTTATCTTTTGTTTGAGCTTTCTCTTTCTCATTCACTTTGTCTTTCACTATTCTCTTGCTCTCGTCTTCCTCTCCATTGTCTTTGACTCTATCTCTAAATTTTCTCTTTGCATGATGACTCAGCCGCCATTGCCAAGCTCTAAACCACTATCTATAATTTACTTAAATAGCAAACAATGAGAATCTGAGCGTAGACCATCAATATGATAATAGCAAAAGTTTTTTCCATCTCCAAACCACCCATCAAAGCAATCATCTATCTCTTTCTTGTCATTTATTTTTATTTGTGTTTGATTTGCCTGTGGAGAAAAAGCTGAGTCTGTATTTCTGCCGCGGCGTGGGACATATATATCATGTTTGTATCTGTGCCATGTTGTGTCAACAGGAGTACGGTGGCCTAAAGTGCTGAGTCCATGTAACTGAGATAGAGGTCTATGTTTGAGTTTGACAGGTCTAGGATAGTAGTAATAGCTTTATTTGGTAGTAGTTGTACCATTTAGCTGTTTATATAGGTAAAAATCAAGGATTTAGCTTATGGAAGGGCATAATAACCTAAATGTAATCTCTAGCTGAATATTTATTTCAACTTTTGCCAAAAAACTTTGCATCTAATGGTACCAATGCTGGCATATTTGGTAGTAGTTGTAAAATTTGGCAATTTTAATGAACAAAAGCATAGGATGCAACTTATGGAAGGTCGTAATAAAGAAATTAATAACTTTACATAATAAACAAAACTAAGTTAATCTTTTTCCCTTAGATTTTAATGAAAGGTCTTGTCTACAAATGGTATGGACTGAAATTCATTAAAAAAGTTTTGATGTATGGTAGTGCTACACTTCTGCGTAGTTTTATTGGTAAAATCCATCAAGTTTCTATTAGCAACAGTATTAGAGAATGATAGTTTTTTGGGTCTCTTCAAGGCCTTTAGATATGAGATACAATAGTTTTTGGGCCTCCACGAGGCCTTCTGATACAAGATAGGTGATACAATAAGGATATGGTAAGACCATGATTTTTAAAAGGTGTTAAATGCCTCGAGGACTTTAATTTTGATCAAATGTTCCATGTTGGATATGATTTTCATTTTGATTCAGTTAAGGATTTATATTATTGAAATTAATTCAAAGGAAAATTGTTTATGAAATGTGTTAGATTCATTAAGTCTAGCCACATGGTTAAAGAAGTGACAGATAGCACAATGTGGCATTCAAACTAAGCCATGTTCCATTACTTTTAGTTTTGAACTTTTCCTTTCTTTCTCCTTTTTCAGAAAATTTTTTCTCTCTTGCCTCTCACCCTTGTCTTACTACTGTCACCCTCCCTTTGCTCCCTAGCCTCTTTTGGCCAGCAACAAGCTTGCCAACAGTTACTAGTCAACCTAAAATTCCCCCTTTTCATTTCCATTCGTTCTCTGACCCTAAAATCCCCATAGCTGCGACCACTTTGTTCATCACCACCAGCTCGAATGGTAGAGCATGGCCCAACCCGACTTCATGCTGTGATGTACACATGAACACCCAACAAGAGCACTAAAATTTCATGGAAGCCAGGAACAGCAGAAACATTTTAGACAGAGAAAGATAGGAAAGGAAAGTGGATGGCTGTTGACAGGCCTGTCAGTGGGCAAAAGAGGCTGCTTATGTTGGTGGTAAGGGAAGAGTGGGAAGGTGACTGAAGGAGAAAAGAAGAGAGGTAGAGAGAGAATATTCTGGAAAGAGAAAAAAAGAAAGGAAAGAAGTAAGAAAAATTTAAGAAATGATGCTTTAGCTATGTTAGACTGCCAAGTCATGTGCCATCTTTTACTTCTTTAGCCACATGGATCTAACATATTTTACTAAAAAGTTTCCTTGACTGAATCAGTTTTAGCAATATAACTGCTTAATTGAACCAAATTGAAAGTCATGTTTCTTTGAACATTTAATCAAAGTTCTGATCAAGGTATTTAGCCTAAAAAATTAATCTACAATAAACAAGGACATGCTGATAAATAAAATGCTTTTACTTGTACTGATCGCCCCATACATTGTTAACTGCTCTATAATTCCTAGTTCATTATGAACCGGCTTTACAAGCAATTCTCATATTTGGGAGTTTAAAACTTATGCGATAACTTTTAAATCATCTCTCCTTCCTTTCCTCAATTGGGATCTTACCCCCATTCTCCTTGATGCACTCATTTCTTATATTGTTATCTTCACATTCTTTTTTTTTTTTTTTGCTTTTTCACTAATACATATCCGTTGTAGCATCCTCATCTTAGCTAAATTAGTTTTTGCACATCTTGATACTTGTCTGCTCAAAATTTAGAAAATGCAATATATGTTCAAAATTATTTATACTTTGACTAAAGCAAAAAATTTTAAATATTTTATCCCTTAAAAGAATAATGCTGGGATGTGGAAGTGATAGACGTTTTCAAGGGCATTTGTTCAAATGCTCTCCCCTACCGCCTGATTTTTTGGTCTATTAGTCCTCTGTAAAATGATCTTCATTTGAGAACCATTTTGTTACTTTTTGCAGAAGAGGAATAGCCAAAAGGAATTTACATTTATGTTTAGTGCATCTTCTAATTCTTTCTTGCCTATTAAGTACTCCAGAATGCATGATCTTTTGGACCCTTATATTGTGATGTGTTAAGAGAGAATGCTTCCTGTTGTATCACAATCACTTCTATCATTGCTTAAAGATGCATTTAATTTGCTTTTGTTGTCTAGAGGGAACATTATGACAGAATTAGTGGTCTTAGATTAGCAAACAATTCATCAATTTTTTCTGTTTTTTCATTTGACTTTGCTTCTTCTGCAAAGAAGAAATTGAATTGCTATAGGATTGGAGATGGTTGTAATTTCTTATGCAATTGTCATATCATGTCTGTTTAAATTTCATCTTCTTTTTTTCACATTACTGGACCATCTTGATAAAAACATATCTTGAAGACGATGCCACCATTGGTGCTTCCAGAAGTGTTACATAAGATGCTTTTTTCATATGTAAATGGCATATAAGTTAAAGTAGAGTCCAGTTTGATAAATAGATATATAGTCTTTTGTTTAGGAGAAAATTATGGCTGCTTGGGCTACTAATTCTCTTTTAGTCCCCTCTGGACTGAATCCTCTGACAATTTTGATGTAGCTTGCCTGGACTTGCTATAATTTCTATCAGTCAACACCCACAAAATTGGCTGGGGAGAACTATTTCTTTCGCACTGGACAGGTTTGATGCATTCCTCCAGCTATTGTATTGATAATTGTTGTCTTCATATCTCTGCTTGATAATTGATATTTCTTGATATCTAAGAAATTGTAGGACATGACTGTTGGTACATCATGGAATATTTTGAGGCCTGAGACCATTGAGTCGCTCTTCTACCTCTGGCGTCTTACTGGAAATAAAACATACCAAGAATGGGGTTGGAATATCTTCCAAGCATTTGAAAGAAACTCCCGTATAGAGACTGGGTATGTCGGGCTTAAAGATGTAAGCATTTAGCAAAATCTTTTGTGAATGATATCTTTGGTTATGGATTTCTTATTCTTTGATCTGAGTTTCTTTTTTCGTACATATCCTGATAGGAGTCCAAAATTGCTAACAATGGTTTCTTCTCCAGTTGGCCTTTCCTTTTGATGTCTCAATATATCAATATTTTGCAGTTAAACATACTCTTGCCATTCTTTTTCAGGTGAATACAGGTGTCAAGGACAATATGATGCAAAGTTTTTTCCTTGCGGAGACGCTCAAGTATCTGTATCTCCTGTTCTCACCTCCATCTGTCATCCCCCTTGATGAATGGGTTTTTAATACAGAATCTCATCCTCTGAAAATTGTGGCACGAAGTTCTGATGAAAAGAAGTAGCTGTTTAAGTCAATGCTGAAAAGAGGGTTCACGGGGTCTGATTAGCCCCTTGGCAAATACTTAAGAGTTCAGTTATTCCCCCCATCTGCCCCGCTTTAAGCTTGAACCACCTCAACTAATTGTAGGAGTAGCGACCAAAGGTGTGCTCCATCTGCAAATTGATGTTATGTCTGTCTATCAGTTTTGATGGGGCCAGTATTTGACATAGAATTGTAGTAGATTAGTGCATGTGCTGATTAGTATTTCCTGCATAATAGATTTGAGAAATGTGCAGGAACATATCAAGATGAGAATTGATATGACTCAAGTAAAAAAGAAACAATGTATTGTAGTGTAGTCGGAAGTCAAAATACTTGGGGGTTTAGGTAATCACATATATCCCATTGAGATAGGAGTGCAATTATATGATTGGTATTCAGTATTGGAGAATGTAGGTTAGGTAGATAAGGCTTCATATTCTGGCTTTGCAGAAATGGGAACTATTGAGATCAAAAGATGATATTATACTGTATATTCTACATGACTTGTTGTAAGGAGGATGATTTATTTGTTGGCAGCTGCCACGTATCTTTATCTGGCATTAGAAGCTGAAAAGGATCTTAGAGAATAAATTTCAGCAACAACTGTTACATTGGGCTTGGATTTAAGATTGGGATAGGTGTTTTTGAATGATATGGTGTTGTATTCTAGTAACATGGAAAAAAAAGGCCTATTCTCATATGTCCATCAGTTGTTGACAAAATTCTCCTAATAAAAGCATAAAATCATGTCTCCTTTAAATGTTTTTGTTTACTTTAAATGCATTTGATGTTTTAGTTTACTAAATCCAATTTTTCTATTAAATAAGCGATTTTTTTACTCAAATTTTGAAGACAAAAGGTGTTATGAAACTTGTATTTCAGGGGAAAGATTTGGATTTTGGATTTTAAAACCAAATATATATTGGGAATGGTTTGTTATCAGGATTCACTTCAGTTGATGAATTTTAGAATGGTTAGGGTTAATGAAATGAGATATATAAACTTACTCAAATTATATAGCTAAAGATCTGATAAGTAGATTTCTTTTCTTTACGCATATTTGGAGATTTATTGGACTTGTAAAATCTCTAAATTAAAATCTCAAATTTTAATCAGAACAATTGTGTAATAATCATTTCGACATTGTTTTCGTTTTCTGTTTCTGTATTTAGCATTTTTTAAAACATTAACCAAAA
Source organism: Theobroma umbraticum (assembly GCF_002168275.2). Taxonomy (NCBI): domain Eukaryota; kingdom Viridiplantae; phylum Streptophyta; class Magnoliopsida; order Malvales; family Malvaceae; genus Theobroma; species Theobroma umbraticum. Next base: position 2,640,468 of record NW_018397256.1, on the reverse strand, counting down.
ATATGTTTACACAACATGTTTCCATTCAAAAAAAAAAAAAAGATTAAAAGCAAAATTTACATAATTGTGGGAAGCAAGAGTTTTTTTTTTTAGTGCGTACGGAAACAATGTTTTGGTTTCTGACGTTAATAGCAAGTGAATAATGTCTATGTACAAAATAATATGATGTTATGTTTTCATGATATATAAAAATTATAAATAAAATTAATTATTTTATAAATTAAATACCTCAAAATTAACAAATAATTTTACTTTAATACAAAATTTTTGGAAAAAATATATAGGCATATTGAATATGGATTACATGAAAATATTAAATTTTAACATTACAATATTATTTAATTTTAAAATTATATAATATTCTTTAATATATTAGATATAATTCAAAAAATACCGTTTAATTTTAATATTATATTAATTAACGATAATGAAATATTTTTTCATTATATATATCATTAATATAACTAAAATTGTATCATCTATTATTATTAAATAATTTAATATTATTTATTAACTAAATATTAATGGTATTATTTTATATCATTGTCAATATAATTTTACAGCTGCAAAATTTTTTATTATTAATTAAGTGAATATTTAATATCTCATTATTAATAATATTGTATAATGGTATTATTAGAATATTTTATGTTTTATGAAATAATTTAATATTATTAAAAGTTATACAAAATAATACCATTGAATATAATTTAAATAATAAATTTATCATGTAATGAAATTCAGCATAAATAATTTGAAGTAACATTACTTAATGTTTTACATAATATTTTCTAACCATATTATTGAATATTTTATTTAATTATAAAATGGTTAATTAGTAATATACAATATTGCTATTAGATAGTATTAAATAATATTTTGATTTTAAAAAAGCACTGTAAACTTTTAATTAAATTAATATACATGATATGGATGGGTTACATGAATAAAACATGAAAATTAATTGGATTAACAAAATATATATGAAAGGGTGTAAAACTCAATCGCCATTATGTTAGTATAACATTGGGCAATGTATATAAATAGAAGAGGGGTAAATATTAAGTAGGCTCTTGTGGAGAATAAAGGTTATGAAGAGACCTTGGTAGGTATAGAGGCCCACATAAAAGTGATAGTAAGTCTTTTAGATAATCAATATTTATCTATTTAATTGCAGTGGCAATGAGGACCAGAACTTGTTGCTTTCATTCCAATTGAAAGGGGGCCAGGGTAAACAGTAAAACCCGGCCGGGAGGCAGAAAGAAAGAATAAAGGAGAAGATTTTACAAGGTGAAGCAAAGGGACATTCCTTCAACCCTACCAAGAAAAAACACAAAGAGAAAAGGAAAGGCAGAAACAAAGTTAAAGGCAGCCCTAGCTATTCCACCACATCAGCTGCAATGATGACACTGAGAGTGGTGGGTCTCAATGCTGAATTGCTTACTACGTACTGCTACTATTCGTAAATAAAAATGAGCAAGTTAAAGCCATATTCCCATGCAAAATAGAAAAGATAAGAAAAGCAGAGTGTAAAGAAAAAAAATAAAATAAACCCTGGATGATGAAAAGTGATTGTAGAATCTAGTACTATCTCTTTGAGAGTTGATGGGTTTTTGCACTGGCAAAGAGAATCCGTGTTGGGAGCTTGAAAAAGGTGAGCCAGCAAAGAGAAAAGTTGTTTTGTTTTGTGTCAGTGGATAGGGCATGCTTCTACTGAGCTTGTTGCTTTCAAAGTTGATATACATTGGGGTGCTTTCCTTTTGGCGTTTTCCCACATACTTTTTTTATTCCGGGGCCAGGCTTATTCCCATGTCCATGGCCATTCTACCCTTTCCTTTCTCTTATTTTTCATTTTTGGTGTTTTTCTCTCCTTGTATATAACAAAATAAACACTCAAATCAATAAACAAAACCCCTTTTTCTGTCATGTTAAAGTTGAAAGACACAAAATATATGTGAGATACGAAAAAGAGCTTTCCTTGATTCGATCCCTCAATCCAATGACTTTAAATAAAATGAATAAAAGGATCCATAAAAGATGCAAAAGGTTGAAGATACTTTGACTGTAACAGTGGCTGTGTGTACACTTTACAACTTTTTGTCTTAAATTGGAATGTGACTTCCAAAGCCCTTTGCTTGCCTCAAAGTCATTGCCTTGCTCTTTTTTCACTCTCCAACATTCTTTCCCACATCTTTCTAATCTCATGCCACAATCTATCAAACACCCTTTTCCCCCCCCCCCCCCCCCCCCTCCCACACTTATATTTCTCAAATTTCTCACCTATCACACGTAATCCCAACAATTGGTATTAATCTGGGAAGTTACTACCATAGGTTTAGCTTTTTGAGTTTGAACAAAATTTCAAGGTGTATAGCATGAACATCATTCTTGCTAGTTATATAGTACAATAATTCTTGATGGATTGAATGTTGTTTGCAATGAATCTCTATGTTCTTTCTTTCTTTTTTCACTCAGCAGTCAATCTCTATATCTAAATGACAACTTGGACAAGTTTTTAGAATCACTCAACAACCATAGGAAATGACGAGCACATTAAACATCTTAGAGATTTATTTGTCCCCGCTCATTCCCCATTCTTGTAGCATTACATAAAAATTTTTATTACTAAATGTCACATTTTTTATAGTAATGCCGAAAATTAAAAGAAATTGTTTATAATTTTATTATATAGAAGAGAGAGGATTTTGAACACAACTTTTTATTGTAAGGGACAATTGGAATACAATGAACCTTACCATCAAGGATGGATTCAAATTTTATACTCATTTGGAGGCAAATTAATTTATTATATATTTTTAATAACTTTACATAAAAAGTTTACAACAAAAACACAATTACATTAAGACTCATTATGGAATATTCTTCATAATACCATATATAAGAAAGGAATTTATACAAAATGAAGAAAATGATAAAAAAGAGAGGAGTCCTTTTTCCATGTAAAAATAGCCATTTCTACACTTTTTTTTCAACATTTTCCATTGTTTAAAAATATTTTAGAATTTTTTTATAATGGAAGAGTTTTAAAGGAATATATATATTGCTAAGTTCTAAGTTCTATGCATTTTTGGTTTTCTCTTCATAGAATATTTATCCATTATAGTCAATAAGTTTTAGATTTTATCGTTTCTGAAAAAATATAAAGACAAATTAAAAAATTGGGAGATTTAATTTATTATGAACCACGAATCTCAACATATAAGAATAGCTAAGTCCATATAAATAACTCAACCTTTGTTGAGATGTATCAAAGAACAAAGGCTAAGTTAGAATGGTTAATCAATTAATCAATGAAGTTAGTCGATTTCATCACAGGAACTAGAGTAATCATGGAAAGAAAAGAAACCCGCTTGGATATCAAGTTAATCGATGAACCCAGTGTAAATTGAAAATGTAAAAGCTCAGGACAGTCTATTAAAATAGTAAGGTTATGTGACCATAATGAAGCACATTATGTCAAGTTAACTAAAGGAGTACTTGAATCAACTAGAGTTGAAAGTACAAGCAACTAAATTGTCCAGCATCATTCCAAAATTTGAATGTGTCAAGGAAGAATGTCAAGAATAATCCTTTAGAATATTCGAAACCATAATCAAGTTGACCATGCCCGAGCTGATGATCATAGACATAACAAGTTGGATAATCAAGGACTGCAAATCCTGTGTAATGGAAACCTGCACCAATTTTGATAGCTCCAACGTCTAAATTCTAAGAGTACTGTAAGTTTCACTTTATCCTTGAGAAGGGTATCACTTGTAGGATTTGTAAGTGAAGTCATTTGTGCTTGAGGTATGTCACCTTGTAAAACTTAGTGAAAGTTGATTTTTAAAGTCATCTATAAATGTTGTCAAGGTAGTGGATGTAGGTTAAGAAGCCCAAATCACCATAAACAGTTTTGCATCATCCACTTTCTTTATCTTTTGTGAACTTGGTGACTCATTCCTTTGTTGATTTATCCATATCATTCTTCATCCGTTCTCCTTGTGTCCTTAAAAGCTTTAACTATTAAACAAGTTTTTTCATCTCTCTCTCTAACATCGCCCTTGGGACCCCACTATCCCCTACTTAAAACTTGATTAAGCAAGCACACAAGCAGCTTGAGTTGAGCATTGATCATACTACTAAAACTCAACTAAACTTATTTCTTGAGTATGGCTTGAATTGATTATGAAGAAGTGGAGTTTGATATTAATCAATTCACAACTGAGTAATTTATGAGTGAGTTGACTCACGAACGCTTTCAACTTGAAGCCAATCTTAATTACCTTATCTTACAACATATAATAATTGGGTCCTTTGGACTTATTTGACATTTCAAAAGATTTAAGGGAAATAAACGTCCTATTATATCATTTTCATCGGCAGATATGATTTTCTTTTTCAGCATGGAGAAGTAGTGCAGCCTGATTTGGATGCCAAAAGGAAGTATGTTGGCGCAGCAAGTAAAGCCTTAGTTGGAAGAAGAAGCCTCATTCCATTTACAAAACCCAGCAGGCACAATATCTGAGGGAAGTGTCTATGTAAACCCATCTTCAACTTTGAAGGGTCTATTTTGAACCCAACACCTTACACCAGTGTCCAGTGGCAGAGACAATTAAGGACGTTTTGTTGTTTTGCAGCTCAGTCGCAGTCTCAGTCTCACAGGGATGGTACAAAATACAATAGGGCTTTGGTTAGTTTTTGTAACTTTGCACCCTAGCCATACCAATCTTGGATTTTTATGTGTTTATTTTTCTGACTCTGCCAGAGTTGTCTAAGAGGATAGTAGCCACTTTTCCATCAATTATCAGCTCATTTCTGAGCTTCTTTGTTTTTCTGTTGTCCATCAATTATGATCTCCAGGAATATATCCGGACATTCCTGACCTTCTTAATAATTTATGTTAGAATTTAGTAATTGAGAGAGTAATGAAACTTTCCCTATTATCGCACAACATAATATTAACCCTTTTCCATTACCTTTTTTGTTGGAATTAATCCTATAAAAAGCAGCAAAACGGATTCATTTCCATTGGGATTAGCGAACAAAGAGAGTGGCAGTCATGATGGGTTAGGTTGTCAAATGTTTGTTTGTTGCTTTTGCATGCAAACAATGCCAGAAAGAAAGGAGAATATACTTTCACAACCATTTCTTTTTCTGTTATCTTTCACGTTCTTTGGTTTCTGCTACCCCTCTTTTGTCACTCTCTTAGATTTCAGTAGCAATAAAGCTTTTTCCTTTGGTTTTGTTTTTCCCCTTTACTCCCTTTTTTGTTGCCCATGGATGGTTTTCTAATAACTTTGCATTTAATTTATGTTCCAGTTGGCCAGCTAAATTGATCCTTAATTATGTTTGAATTAAGGTAATTCATTTGTGAGCATGTGACAATCTTATTTAAAAGTTTTATGACATATGTACAGGATAATATTTCCTTGAAAGGTAATTGCCCATGTTTAAGAAAAATCTCCAAAATTTCTTTGGGAAAAAGAAAGTAAGGGTCACTTACAGGGAAATTTATATATGTATAATATACTTTTTCACCAAAGGAATCAGTGCATGATTTGCAGAGTTATTAGGGTCACATTTTGCTTTGGAATCCGTTTTGCATGGAAGCACAATAATTGCAGCATTACATCAGAAATTAAAGGTGCAGTTCCATCATCAAAAATGAAGAAAGATGGAAGAGGAGTTTATTGTATAGCCCCACACAAAAGTATTATGCATTGGTTATCAATTTGACTGCGGCCAGGAGGGAATCACTATTTATCTTTCTTTTTCTTTTATACTCACAAATTTGATCCTTCTATATATGGGTGAGCAACAAATGTGATATCTAATTTTCAGGATTCATAACCAAAATTTTTACATGTCTTTGCTATCAAAACAAATGTCCAAAATGTCTTTACATGAATATATATATATATATATATTATACTTTCAATTCCTTTTCATTATTTTATATCGCAATGTATAATAATATACATATGTACATACATATGTACAAAATAAATGAGTTGAGGAATAGTGTGGATTGGGAGTTCTTGGATTTCACTATGGATAAGTTGAGTTTTGGAGAAAAATGGTAGGGTAGATTAGAGAATGTACCTCTACAACCTCGGCTTTAGTTCTTGTTAAAGGGGTCCCTATTGAACCATTTAGAATGAAAAGAGTGTTAAGACAAAGTTGTCCTCTTTTACCCTTCCTATTTAATATGGTCACAAAGGTGTTTAGTGTGTTGACATGCAAGGCGGAGGTGATTGCGATTTGCAATGGGATAAGTATTATGGGGAGAACCTTGTGGTCTCTCATTTGTAGTATGCGAACAACACACTTATTTTTTGCAAACCGGATTTAGATGAGCTCTTAAATGCTCAAAAAATTCTTAGAGTTGTCAAGGCTTAAAATAAATTTCCAAAAAAGTAGCTTGATAGGTGTAGGTGTGGATAGGGTTTCTGTGGAGAGTTGGGCTGCTAGTATAGGTTGTAAGGTGGGAGAGCATTTGTCGTTGTTTCTTAGGCTTCCCCTTAGTGCTAACTAACAATCATGTAAGATATGGAAATCGGTGGTGGAAAGATTTGAGGCTAAACTAGCAGGTTGGAAGGCAAAAGCTTTATCTCTAGGTGGTAGGATTACATTGTTTTGGTCTATCTTTTCTAGCCTCCCTATTTTTTTCATGTCTTTCTTTAAAATGCCCATCACTGTGAAAAAAGAAATTAATAAGATTGAGAGAAGGTTCTTGTGGTGTGGCTCAAACGCAAAAGGGAAAATTCACTTTGTTGATTTGGGAAGTGTGTGTAAATATAGAGATAATAGTGGGGTGGGAATTGTGGATCTTGAGGTTAAAAATTGTGCACCTCTTAATAAATGGATTTAGAGATTCGATAAGGAGAAAGATAGTTTATGGAGGAAGGAGTTGTGAGTAAAAATGGAAGAGACCTTTGAAACCTTCTCTTTGTGAACCATAATAGTAAGAAGTGCTCCAAAATCTGGTTTACCATCATTAATCCCCTATCCTTGACTAACAAATTATTTTTACAAGTGACTTCAAATGTTGGGTTTATTGTAGGTGATGGTGCTAGTCTTTGGTTTTGGACTGACGGGTTGGTTGATGGGCGAAATCTCCAAATGATGGTGTTAAGGATGAATAACCTTGCTATCAATAGAGAGCGCAGAATCAAGGACTATGGAAGGTGTCGAAATGATGATTGGCAGTGGGACATTAAATTGAAGAGGGAACCTCTAGTTTAGGAACAAGAATAATGGTTGTTGCTTATGGAAATCATCAAGGACTACCATAACAACAAGCATTTAGAGCATGAAATTATATGGAAACCTACCCTGAGTTGAAAGAATAGCTTGAAATCATTTTATAATCTAACTTCGGCAGGTGAAGGCTAGAATAGCAGAGCGTAGGAGCTAGTCTAGGCTAATTTGCCTCCCTTTAGAGTGGAAGCATTTAGTTGGCAACTCTTTCATGGATGTATTGCAATTAATGGTGAGTTGATATGAAGTGGTTTGCTAAGTGAAGCATCGAGTTTGTGTTGTATTTGTAACAAGGAAATGGAAACAGTTTATCATCTATTTGTCTCTTGCGATAATGTATGGAGATTATGGGCATGCTGGTGTAGGTTATGCAGCATTGAATGGACTTCCTCAGTTGACATGAAAGTGTTTCTCCTATCATGGAATGAGGTGGTTATTAAAAGGGGGATATGAATTTATGGAAGATGAGTTTCTTTGCCATTGTTTGGTCGATTTGGCTATTTTGTAATGAGATGGTGTTTAGGGGAAAGTGTTGGAATCCTAGTCAATTGTTAGATATCATCAAGTTGAGGGTTGAAACATGGCTAATGTAAAGTAGCTAGCTATGTATAGTTCAGTTTTTAACGTTTTTAATTTCCTTAATATTTCGGGGAAAGTTTATGATGTTAAAAGGGGAAGACAAAGAGTTGAGTGGATAAGGCCAAACACAGGATAGTTTAAATTCAATGTGGATGAGGCCATAAAAGGCAGCCCAAGGGGACAAGCATTAAGGGAGTTCTTAGGGATTTTAAAAGTGATGTCAAAATTGTTTTCTGAAAGTCCATAGGTCTTGTAAATTCAAGTTTGGTGGAACTTATGGCTATTAAAGAGGCCATTTTGATTTTTTCTGTTTAAAGATGAAACCACTCTGTCAAACTAGTGATCAAAAGTGACTATGTTAATGTAATTAAGTGGAGTAGGCACCCTCAAATAGCACCTTGGTGTTTAAGAAAAGTTTTTTTGCATATGGAAAAGCTAGGCAAACAGATAGTTAATTAGGAGATTTAACATACTCTTAGAAAAGCCAACCAATTTGCTGATGGTCTTGCAAAGGATGGTATTGAAAGGAGGATTAGTCTACTATTTGTTATTGGTTTCCGGTTGGTGAGATCTTTCATACACATGTTTTGAAATTCAAGCTTTATCAATTTAGTTGTATGAGTTTTAAGTGTGCTTGAATAATTCTTGAAATTATTGAACTTTCACACACTTGTTTTTGAAATGACGACAAGCTTGATTGATTTAGTTGTATAAGGATGAAACTTGCTTGAATAAGTTTTATGATCTTTCTAATGTTCACTTTTGAGATGTCGAAGTGAAAGATAGGTTCACAAAGGTGAGGAGTTTAAAGAATAACGAGAAAGAATGAGAACCAATAGCCCAAAAAATAAGAATCAAATCATTCCAAGCTTGTAAAAATTGATTCTCCATAAAGCAATCATCGATTCTAAGTAAAGAAGAGCCAACAAGTAAAAGCGGTCTAAGAGAATGTGAGAAAAGAAGCCAAGGATGTGGATTTTCTCAAGTTTGAGCTTGAATGATCGATTTTAGAACAAAAGAGGTCGATTCCAAGGTGTACATGAACCTTATATAGCTACTATACATGTCAAAGGAAGGATCGATTCTTGCAAGTTGGAATACTTAGACAAGCTTGTGGAAGCTCAAGAATTGATTCCCAATGGTTACAAGGTCGATTCCTACAAGTTAGAATTTCAAAAAAATTACTAGAATTCCAAGAATCGACACTTGGGATTCAAAAATTCAATGCTTGCAAGTTTGTGTAGAAAAATAAGCACAGAATCGATTCCTAGAGAGGTAGATATTGATTCTTAAAGCTCTAAATAGAAAAGTCAGAAACTCTGAGAAAAGGAAAAAGATGAGAAGAAAGGATAAGAATGTAATGTCAAAAATCAAATTCAAATTCAAATTTTGGCGATTGACTACAATGAAGAACTGGCACTTGATAAAGAAGAATAGATTCTCAGACAAGAAGAATTGATACCTTAGGAGTGAAGAATTAATTCTCATAAAAGAAAAAACTTCAGATTTGAAGTGAAATAAGAAGAATCGATTTTTGGAAAGGCAAGAATTGATTCTCAGAACAAAAAGAATCAATATCTCAAGAATGAAAAATCAATTCTCAAAAAGAAAAAAGTTCCAGGCCAAGAAAAATTGATATTTAAAGAATGAATAATCGATTCTCAGGCTCCAAAAATAATCATTAGACATGAGAAAGACAAGAAAAACTGCTAGTTTCTCCACCAAGTCATCCCTAATGGTTATAAAATATTTTCAAGTATAAAAGGGACTTCTTCAACACATTTTAGGCAAGAGAAGAGTTAAGAAAAAGATCATTTGATCAAGAAATGAGATAAAGAAGAAGAGGAAAAAAAGAGAAAAACTAAGCAAAAACAAGCCATTCATATATTTCAAAAAAATCTTGTGAGATACCATGTGCTTCAAATTTTTTATGCTTTCACTCATATCTTCTGTAATCATTCTTTAGCTTTACCAAACTTTTCCTTCATGTACTTACTAAGCAAAACTCACCTTTTAGAGGTGTCATTTGCTTTGGGCTTGTAAAGAGAAAATTTAAGCCTTAACTTTTGAAAGGCAGTATTGTAAAAGTTTTGCTTGATCCTTGAAAAAGTTGAAGTTATGTTTGCTCCTTCAAAAGGCATATAAGTTCTGCTTGATCCTTGAAAAGATTGAGGTTATGCTTGATCTGTGAAAAGGCATGGGTTGTGCTTGCTTCCATAAAAAGGCAGTGTGTGAGTTTGTGCTCTATCCTCTTGAAAAGGTAGTGCATAAAGGTTATGCTTAAACCTTTAAAAGGTAGGTTTTATAGTGGATTGCAAACTCCTTGGTGAGCTAAAGGAAAGGATGTAAGCACCTATGGAGAGGGTTGTTGTTGAATTTTTTGAGCAAGTGTACGCATTGCAATAAGTAATATAGAGGTAAATAGAGTGTTGAATACCACAGGGAATTGCGCCAACTTAAGCTAAGTCCTAAAATTGTAGCAAACTAGATTTATCCAAGTAATCAAGATTAAAAGGCTAATTTTGTCTCACAAATTTTAGTTTTAGTTTGCTGGTCCTAAAATTGTACTAATAAACTAAAACTAAAATTTGTGAGACAAAATTTACTAGAAAAACTATAGATTTAAAAGCCCTAGAATTATGATATCTTTCAACACTTCATCTGAATCTTTTTTCTCTCCCTAAACTTTTTTCAAAGGATTGAGTTGCTAACCTCAAATCTCAAATTATTTATGAGTCTCTGTTGAGGTGTTCACAAAAATATCATTAAGTTTGCACTTGATTAATTTATTATATGTCTGTATAAATTCAATTGAAGACAGATTCATTAAGTTTGTGCTCTAATATTGGCTACATGCGACACATAGGTATATGTCTATCTTATATGTAAATCAAATCACTTAATTACTAAGTGAATTTGAACGCATGCTATTCCATTCAAAGCCTAATCTAAACTCTTGTTGTCAAGTTATATTTAGATATCCAAATCAATCTAATTGCTGATCAAGCAATTAGAAGCATTAAACACAAAATTGAAATAAACAACTCATATTCGATTGAAAATAAGTAAAAGAGAGATAAAGTGTTCAAATTCTATGTTGAGTTCAATTATAATCCTAGAAAAAGTAAATTAGTTCATAATATTAATTGAAAACATCATTCAAGGAAAATTAACCATTACTCTAAGTCAAAGAAAGTAAGACAAAAATAAAAGTAGAGAGAGAAACTAAGAATTTGAAGATTTTGAATCTCAAATCTTCCTTGAATTCTTTTGCTTTTTTGCTTTGCTTTTGGCTCTTTTTCTTTAGAATAGTTGCTCTTTATCTTTTCTTGAAAACTTCTGAAAAAGAGTATTTAAATACTCCTAAAAAAAGGTATTTGAAATCACGCTTGGGTGTCGTGACCTTCCCCATTGGGCATGCGGTGCCTTACTCTCATGTCAATGTATGTGATGTCTTTTGTTATGTTGTCTCTGATGCACTACTTCATCTTGTGATGCGATTTTCTCCTTTTTATGGTCTGAATTAGGAAAAGTGATAAACATAGAAGTTGTAGCCCCAGTCTTTTTCCTTCTAATGGTTTAAGAATAATATCAATTGGATATCTGTAGTGAAAGTTATGCTCAACATATTACTGCATGTACAAATGAAGCTATTATCATACTTGCACGTATTATCACCAAATGAGGCATTTTCATAAAATTTCCTACAAAAGCAATAAAAGAGATTAGCAAAAACTAAACTTAAAGTAATTTAAAGCAATATGACATAAAATTTAATTAAAATAACTTAAACTAAATTACTCAACATGCATTAAACTTATTAACAAAAACAACAAAAATACTCAATTCTGAACTTAAAATCTCAAAAACATAACTACTCAAGCCCCCAAAATGTGACAAAATAACTCTATATAATAGAGTTATCATACTCCTAAACTTAAGATTTTTCTAGTCCTTGAGAAAAATATAAAACAAAAGGGAATAACATAAATGAAAAACTCAACTAACTAGAAGTAGGTTGAACCAAATCAATGATCACTTTTAACATCCTCATAAGTTATCTAATATTCTCAACTCAAAGTCAAACATAAATATTATTCAAGTTTACGTTCAATTCAAATGCAAGCTTATTTTTGAATGGATTCACGTGTGTGTGTGCAATCTTTTTACTAAGAATATCATGCCGTCCAGATAAATTTATGCTCATGCAAAATTCACATTAGTTCTACAGTTCCATTGGTTTGCTTTTTATCTGTCTCCACAAATGTTAAGTCAAGGATCATTAGATCTTTATCAAGCTTGTAATGTATAACCAGGGTCAAGGTAGGAAATAGGATATAATGTGGCTCAAATCACCCCAATCATATAATCATTTTGAAACCTATATGGAGCTTTAACTTCATTCCAAGTACAACTTTTTTTTTCTTTTTTTTTTTCCAACTCTTCCATTTATCAAACATTTTATTCTTCTTTTCTTTTTATACCACAATCTTAACACCCCAAACTTATTTCTTTTTGTAGGTAATGGGGTGATTACTAACACAATTCTTGAACATTTTCAACAACTCCACCTTTTCTACCTTTTTCAATTTTTAGCTTAATATACTCCCTAAAATGATATATATACTTAAGAGTGAAGGTTGCAAAATTAGAAATTTATTTAAAGGCTAGTTTAAATTAATTATGTGTTTAACAAAGAAAAGGAAAACTTAAGCTCTAAAGGGTGTACTAGGGATAAATGTATGCAATGGTAGGCTTGAAATGCTCAAAAAATCTTAAAATGGCTTAAACCATCTCTTTAACTAAGTATTGCCTAAGATTTCACTTTGAAAAAGAATCAAATAAATTCTAGAACTCAAGACATAATTTAAAAATTTACATTCACATAAACTTTTTCTAGGTGTGCACAACAATTCAAAGAAATAGATATGGTGCTCAATTGTGGAAAATCGTATCTTCACAAAGATGCCTAACATAAGAATTTACCACAATACAGTTGTCAAATTATCCATGCAAGTGCATGTATCATTTAACTAATAATATGGATGAAAGTAGAATTCGTTCCCATGGAGAATTGAATTAATCCCTACTTGCTAACTACTAAAATTAATACACCCTAATCTTATCCACACAATTAAAATTAAAATTATTAAAAAGAAAAACTAAAACTACCAAACTGAAACTAAAACCAAACAACAAATTTGTTTTGGAAATTTAATTACCTACAGGACCTACGATTATGATATCTTTTAATACTTCATCTGAATATTGTCTCTGTCTATTAACTTACTTTAATGAATTGAATTGCTAATCTAGAGTCCTAAATTATTTACAAGTCTTTGTCAAATTTCTCATAAAAATATCTCTCCCAATTAACTTTCTCTATGTTTATGCAAATTAAATTGATGAAAGATTCAATAAGTTCATGCTCTAATCTTGTCTATGTATAGCTTATTGGTATATGTCTACCCTATATGCAAATCAAACCACCTAATCAACTAAATGCATTTGATCATATGTTATTCTATTCAAGTTCTACCCTAAATCTCCTTCGTCAAGGTTTAACTTAGGTTTTCAAATCAATCTAATTGGTGATTAGGCAATTA
>NW_018397256.1:2622146-2627010 GCF_002168275.2 Theobroma umbraticum | reverse complement strand
GAATAGAATCATCAAACATAATTAAAAGAAAGATAAATAATTCAAATTATGTATTGAGTTTACTGATAATCTTAGATAACTAAATTATTCCCCATAATGTCACAAATCATCATCAAATATAGTTTTAAACATTGAAACCAAACTAAGAAAAAAAAGAATAACAAAAAGATAAAAGGAACTTCAAGAGTTAAAATCTTGATTTTCAAATCTTATTGAATCCTTTAAATTCTGCTGAGATCTAATGAGACTTTTCTTCAATGATTTTGTAGCTGAATCTTAGCTTTAAATATTGTGTTTCATGCCTCCTAAAATCCTCTAAAAGGTTGTATAAATAGGGTTTGAGTTCGCGTCAAGTTAAAAGTCTGATTCAATAAGGATTTCTTCATCAGACTTTGTGAGCTGTAGCCTACCTCCACCAAAGCCATGGACTCAACCATTTAAAATTCAAAAATCATGATTTTCAAGTCAAGGAACCGTTGCCTACCTCCTCCAAGGTTACGACCTCACTTTTTCTGTCTTGGACTATTGTAGTGCTTCAAAAATGACAAGGTTTTGGACCGCCTTCTAAGTCAAAATGGGCAAAGTGGTAAACCTAAAAGTTGTATACTTTTCTCTTAGATTTCCAATGGTCCCAAAATCACCTCATTTGGACTTTTGCAGAGAAAGTTATGGTCAAAATACTGAGACATGTGTAGTGAAAGTCTACATCTCATGAACACTTTTAATTGCACACCTATAAAATTAGAAAATTAATCAATAATAACATATCTTAGGCACATTAACACCAATTTAAGTACAAATTTAACTAAGATTGGATTGACTCAACCAATTAATTACTTAAAATAATTAAATAAAATCTACTAATTTCTATGCCTTACTGCAAGAACTAATCTAAATTACTATAAAAATTAAGACCAAATAACTCTATACCTTAGAGTTATCAAATACTCAAGTAATATTCATATTTATTAAGAGCAAAACATAGCAAAATAACTAAGTTTCATCATTAAATAAGTAAATCAAAAAAATTGGCATAAGTAATTCTAGCTCAAGTTCTCAAAACATGCAAAAAATTAAATGATAATGTCATGACCTAAATCAAGGAGTCGTGACTAGCGCACGAGTCCAGCAAGTGAAGCCCATGAGACTTAAGCAAGCATTAGAAATTCGAATTGAAATAGAACATATAATGTATAGCCAAGGGTTCTCATATGAAATATATTCATAACATAATTTAAATTCAGATACATATATGTTGCCTTTGGCACATAGTTCGTACACAATGCTTAACATCACATATACAAGGCATAAATTGGGTAGCAAGGTGGGTTCGTCTCATACAACCCTTAACACGTTAGTAACATAAGGTGACATAGTGCCAATACATAATAAAAACTAAACTAGAAGTGAAAGACCCATAGTTAGACTTAGCACGCTCAGAGTCGAAACATTTAGTGGAGAATAGATCACGCTTACTGCTGAAGCCATTAGCGAAGAATCAAAGTCATCATCTAGAGGCTCTCGATGGATGGCATCAAAATACTACAAGTGGGACTAATACTACTGTCCCTGCTTACCACTATCCCTGTAGGCATAGAACAAAGTCATAGGGAATAGGGCTCCATTAAACCTCAAATCAAATCAATGTTCAAAATTTTCATCATCAGATGGAATACAAATCCACAAATGAGGCCATCATACCATTAATATCACATACTTAACATTCACAACATAAATCACACTCAATGAACTTCAGAATTAATAAGCTCAATATAGTTCTAAGTGCCTTTAACTCTCAAAGGCATCAAATATACATAATCCTCCGAGAGATCAATTGTCTTGAGTAAGCTACTCCTAGAAGCTCATCATATTCACTAGACCTCCTAGTCTAGGCTTAGACATAGGCCATTATGTGGCTCACATTAAAGCACATATACACATCACATACACACACACATACACATTCATATAGTTTACTAGCCTAGGCATGTTCATCTAGGCATACATTCATCATTCAAGCACCATAGTGGCACATTAACAATGCGTGAAGCATTACATGCTTTTATTCAAATAATTAAACCCACTCACACTGATAGTCGAAGGTGCTTTTCATAGCCAAGTTCAACTTCTAGCCACCATCTGTATTCTAGTTCCCTAATGTGTGAACAGCTTTAATTTGCCCATGAACAAATCAAAATAATAATTATTCTTAGCTTTCAAAAGCTTTTAGCCCTTTAACTAGGCTTTGTTCCAACTACTTTTAGATATAAAATCTAAGTTCCAAATCTTGAGTTCAAAAAGCTGAAATCCTTACCTTTAGATGATGGGTTATTCAAATCCAAGCTTCAAATCTTCCAATGAAATGAAAGGGGAAAATTTCTCTAAAGCTGAAGCAAATAGATTCTAAGTTATTAACTGATGAAATAAAAAATCAATCGGTAAAAAGGTGTAATCTTACTTCTAGAATGGCTTCTTATGCTCTAATCCACTTTAATGGAGCCCAAAAATCAAGTTGAGTCTTAAGATTACGGTGGGTGGAGAGAAAAAAAAGGTTTGGATTTTGTTTTAAAATGGGCAGAATGCTTGAGACCTTTTTTATTTTATAATTTCACAAGGTTGTATCGCTACATTTGAGAATGTATCAATACATTTGCATGATTTCCCCTTAAATTTATCGATACATGGGGGCCATGTATCCATAAATTTCAAACAAAATGCTCTCTGCCTAAAATCTATTGATAGATTTGGGAATTTATCGATACTTTTCCCACTAAATACCCTTTTTTTTAAATGTGTTGATACATTTGGGTAAAGTATCGATAGATGTTCATCCTAGTTCAAATCTATCAATACATTCTTGAATGTATTGATAGCAAAAATCTAGATTGCTTCATATTAGTCTTCCCGCCAAGAATGTATCGATACATTTTCTCTTGTAAGCACATTTCTATCACTTCCAACTTCCAAAAACCCAAATCTTAGTTTCCCAAATCATTCCCTGTTGAAGTCATACTTCAAAACCAATTATTTTAACTCAAATTCCTTTTACATATATTCTCAAATATAAGATTAAACTTAGATCAAAACCTCAAACTTTAAGATTCATCACATTTTTTTTTCATAAAATTTACCTAACTGTCATAATATAGGCTTCATACATATCCTCAAATGCACAATATATTTCAAAATCATTCTTTACATACAAATACGTACATTATCAAATCTTTAGACATATGCATAAAAATTTAATCTAAGTCCTCAATTTACTTAGCTTGCACCACATAGTTCATATCAAAAGTCAAGGGTGTTATAGATAAACAAATTAACTAAACTTAAAATCTAAAAACATAAATCCAAAAAGATTAAATCTAAGCTTGAAAGCTTAAAAATCCCCCCCTCAAACTTTAAAGTTAACATTTTTCTCAATGTTACTAAAATAGATAAAGAAAGGAAAAAGAATACTCCCATGGAATGTGGAAAGACTTTACTCTTCTCTTTGTCTTTATCTTTATCATCAATGCTTGTCAGAGGTTTTTTTTTTTTGCTGCAGAAAGAAAATAAATAGAAATTAATGTAAAAATATGATTAACTAAAATAAAAATCACTAAAAAGAGAAAACATGAGTTTCAAAAGCTTGGGTTGCCTCCCAAGAAAATATGACTATAGCTGGTCTTTATTGTTGTCCATTGGAATGATTGAGGATCTTTGGCTAACTAATTCACCTCCTAAATAATGTTGGAGACATTGCCCTGTTGATCAAATTAATACATGCAAGTGCACATGGTCGTACAAGTAATATAAAGTAAGTCGAGTATCGTTTCCCATAGAGATTTGTACCTATTTTTACTAAGTATCAAATTTATAACAAAATATATCTTATCCAAGCACTTGAGTTCAATTGACTAATTAAACTAAAAATAATTAATTAATCAATTAAGTTAACAATGAATAAAAAGTCACTAAATGAAATATTTACTCAAAACCTAGGATTATGGTGTCTTTCAAAACTTCGTCTAAATTAAATCATTTTCCTTAACTTAGATTAATGGAATACATAGCTAAAGTAGAATCCAAATTATGTACAGTTCTATGTCGAGATCATGCACACATACCTTTTCATAATTAACCCCATATGTCTATGCAAATTAATTAGAAAAAGTTTATTAAGTTCGTGTTCTAACTTGGCTACCTAAGATATTTATGTATATCTTTGTCCTAAGAATGAAACTATCACCTTACTCTAAAGTGAATCAAATAAAGACTATTCAAAACTATGGTTTATTCTTGACTCCCTTTGTCGAGTTCCATTTACAAACCCAAGATATTTCAACTGGTGATCAAGTAGTGAAAAGCATGAAGTGCAGAATTGAATAAACCATGTAATTTCCATTTATACCAAGCAAGGAAAAATCAAATATTCCAACTACATAGTGAAATATCCCATAATCCTAGAAAACAAAAATAGTTCATCATTGTATTTACAGCAGACATGATTAAATCAAGAGAAAAGACAATTTTTATAGCAAATAACAAGAAAGAAATGAAGAGTAAAGAAATATCAAATTCTCTTTCGATTCTTAATCCTCAATTCCTTCGATTTCTTTTTGTTTCCCTAGTTGAAAACCCTTTTCTTTTCTTTAAAAAACTATTGTTCATTTCCTCTTTGAACCTCCTTTGTCATATGCTAAAAAAGACCTTTTTATAGACTAAAAAAACCTTAAAAAACTCAATTCTTGATTGGCTGAATTCTCATAATCCACGTCAAAGTGCCACGGCATTGCTCTAAGGGCGTCGCTCCACTCCTAACTTATCTTGACCTATAAAAATTTTTTGCTTGTCTTCCATTTGGCGTTGTGGCACTTCT
>NW_018397256.1:2588646-2622046 GCF_002168275.2 Theobroma umbraticum | reverse complement strand
GGCATACATTTTTATCCTGCACACTTAAACAATATAATTAGACACTAATGAATGAGAATATTTTGCTATCATAAAAAATATATAGAGTCAACATTCTCTATCTCTTATTTTTGATGATGACAAAACACTACTAGATTAAAAGTACAATGTCTATGTTCAATATGAATGCACGAAATCTTTATGCATAATAAATTGCTCCCCCTTAGTCAATGCATTTAGTTTTCTTTACATAATATTCAATAAAACCAAAACAAAGCATCACACATAAAAATTAAACATGAAGACCAATCAAACTCTATTTAACTTAGTCTTTTTATCTTTGTTTTTATCATTAAAATTGATATTCAAAACTCCCCCTTAATAAGTGCATCTAAATTTTCCTTTAATCCTTAGATCAAACTTTAATGAATGGAATCATAAGCACTCATACACCTAAGTCATACAAGCTTATAAATATAGTTCAATAACTTCAAAAGTCAAGCTTATAACTATGTAAGAACAAATGTATAGGAGTTTAATCATTTCAAGCAATTGTCAAGGATTACTCAAATAATGTTCCAACAAATTTGATCATTTTGTCATAATCAAAACTATAATAATTTTAAAGCTAACATTTCTCTTTAGGCACTGTAGTGCTAGATTCTTTGGTTTCTATATGGGTGTTAAGATGCGCCCTAGGGTGCTACAGCCTTGAGCTTTACACGGCTGCGGCATTGTTCCTCCTTACACTGCCTTGGGGCAAACTATTACAGTGCTTCATCTTGAAACGTGATTTTCTTGTACCTCAAAGATGATGTGGGTGAAATGGTAAACATAAAAGTTATAATGTTATCTCTCAGATTTCGTATGATCTAAGAATCATGTTGATTGGATCTCTATAGGTTGAGTTATGTCCAAATTATCACAATATGTTTAGTGAAAATCTGCACTTAATCTTCAGTGCATAATTCCTAATCATTCAACTTTATGCACTTGAAAACCTACAAACACAAAGACTAAATCAGTATTGGCCTAAATAGAGCTTTCAACATAAAAATATACTAAAATTACATGAATTAAACTTAATTCATATGCTTTAAACTAATCAACCAAAAACTTAAAGGTTGTCTAAAAACTACTTAAACATAAGGATTTTGCTACATTAATATCCTAAAATGTGGCTACATAACTCTATATAATAGAGTTATTATGCCCATCCACTCTAAATGTTCTAGTAGTGTCACTACAAATATCTATTGCACTATAAAGATAGACTTTAGCCACCTTGTAAGGATCTTACCACTTTGATTTTTGTTTCCATGTAAAGAGCTTGACTACTTTTGTTAGAAACACTTGTTGTCTTTAAAATCAAGATTAATTAAAGATGGTAGAATTCGCTCACTTTTCCCTAAACAAGCTTTAAAAGGTTTCTTTGGAATATGTGTTGTCAAAACCTCCTTAGCAAACTCATCAATTGCATTCACTTTTTGGCAACTTTCTGGAGAAGAAGGATACTTAATTTGTTTTAAATATATTAAACTAAACTAACTCCTCTCCAACTTTGAAAGTTATTTTTCCATTCTTCACATCTATGATAGCTTTGGCTAGAGCTAAGAATGGTCATCCCAAAATTAGAAGTATTTCAGCATCTTCTTCCATTTCAAGTAAAATAAAGTTCACTGGATTGTACAACTTTCCAACTTTAACCTAAACATTCTCTATAATCCCAACAGGATATCTGATTGTTTTGTCTACTAACTACAAAAAAACTGTAATAGGTTGTATCTCATTAAGTCCAAGTTTTCTAGTAATAGACAAAGGTATAATTGAAACACTAACACCTAAATCACAAGCTTTAGAAAATTTAACACTACCAATAGTACAAAGGATAAAAAACCTCCTTGGACCTTTAAGCTTTAATGGAAGATTCTTTTAAATTATGGCACTGCACTCCTCAGTAAGTGTAATTGTTTAAAAATTTGTCAATTTTTTTTTATTTAGAATGTCTCCAAGGAACCTAACATAGCTTGGCATTTGTTCCAAAGCTTCTCCAAAAGGGATATTAATGTGGAGCTTCTTAAATACCTTAAGAATTTTTTGGAATTGCTTGTCAAGTTTTCGCTTCTAAAAATATTGAGGGAAAGGTGGTGGTTGTGATGGACTGGAGCTTTCTCACCTTGAGCTTGTTCCATAGAATTTTCAACCATTGCTTCTTTTCTAACCAGCTTACTTGGAGAATCTGATTACATATTACTACCTTCTACCACTTTCCCACTTCTAAGTGTGATTGTATTGTAATGCTCCTTACTTTCTTTCCTAGGATTAACTTTAGTATCACTAGGTAAGGTCTCTTAAGGCTTATTATTGATGGCATTGGGAGGTTGACTCACTAGTGTTTCAAGATTTCAAATTAAATTCGCTTGACTTTGAATGATGGCATCATTCTTGGCCCTGAATTGTAAAGGTAACTCTTCCATAGACGACTTTTTGTCAAGCATAAGAGCTCTAACTTGAGGTGAAAATCCATGAGGAAAATTTGGATTTAGAGCTGATAAAGATCCATGATTATTGTTCCAAGAAAAGTTAGGATGATTCCTTCAACCAGGATTATAAGTGTTGGAATAGAGGTTGTTCTACTACCTATTGAGATTCCCAACAAACTAAATAGATTCAGAACTAACTGGACAATGATCACTATAATGCCCCTCTTCATAGTAGTCACAAATAACAAATGAGCTCTGAATAGAATAAACCTTTATTGAATCAAACTTCTTAGTCAATGCCATTACTTGTGCGGTCAATGCATTAATAACATCCAGCTCATGAATACCAGCTTCTATTTTAAGCATCACTCTCTCAGATGGCCATTGATAGTTATTAGATGCCATTTTCTTGAACAAGTCACATGCCTCATCAATAGACTTCCGTGAGTGCTCATTCAGTAGTTGCATCTATGGTAGTTCGAATTGAACTCAACAAACTATTATAAAATGTATATACCTATAGCTGCTTAAGTAGCCCATGATAAGGACTACGTAAGTAGTTTATTGTGTATTTCCCAAGCCTCATACAATGACTCTGAATCTAGTTGCATGAATGATGTGATGTCATTCCTCATCTTCGTTTTCTTAGCTGGTAGGAAAAACTTAGCTAAAAACTTTTGAGTCAGATCATCCCAAGTAGTAATAGAGCTAGTAAGTAGTGAATTCAACCAATTCTTTACCTTGTCTTTCAATGAGAAAGGAAAGAGTCTCAATCTAATTGCATCATTAGTGACCACATTATGCTTGAATGGACCATAGATCTCTAGAAAATTCACAATATAAGCATTCCAATAATCATTGGGTAATCTTCCAAATTGCATTGAAGTTTGAATTAGTTGAATCATTGCTGGCTTGATTTCAAAATTATTAGCTTGAATGGTTAGCCTTCGAATGGTAGAATGAAGACCTTACACAATAGGAACTACATATTCCCTCAAAGATTTGCCTTTTTCTCTTGTTGTTCAGCCATTGTTTCAAACCTAACCCCTTCAAAATCTTTGAAAAGTCTTTTCAATTTCTAGATCAAAATGAACAATCTCCAAACTTCTCACTCTTTGTATATGATGGTCAAAAGTACTGAAATAAAGTAAAACAAAGCTTGATGTGAGACTAGCTTGCTTGGTGTTAATATTAGTAAAAAGTAGGAAAAACAATTTCTCGGCAACGACACCAAAAACTTGTTATTGAATTTCTTCATGCAAGTGTACGTATTGCAACAAGTAATATAAAGGTAAATAGAGTGTCAAATCCTATGAAGGATTGCACCAACTTAAGCTAAGTACTAAAATTGTAGTAAATTAATTTATCCAAGTAATCAATATTAAAAGGCTACTTAAAAGCAAAATTGAACTAACAAACTAAAACTAAACGTTATGAGACAATTTACTAGAAATGTTATCGATTAAAAACCTAGGATTATGATATCCCTTAACACTTCGTTTGAATCCTCTTTCTCTCTCTAAACTTATTTCAAAGAATTAAGTTGTTAGCCAAGAGTCTTAACTTTTTTATGAGTCTCTATTGAGGTGCTCACAAAAATATCTTTTTCAATTAATTTACTATATGTCTATGTAAGTTCAACTAAATATAATTCCATTAAGTTTGCGCTCTACTCTTTACTACATGCGACACATAAGTATTTGTCTATCCTATATACAAATCAAATCACCTAATTACTAAGTGAATTTGAACACATGCTATTTGATTCATGGCCTAATCTAAACTCCTTTCATCAAGTTATATTTATATATTCTAAATTAATCTAATTGGTGATCAAGAAATTAGAAGCATTGAACACAAAATTGGAATAATCAACTCATATTCCATTGACAATAAGTAAAAGAGAGATAAAGTAATCAAATTGCATGTTGAGTTCAATCATAATCCTAGATAAAGTAAATTATTTCATAATATTAACTGAAAACATCATTTAAAGAAAACTAACCATTATTATAAGTCAAAGAAAAGAAGAGAAAAACAAAAGTAGAGAGAGAAAGTAAGAATTTGAAGCTTTTGAATCTCAAATCTTCCTTGAATTTACTTGCTTTCTTACTTTGTTTTTGGTTTTTTTTCTCTAGAATAGTTACTCTTTATCTCTTCTTGAAAGCTTTTGAAAAAGCTCTTTAAATACTCCTTAAAAACCCTAGCTTTAAAATTCTTGTAAAAACATATGTTTGGAAACATGTTTGGGCACTGCAATGCCCTACTCTAGGGTCAATGTATGGGATTTCTTCTCTTATGTCGTCTCTACTACACTTCTTCATTCTAGGACATACTTTTTGCCTTCTTCCAAGTAGAACTGGGAAAAGTAATAAACATCAAAGTTGTATACCTATCTCTTAGCTTTCTAATGGTTTAAGAATCATGTCAATTAGACTTCTGTAGAAAAAGTTATGCTCAAGATACTCTACATATACAAATGAAGCCATCACCATACTTGCATGGATTATCACCAAATGAGGCATTTTCATAAAATTTCCTATAAAAGCAATAAAGGAGATAACAAATAACTAATTTAAAGTAATTTACTTAAAATTTAACTAAAATAACTTAAACTAAATTACTCAACATGCATTAAACTTAATTAAGAAAAACAACTAAAATACTCAATTCTAAAGCTAAAATCTCAAAGACTTTGCTACTTAAGCCCCCAAAATATGACAAAATAACTCTATATAATAGAGTTATCAAGAAGAAAACATCTATAAATGATTTATGTCTTTTCTTTTCTCTCAACTCTTAAACTTGTGTATTTTCTCTTTACTTTTCATTACTTCTTACTTGTGCATTTTACTTAGGTATGAAGAAATTTTAACATTTGTTTTTGAACTTGCTTTTTCTTCAGCTCAATGTTTAAATCACTTTTGACTCACTTTGAAATACTTATGCATTTTACTTTGGTCTAAAGAGTTTTGAAAGTCTGCACTTGTTTTATTCTTTGATTTCCTCTTCAAGTTACTTTACACTTTTGATTTAAGCACTTCAATTTGAAGAGTTTTGAGAATTTTCTTTCACCTTACTTGCTTTTTAGGTTTCCAAATTGTTTTTGACATGTTTTAAAGTGAAAGCAAAATTGTTTTAAAGTGCTTTTATCATGAAAATGTTTGAAAATTTTGATTACAACTCACTTACTCTTACCTTGAAGAGTATTGAAAATTTGTTTTTAGCTTGTTTGTTCATTTCCTTGGTTTGTTCCAAAGTGAAAACAAATTTGATAAATTGTCCTTAAGCTCAAAAGTTAAATTTCAAAATTTTTGTAAATCTAATTCACTTTCCTGTTGGATATTTTTCTCATCATTATTAATCTAACATTCCTAAAAGATTTGAGTAGTCTTTTGATTTGAACAAATAGCACTCTTCTTTGTAGATGGATTTGTGCTGGTTTGCCACAACTTGTGAGTATAATACCCCAAATTCGCCTTTTTTTGTAAAGCTTTAGGTGAAATTTTCACTGAAAGAAATGAATTCTAGTGATTACTTTTCAAAAAAGAAAAGCAAGGGAGTACAATCAAGAATAAGTTATTGACTTTGATGAAACTTTTGCTCCTTTAATTAGCTAGAATAGAAGATAATAGATTGTTGCTTGTATTGTCTTGCACATGAACTTCATGCTTTTCCAAATAGTGAAAATGTTTTTTTTCTAAATTGTTGCATTTACAATGAAGTTTATGTTGAAGAACCTTTTTGAAGGTTTTGAAAGACCAAACCATGTGTTTAATTTTCATAAAGCTATGTGTGGTTTGAAATAAGTATGATCGTAAAACTAACATTCTTCCTAGGGCTACAAATGAAGCAATGTAAAGGATCTTCATCAACCAAACAAAAAACATAGAAATAATCTTATGGAGTAATGCTAAAGGGAATTGGAACACTATTGAGCCCCTTTACAAATCTAGAAAAAGATGAGAAAGCAAACGATGTGAACCAAAGTTTTTTAGAGATATGATTGTTCACTTCTCAATCTAGCTATTGGTATATTAGATATGTTGTTTGATGTGTGCTTATGTACAGATTTCAATCATATCCTAAGAAATCATGTATAATCACATTGATGAGGATCTTTAGATAGCTCCTACATACTTAAACCTTAGGCTTGTGGTATTCTAAAGGGTCATCTTTAAATATTCTTGGCTATTTTGATGTAAAT
This sequence comes from Theobroma umbraticum, assembly GCF_002168275.2. Classification (NCBI taxonomy): domain Eukaryota; kingdom Viridiplantae; phylum Streptophyta; class Magnoliopsida; order Malvales; family Malvaceae; genus Theobroma; species Theobroma umbraticum. The sequence continues at coordinate 2,615,377 of NW_018397256.1, read as the reverse complement.
TTTTCTAGTAGCAAAGTGGATGAAAAAACATGACTAGTGGTACTTATCAATTCCTTAGAAACATGCTTGCTTCTTGGTCGAGAAAGCAAAAAAAATTCTATAGCATTTTGAATGCTTGTTGCATTTGGTGCCTTACGATGCAATCACATTGTAAGGAATGTAATTAGAAGATATGTGATTGCTGGTAGCACAACATTGCAGCGTTTGGTACATTAAGGAAAGTATGATTAAAATACTAAGAAAATAACATTGTAGCATTTAGTTTACAAGCACTTTATTCGGAATGGAATGTTAATTTTCAAAATTAACCATACCTATTAAAATACAAGTTTAATATACTTGTATGTTTTCTTTATTGTAAATTTTTATATGAGATTATCTCTTAAATTAATTTTCTTACCAATAACCAAGCATCGAGCAAATCCATGTTAATATCAATTAGAAAATAACTTTTTATTTGATAGCAATTTTAAAAAATTTAAAATATATTATTATTGTTCGAAAATATTCCTAAAACATTAAAATGGAAATAATTCTTTTTAGAAAGAAATAAAAATTAAAAAACTAAAAGAGATTTTTTGAAAAAAAAATAAAAGTGAAAAAGAAATATATTTTTCAAACTTTTATTAAAAATTATAGAGTGGAAATAATTTTTACAATTTTAAAAATTATGAGCATAAAAAAATATCTTCTATGTTTTAAAAAATTCTAAATATATTTTTTATTTATGAATTTTCCAATCTTTTATAATTTCTTAAAAATAAAAGTTATTTCTATTTTTATTGTTCTAGAGTTTTCATAATAATTAAAAATTATTTTTGTTTTTTAAAATTTTTTAGAATTTTTAAAATTTAAAAAATTATTTTTATGTTTTTTAAAATTCATAGATTTTTTTCAAAATTTAAAAATATTTCTACTTTTTAATTTTTTTTAAAATGATAAAGGTTAGAACTTTATTGATTTAACTGGGGTAAGAATGTCAAATCAAGTTTGATAACATTGCAAAATAAGTTGTAATATGAGATTGTATTGGTTTTTCAGTGCAATCACATGATGTCCATTGGTTGCAATGTGATTGCATTGCAATCTTGCATTATGCTGGCTTGTTTCAAAATAAATGCTACAATCGAATTTAATTTGGCACATTATAGGGAATGTGGGTGCGATCCCTGATACCAAACAACACCTCAATGAAGAAGTTGAATATATTGCAATTGACAACCAGTGTGTTCAAATTTATTGATTTAAATGACAATTGTATTATTTTGGCATGCATGTCCATGTACCACCTTCTTACATATTATGATAGTACAAGTACAATTAGCATCACTAAATATCCTATTTAACATTCACATATAGAGCATATTGAAATCTGACGTCATTTCATTATAGATCATGTGCTTAAACGTGATATTATTATTGAATATGTTGATACCTTCCACCAATTAGCCTATACATTCAACAAACCTCTTAGTGGTGAAGATCATTTCTGTAAAATCTAAAGAGCACTTGGTATGATTAACATTTTAGGTTTGTCAATAATGTTTTTCATATTTGTTGTTTTACATAGTGATGAATATTTTTATTTCATAGTGTTGCATATACTATGATTAATTACATGTTAATTTATGCATTGGAAAGGATATTTAATCAAATATGACCACACCATTAATTAGATAACAAACAATAGATAACTTTGTTGATGTTGTTATGTTGATTAATTGGGAATGTTATTTGATTAAAATATTCTTCCTTGAAATTCTATGTTAGAATGAGCTTGATTAGTCAATTAACATTTCTGGATATGCGACTAAGTTTAGCTATATAAGTGTCATCATTTTCATCAAACATCCTTCATTATAACAAAATGAGCTTTCATATCCTTCTGGCCAAATCTAAAATTGATCAAAATCCCATAAAAAACACTTGAACTCAACTATTATTGAATGAATTAAACCTTTGGCAATCAATCAAAATTGTCAAATTTTATTCAATTTTTTTTCTAAAAATCCAAAACCTAGATTTTACATGATGTTGATAAGATTGATAATAGGAGCTCAAGATAGAGGTAAGGGAAAGAAAAGGCTGACTCAATGGACACATCTTTACTAAAAAAGAAGTGAAATTGGGTGAAGGTCCAAATCTAGAACATCAACTTGCATTGTTCAGGAATTAAGCTCATAAGAAAAGATGTAACTTAATCAAATTTAAGAAAATTATTTATGCAAAGTATGTGGATTAGGATGATTTAAGTTCAAGTGATATTTGCTCTAAGGTCAAGAGCTTATTGAAGAATGTGAACTAGTCAAGATTAGCTACTTTAGAAGAAGGAAGGTATAATCCTTCACTTGTAAAAAAATTCAACTTTAGAATTACAAGAAAAATTAAGAAGCTTATTGATAAGTACATAATATTGGAAGATACCAACCTATAAATTTATATGGAAGGCTGAGAAGTGGTAATCAATCGTAGACAACTAGGGGAAATCTTAGCTAAAACCTCTTTGAATTTCTCATTTATAGGATAAAAAAGGTATTACACGGAACGACGGGTTATCTTTTATATACAAATATTATTACTATGATTGCGCAGAACAAAGGTGTCTTAAGTGAAAGCTATACCCTTGAGCTTACTCATCTAACCACTAGTTTTGGAACCAAATCTCTCCACTCAATATAGTGTAAGTTAGAAAGAATTGGGTGGGTTAAAAACAATATAAATTGTGGAGAACAACTTATAACTTAAGCTATCACTCCTCTACCCTCACAATCCTTCACAGAAAAAATGCAATAAGCTTTAACCATTGAAGTCATATATGAAGATATTAAAAGAATGGAAAATAATCTAAATTTCATTATGAATAAACTTAAAGGATCCAAAACAAGATCAGAGCACATTGAAGTTAGGTTAGGTATAGTAGGAAAAATATCTATGACCCTAACTCTCTTAATTTTTATTTTGCTGATGATCTTAAAGGTAACCCAGATCATGGAATCTCTTTTGTTGACCTTTCCCTATGAAATAGCCTATCCACTTCCGATAGCTCAAGATTGATAACCAAGCTTATCAGATTAGCTTATCTATTGAATTTGTTTAAGATTTAAATTGTAGTTTATTAGCTAATGATCATCGTTATCTTTAATTCAAAGTGTAGATTAGTTTTATCACTTTATCCAGTATCTTGTATAAATATACATACATACCATATCAACAGACATGTTAGTTCTTTGCAAGTTTATTTTTTGTCATTCCTTGTGTTTACATGGTATTAGAACCTTTTTAAACATAATAGCCACACAATGCTAACCTTACTTCAATGGCCACCTCCACTGAATCAACTACTACCACCCTTCCTTTATTGTGGATTAGCCTCAAATGCCAATCTCCATTAATGTTGTAGCCTAATAACCTTTAAAACTCAATACTATTAATTTTCCTTCTTAGCAGTTGCAATTTAATTTACTTATTGCTAGTTATGTTCTCACAAGATATCTAAATGGAGCAACACCCTACTTTGACCCCATGATCACAACAAATGGTAAATCCACACTAAATTGAATCTACCACCATTGGTATCAACAAGATCAATTCATCCTCAATTCTATCATAGCCTCATGTTCAGAGTCCATTATTCCACTCATAACCATTGCCAAAACCTCTCAAAAGGCATGGAAAAAACTCTCAAATATCTTTACTAGCAAAACAAGTTAAGGATTATGTCTCTCAGAAAGAAACTAATTGTTTCTTCTTAAGATGACAAAACAATTACCAAGTACTTGCAATATGTAAAAGAAATTGCAGATGAACTAGCATTAGCATAAGCCCTAGTGGCAAATGATGACCTTGTGATATTCATTTTAAATGGCATAAGGTAGACTACTTGGAGACCTCAATTGCTATTAGAGCACGAGAATCCACCATCCCATTTGCGTAGCTTCATGATAAGTTCATTAATTTTGAAAAAAAAGTAATCAAGTAAGATGAAACTCTTTCCATCCATGCTCTAACTATCAATCATGTTAGACGAACCAAATTTTTAGTTCAATCAAGACGAGGTAACTTTAGAGACAATAACCTAATTAGAGGTAACTTTAATTATCAAAGAAAGAAATCAATTCCATATGAGAATAACACTACTAAACTAGTATGCCAGATTTATGATAGAACAAGTTATACAACACAAACATGCAAAACGATGAAGAAAGCCTTTAAAGAACTAGTTAAAAACATCACAACCTCATCCAAATAAGCTATTAATCAAGGTTGGATTGGGGATTTAGAATTTTCCCGCCATGTCACCTCTAATTTGAACAATCTCTCTTTATATACTGAATATGGAAGACCTACTGACATTATCATAAGGGATGGAACAAGTTTGCCCATCAAGCATATAGGTTCCTTTGTTATTCATTCCAACAATAAATCACTTTATTTAACCAATGTTTTATATGTTCTACATATAAAAAATAATTTGATGTTTCCATTGAATTCTTTCTTTGGCATTTTCTAATAAAGGACTTATACATGGGGGCACCACTTTTGAAAGTTCTAAATAAGATGACATCTACCATTTTCCCAAGTGCATGCCATCTTCTCCACAATCTGCCACTATTTTCCTTAGTACAACAAGTTCAATTGATATTTGGCATAACTGATGTGAACCCCCAATTTTTCGTATTGTGGGAATTTGGTGAAAATGTGAACTTTTGTGAATTTTACATTGGTGATGATTATCTATGAGAAGTTCTAGTCATTTGATGTAAATTTCTCCATATTATTGTATTATATTTATGGATGAATGATGGATGGAAGTATGGTTGAACGAGGAAACCAAAAGAATGAATTTTTGAAAGTTTGAGCATCAAGGATCGACCCGTAATGGTTAAAACTCGATCCTAGTAACATGGAGTTAAAGAAACTCAGCTTCTAAAGTAGAATTGAGTTCAAGTTTAAAAACTCAATCCTAAGGTAAAAAATTAAGCCCGGGGATTGAGTGCAAGTTGAAAAACTTGATCTTAGGCTACAGGACAGAAACCATAAAACATGATTTTCTCTCATTTTTCATTTCTATCAGCTTTTAACAATCTCTCTTCTTCTCTAAACCCTTATTGAACCTCCAAGGACTCCATTTAACAAGTATTAAGCTTCTAACTCGATTTTTGGGTAAGATTTTACCATTTTTGGAGTTGAACACCATGGTTATAACTTAGTACGTGTTTTCCACAAATTTAAGCAAATACCTCCATTGAGCTTAAGATATTTATGAATTTCCCTCTTTAAGGAAGTGTTTGAGGTAAGAATGTTTAAGGATTCATTATTTAAGTTTTAGGTATGATGTTCCGTGGATTACTAACCTTAAATAAAGAATACGGGCTTACTCAATTAGCTTCAAATAAATGGGTTTGTTGGAAAAGTAGAGATTTATGTTAGATATTGTTATGATAGGTTGTGTTAAGCTCACATATCATAGAATGAGTGAGGTTTGACGGAGTAAGACTTAGAAGCAAGCTTTTGTTAAAGTGAGTGGATACATCACTTTCAAAACTTTTTTAGTATGTAAAGTGAAAGCATGATTTGAATGATTTGATGATGATATGTCTCCAAATCTATTTTAGCAATGCGAATGAGTTGTGATTGAACCAAGTTTTTAAAAGGTTTTTCACTTTATTATGTATATGTAAATATCCTATTATGCAATAGTTTCCAACAAGGGAGGATAAGTCATTTCAAGTGTTTTTTTTTTATATAGGGGAAAATTAGCTAGCAAATAACGTTTACATCATTTTATCTTAGCTTATTCCTAACTTATTTGCAAAAACATAACATAAAATCCAGATAGAGAAAAAAAATATAGAGACATATAGGTAAGTTTTCATGATGGGTGGCCATCTAGTTGGTACACTGATTAGCTTCACGATGAATGTGAGTGGTTAAGTAGTCTCAATTATGATGAATTAATTCCTTGATGTCAAGCAGCAAATGAGCATTCAGATCTAAACTTGACAAAGGTTTTACAAGTTTTTGCAACACAAGCAAAGAGTTTGACTCTACTAAAATCTTTCTAAAACCTTTGTTCCAACATAGGAGTGAACCATGAAAAATCACCCATAGTTTCATAGTCAAGGAACGTGAAATGCCAAATTTATAAGTGAAACCTGTAATCCAATCTCTATTGGCATCTCTAATTACCCCTCTTACTTCCCTTTAGACTTTCGTCGACATTTAGCTTAACATAATCATCATATGGTTTCTTGAAAGAGATCATTATTTGATTATTTTAACGCCTTTTGTTGTTGCTTAATACATCTTAAGTTTCTTTGGCCTTTGTTCAGATTTGTTGGTAGGCATTAGTAGGCCAAGTGAAGGAGTCCTTAAAGATACTTAGATTTCATTAATACCATATCATCCATAAAGCATGAGCAAATACTGCACCCATGAAATACAGTACCATAATAACTTGTTGGATAGATTCTCCAATAACCAAGCTTTTAAATTTGAATAAAAGAAATTACCAAAAGCCAGAGCTAGATGGATTTGCAACAACAAATTCAAATACTTTCCATAGTCCCTTAGTGCATGCAATGATGTCTTTGCTAAACTACCAAACTGCCTGTTATAGTCTGTTGCTCTCGTATTACATACTAATAGCCATGTAGTGGTTGGCAAAAAGTCATGCATCACACTCCACAAAAAACATGAACTTTTCTTGGACTAACTAGCTTCCAGATTCAATCCTCTAAGCTTCATTTGTAACTCAAGCTGTTAACTTGCATTTCATAGGCTATTTTAACTGAAAATGTCCCATCGCTTGTTAACATCTAGAAGCCAACATTCTTATTTCATAAGAGGGGTCAATTTTTATTGCCAAGATTTTTAGAAGAATATGATACGGTAGAAACTGTAATAAATAATTTATGTCTTAATAACCAAACTCGTTACAAAAGTTTGCAATAGGAAGTTCTATCTCCATTTTCGAAATATCTTTTGTAGATAGCTAAAGTAAAAGACCATTGTTGACCCAGGTATTAGTCCAAAATTTTGCACTATGTCTTTTATTAATATTCAAGCCAAGACCCTTTCACAGTACATCCCGACTTTTTAAAATGCTTCTCCATACATGAGACACCATAGGCTTCACAGTAATTGAAATGAAATCGTGATCTTTCTAGTACTTTTTTTTCAAAATATCGACCGATAGACAATCTTTTTCCTTCCATATAGCCATCCCGATTTCCTTAATAAAGCTAAATTAATCTTTTTGCTCTCCTTAATCTACAAACAACATCAATCTCGAGGGGCATAAAGTTTCTCCTAACTTAATGCATAGCATTTCTTTACCTCACCAAATTGTCCCCAAATAAAATTCTAATTAAGCCTATCAATTTCTTGAGACACATAATCAGGTAATAAAGTAGTTTGCATCAAACAAGTTGCCATTGTGTTGGTGATAGATTTAACCATCGTTATACGGCTTGCTATAGAAAGAAATTTATTGCTCTAGCTTTCCAGTCTTATCTTGATTTTATTAAATAACTTAGCATATGTATCTTTAATGATTCTACCATGGATCATAAAATTACCTAAATATTTGCCAAAATCCTTTGTTAAGGGAATTTTAGCAATATCACTCAAGCATTTGGCTTGTGAATGGTACGTTGGAAGAAACTAGCATTCGTGACTTTGCTAAGCTCACTTTTTGTCATGAGGTAAAAAAAAAAAGGTGTCCAAAATCCACATCATTGTATGCAATTAAGATATTGTTGCCACCCTAAAAAGCATAAAATCATCTACAAAACATACACATCATAAAAATGGACTTCTCTTCGTCACGCATAGTGGTTTTCAATTGCCCAATTCCACTTTATGTTCTATTAACTGTGACAACTTTTTGATACATAGTACAAAAGGATAAGATGATAATGGATCACCTTGTCTTATTCCCCCTAAAAAGGGAAAAAGAATTTGTATGGTGTTCATTCTAAATTACAGAAAAAGTAGGTGATTTAACAATAAACATGATAAGTAAAATCAAAGAATTAGGAAGACCAACTTCTATCACAACATCTTATGAAAACCTTCATTTAATTCTATCGTAGGCCTTCTTTAGATCAATCTTGATAGCAAGAGCATGTTCCCTCTTTTTCAAAAATCTCATTGTACGAATTGCTTCTTGTACCATAATGATATTATTTATTGTATGCTTGCCTATGATTAAATTGCATTGTGTCCTTCCCATAACACCATCCAAGAAAGGTCTCAATCTATCAACCAGAATTTTGCTAATCAGTTTTAGTGGCACTGAACATAGACGTACAAGCCTAAATTGTGATATTGTTTCTAGTTACTCTACTTTTGGTATCAAAATTATTAGAGTATGACTAATTTCATATGGGAAAGAGCCTTAAAAAAAAATATCTTTGCCAAACTTTTGAATTTTTGGGCTTACCACATTTTAATTCTTCTAGTAAAAACTTGCTGGGAAGCCATCAAAATTAGGGCTTTTATTAGGATCCATGTCAAACAAACCTGCTTTAATTTCTTAATCACTTAAAGGTTTTGGTAACTCTCAAGTACTGTCTTCATTAATCTTTTAATTCAGATTAATAAGTGGTTGAGCCATCACACCATCATATATATGTAGCTTTGAATAAAAATTTATAACTAATTGTTGTAATTCATGAAGATTATAGCACCATGAACCATCATCATTTTCATAGCTGTGATCCTTCTCCTTCTTTGTCTTCATTTAACCACTAAGTGATAAAACTTGAAGTTCCCATCCCCATAGTTAAGCCGATCAATCTTAGCTTTTTGTCAGCACAATAGTTCTTTTTAATAGATAAGAAGATTATTTTCTTTTACTAGAATTTCTTCGAGATTCTACAAAAAATCATTTTCATTCTGTCTAAATCTTTTGAATTCCTTTCAAACAAGCTAAAGCTCATCTTTGTTGTTTATAGATATATCCAAAAACTTCATTCTTCCATTTGATTAAAGCCTTAGCAAAGTTCTTTACACCATCTATAATATTACCATCAGTAACACTATAATTACGACTAACAAAATCTGTAAAATTGGGGTAGGCTATCCATGCCATCCCAAATAAAAAATGTTTCTACGGGTCAAGGGCTAAGTGAAATTTCTTAACATCATACAAGTATAGGGTGGTGATCAGAGTGGGTTCGAGATAAATTTAACACATCTGATTGTCGAAATAAAGTCTTTCATCACTCATTTACTAATACCATATCCAGTCTGACTCTCATTATCCCCATACCTTCACTTTTTTCCTCCATACAAATTTTGGTCCATAGTCCCCTTGTCTGATAAATTGCATCTGCACATACAATCTAACATCTGATTGCAATGAGTAGAATTAACTTCCACTTTCCCCATCACTTTCAACCTCCATGATCTCATTATCTTTTTCACGTGTTGCACCATTAAAATCAACCCTTGGTTTCCCTTTTTCTCCTTCATGACAAATAATAGTTAAAGAATTGGGTTTAACATGGGTATCTTGTTGCTAACAACTTGGGTGGGACACAACCACTGACATTTGTAAATTCTTTTTCCTCAGGCCCATAACAATTTCTTTCAATGGCACTGAAGTTTTCTTCTTTTTATCACCCTTCATTTGCTTTGATTTTAGGGGTTAGTAAAGTTACTCGTACCACACCCCGATCACTATTTTTGTCCTTTTTACTTGTAAAAACCCTTATTTGACATAATAGTTGTAGCTTAGAGATTTTGCTTTAACACATTTTTATCTTTATTAATTACTTGGGTATTCACAAGTTTAACAAACTGAGGGCTCTGGAGCTTGGTGCTCCACTATCTCTAGAATTGCCTCATCTTCATCCCTGAATTGTGTTGTCCTTTTTGCAGATATAGAACCGCGATCCTACTTTATTTATAACTTTTGACGTTCTAGCTTGTACAAAAGCTTTGTCCTTGTTTTTTGTGCCTTCATCCATCTTAGTACCAATTGGCCTCTTGTAGTTCTTTTTGGCAATTGTAACACCCCCAATTTTGATAAGATTTAAGTTATTTGAGAGTATGCCTATGTGTGTAGAGAACTATTTTGGAAATTATGATATGATGAATATGATAATTGAATGGGAATGTGTATATTGAGACTTGGGCAATTTTTATGAAAACATATGATAAATCTTATAGTTTAAGGCTTTGATTTGAATTTGATGTGATATTTGAAGATATATGTGTATGGATTAGATTTACATGATTTGTTTAAAGTGTGATATCAAAAGGGAATATTTTGGGGTGTTAAGTACAGCTATTTGGAAGTTTCAAAAATTAAATGCTACTTATAAGGGAAAATATATTGATACATTCCCAAATGTATTGATACATTTTAAGCAGGATGAACATTTATCGATACATTATCTAAATGTATCGATAGATTTAATGCAGAGAGCACCCAAGGGAAAAAATATTGATAGATTTCTCCAATGTATCGATACATGTTGGGCATTAAGCATTCTACCTAAAATCTATTGATACATTGCCCCAATGTATTGATAGATTTGGTCAAAATACATGTAAATGTATGGATACATTTAGCAATGTATCGATACATCACAGAGAAAAGGCAAAAATAAAAAAGGTTCGGGCCATTTTGCCCATTTTAGACAAAAATCCTAACTTTTCTTCTCTCTACCATTTTAAAATCCTAAGCCCTAAATAGATTTTTAAAGTAGTTTAGAGCTAATTGGAGCTTAGGAAAACGTTATTGAGGTAAGGTTACACATTTTTACAAATTAGTTGTCAATTTAATTAGTTAAATATTAAGAAATACAAATTTTCCAACTTTAGTGAATCTCCCCTTGATTTGCTGGAAATTGGAGTTTAGATTCGTGCAATCTAACTTCTAAGAATTTGGTGAATCCCCTTTTTATTCGTGCTCATTATTGAAGAATTTGAGTTTGAAGGTTGGATTGCTAAGAATTTAATTATTTTAAAAAAATTGGCATTTTTTGAAAGCTAGGATTTAATTAATATTTTCATGTTTGATGTGTTCTAAGGGGGAAACCGAGAAATTGGAAGAGTTTGTGAGCTAGAGGACCATTGGAGGTTGAAGTTAAGCTTGGTGGTAGGAACATCTCTAAATTTGTCACTGTCAGTGGGTTAATTTAAAATGCATGTTATGCATGATGCATGAAAGATGCACTACACTAGTACTAGATTTTGTACGTAGGCCTATATAAACATGGCTAGGCTAGAGAACAAATTTTTATATGAATATGTATATATGTATAAATGATTATATATGTTGCGATATGTATGCTTTTGGACAAGCCATGTATTGACCTATGTTGATTATGTGAGTCTAGATTAGGAAGTCTAGATGATATAATGAGTATCTGAAAATAGATCTCCCTAGAAAATTGATCTTTGATGGATTATTAGCCTTTGATCCCTTACAGATTTGAGGGCACTTGAAATAACATTAAGCTTATAGATGATTAAGGCTTGTTTGATATAAATTATGATTGATGTGGACATATGGAATGATGAAGACATGATGGCTTTATTTGTGGATACGTGATCCGTCCAATGGATGAATTTCAAGTGTTGATTTGATTTGAGGTTGAGTGAAGTCCCTTTCCTCTATGACTTTGTTATGTGCATGCAAGGATGGTGAAAAGTAAGGGTAGTGGTATTATTCTCGTTTGTAGTGCTTGGATGCCACCCGTTTAAGAATACTCTGGGTGATGCTGTCCATTGGAAAATTACTCTAGATGATGACTTTAATTCTTCGTCTGTTGCTTCAGCACACACGTGATTTGTTTCTCCCTTAGCAATTTTGTCCTGAGCATGATTTGACTTTATTGGTTGGCTATCGTGCATGATTTGATGATGTCCAAGGGAAGACCACTCTATGATTGTGGTTTGATTTGTGTATGACATGAGATACCCTCAGATAGGCTTAGATGAATCTGATTGAAACTTGATATAATATTTCGACAACTAGAGTATGCTTTGTGAAATAACTTTGAATGGCTTAAAGGATAAGCCAAATGCTATGTATGATAATTTAGAGACCTTAGAGATGATGATATGCACTTAACTTTGGAGATGTATGTTAAAAAGATTAGAATGTATTGATAGTGCAATATATATTATTCATTTAATATATATGTTTTGATTATCTGCACCACTCATTGAGTGTTAGATGACTCACCTATTGTTGTATCATGTGCAAATAAATAGACCACAAGACTACGTGACAAAGGTCATCAAGTGATAGATGAATTTTGGCATCTGATAGGTTCCTATCCGACACATCCACTCCGCTGAGTCTATCACAAGCTTCTACTTCTCGTTTGGTTCAGTTATGTATATAGGCACAGTGTGCCATTGAAACTTGTGTAAGTGTTGTTAGGCACAAACCCGATTGATGGCAACGTATAGCCTTATGAATATTGTGTATGAATTATGTTTCAAGGATGATGGTTTTTATTTGAATTTGAGTTTTATGTATGAATATTTTGGTTTTAACATCCCTTGGCTATGTGTTATTTGATTTGGAGTTACGAAGCTTGCTCAAGTCTTGTGGGCTTACTTACTAAGCTAATGCGTTAGTCACAAACCCTTAGCTTCGGATCATGACAAAGTTGGTATCAGAACACCTACATTTAAAGTGCCCTTGGTTTCTCTATGTTTGTTAGCATAGTGTCAAGATTAATGTAGGGTTTTATTCATAGTTTATGATTGCAGCATAGATTATGAGTGAAAGGTTGCACGGATTCTTAAGAATTTATAAGCCTATGCATGAATTTTGAAATTTTGAATTTGAACATGGTATTGTTTTGTCTTGGTACAAGATACAGCCTAAGGCGAGAATTGCCTTAAGGGCTACAAGAGAACAAGATGCCCTAAAAGAGCCTATGAAACCACCACGAATATCCCTATCAATGAGTCATGGTAGAGGTAGAGCAACTAGACACACTCAAAATGTGAAACCCAGTTAAATGTACACTGGTGATGAGAATATGGGAGCTAGGGATGACTACCCTACAAGAAAAGGTGTGACCTAGAAGATCTAGTAAAAGGGTTACAAAGTTTAGCTTATGAGTTTACTGAGTTCTATATTAAAAGTGAGGCATAGTCTAAGGAATAAGTGGAATCTAGTTTATAAGATTTGGACTATATTCCTCTATGTGAACATCAGAGAAGGGCTATTGAGGTTAAAGCCCCTGTCATTTATTAGTTCAAATGCGAAAAAAGATTGTACAGAATTTTAGAGGATATGGAATGTATCTATTCAACTTTGGGATGCTCCACATATCAGTCAGTTAAATTAATTAGATGTTCCATAGTGACAGAGTATGATGTTCGATTCACCCAGTTGTCCCATTATGCTTTTGAGTTGGTTTCAGCTGAATGAAAGAGGATTGAGAGGTTTATTATGGGATAAATTAAGCTGCTATTTAGAGTTTTAGCCACCTAGAGGTTAGCTTCTTATATCACAGTGGTGGATATAGCTAGAATAATTGAAACTAAGAGAATGGAACCTAGATTGGAAAGATGTGAAGGTTGAAGGGCTTGGGCACAAGGCCAACAAGGCCATAGAGATTTAAGGTGACAAGGAGTCTAATAATAATACGTCATCAAAGTCATGAAGGAACTACTTATACATGTAGTCCGCCAAAGAATAGTGATTCCTTTAGCCTATCTTCTAGACAAGATCAATTTAGCAAAGTATCTAACTTGGGTCCCATACAAAGGGGTGTTTTGTGTAATTAGTATAGGAAGGCGCATGCTAGACCATGCCACAGAGTAGTTAGGTTATGTTTTAGATGTGGCCAAGCTGGTCATTTAATGAGAGATTGCTCAATGTAAAGGCAGTCAGTAAAGGTTGATCATGGATATGGGAGACAAGTTTCAAATACTCCACCAAGAAAGACACCAATTGGGAGAAATTTTAGAGGTGGCAAAGGCAAGGAAAGGGTATGGCCTCATCATCTCGTGGTAGATAAGCCTAATTAGGTACTGATGAGGGAGGTCAAGCCCAAGTGTTTGCTTTGACACTACAAGATGCTCACACTTCCAATGCAATGGTCATAGGTACACTTCCTATTTGTGGTACCAAAGCTTTGGTTTTATTTGATCTTGGATCGACACATTCTTATATGTGTCCACACATTATGCCAAATCTAGATAAGTTTTGTAATAGTATGGATGAACCCTGATTGTGACAACACCTTAGAGGAGATATTTATGGTGGAATATGTTAATAAGTCATGTGTAGTTCGCATTAAGGACAAGGACACATTAGCAAACTTGGTGTTAGTGCTAACTTTATACTTTGATGTGATATTCGGAATGGATAGGTTAGCATCCTGTTTTGCTAAGGTAAATTGCTATCATAAACTTGTGAAGTTTAAGTTTTCAAGGAAATCCTCATTTGTGCTTTATGGGCATGATAGCCTAGTATTAGTAAAGGTTATGTCAAATATGGCCATTAAACAAATCCCAAGGCAAGAAAACATAATGTGTAACACCGTCGATTTTTTATGTTAAACATGCATGGGAACTAAGCCAAATGATGGGCTAATTTGAAACTTGTGAATATGGATATAGGCTTGTTTTGAGGCCTTGATGATGAATGTGCATACATTTGGCACACAAATGGTATAGTACATCATTAGGCACTTAAATAAGCATGATGTGTACGTTATTTAAGTTATGTTTGATTGATATACTATGTGACGTAAAGTGTGAGAGAAGATTAAAGTTTATATGGTGAAACCTATACCTTGATGATAAGTGTGGTGGAATGAGATGATTATTGAAGAAAGATGTATTGAGTACTTAGAGAGATGAGTTTGAAAAGTTAAATATGAGAAGAATTGGAGTTTAAGTGTAAACTATCAATAGATGTTCATGATCTAGCAATAGATGAAGGATAGAAGCAAGGTAAAATTGATATGAGGTGCTAATAGGATGATGGCACGATCCTCATAGTTATATTGGAGATGATTGATAAATAGCCATATAAGCTTGTTATTTACGTGCATTCCTCATTGTTATAACATGAATTATTATGCTATGATTAACATTCCTATCCCACTAAGTATCAAGATGACTCACCCCTTTTTATGTACCAAGTGCTGATAAATGATGCCACCGATTTTCCATGGCTTAAGGTTGGCTTTGGACGGACAAGATTTTGACACTCGGTAGGTTCTCCCCCAATGTGTTTACTGTGCTAAATCTGAGCCATAGAAAGCTTCCACACTTTGATTGTTAAGTTTTAGCAAATGATGTATTATGGATATTGTAAGTACTGAGTGTCGTATGTTATCAGATTAAGGGTTGTATGTACAAACCTGATAATTGGATATGAGTGGCCTAATGAACTTTTTATTAATGAGATATGAAATGAAATGAGCTATGTGATGTGTATGATACCATGTGTTGAATATTGAGCATGTTATGGTTTAAAGCTTCCTCGAGTCTTGCAAGCTTACCTACCAGGCTCGTGCATGCTGATCATAGCTCTCTGGTTTGGGTTGTGACAAAGTTGGTATCAGAGCACCTAGGTTCTAAAGAGTCCTAAGTAAGTTTATGTTGGTCAACAGAGTGTCAGGATTAGTGTAGAGTTTTGTTCATGATTTGTGACTGTAACACAAATTATGAATAAAATGCTGTATGAACTCTTAAGTCTATAAGGATACATAGTTATAATTTTGAGGATTTTGAATTTGAACTTGCTTCGTCTTGGTATAGGATGTCATCAAAGACGAGAGCTGCCTCAACGGCCTTGGGTGAACAAGATACACTGAATGAACCCCTAAAACAACCACGAGTGTCCTTGTCAAGGAGCCATGGCAAGGGTAAAACTGTAAGACAGGCTCAAAATGTGAAATCCAGTTATGTGCAAATTAGTGATGAGTTTATGACAATTAGGGATGACTTTCCTACAAGAAAAGGTGCCACCCTAAAAGATCTGGCAGCGGGGCTATAGAGCTTAGCTCATGAATTTATTGAATTTCATAGTCGAGATAAGGTACAAACAAAAGAATGGGTCGACTCCAATTTTGAGGACCCAGATTATATGCTAGTAATCGAGCCAGATAATGGACGATGATGGTTACCTTGGTTGATTTTATGAAACTTAAGCCCTAGCATTTACTAGATTAGAAGCGGAGAAGGATCTATAAAGGTTTTAAAGGATATGGAGTTCATATGTTTAGCATTGGGATGCTCTAGTCAAAGATCTATTGAGTCAGTGGGCTTTCGGCTTAAGGATGTAGCCTGAATATAGTTTAAGTCCCTTAAGAGAGGGAGGAATTTATACAGGTTTTTTTGGATTGGTTTTTTCTTAAAAGTGTGAGAGATGCTAAAACTCAAGAGTCTGAGACACTAATACAAACTTTGGATATGTCGGTGACGGAATATGACATCTGATTCAACCAAGTTTCAAGGTATGGTCCAAACTTAGTCTTAACTAAGGAGAAAAGGATCAAGAGGTTTGTAAGGGGCCTGAATAATCATAGCATAATAATTCATGTTATAACAATTAGGAATACACATAAATAACAAGCCTATATTGCTATCTATCAATTATCTCCAAATATAAGTGTGAAAATCATGCCATCATCCTATTTGCACCTCATATCAATTTTACCTTGCCAGAATCACATCTCACGAATTTTGATAATGTCTCATACCAAGTTTTAGGAGCTTGGTTTAAACCATACAAGGCTTTTATAGTTATTGTTCATACACTTGTTCAATTAGAAAATGTTTACCTTATAAATTTAGACAAGGTAGGTTCCAAAAAGAATTTTGTGTGATGAGGCTAACTTTCAAGAATCCAAAGCAATTTGGATACCAAATATCAAATGAAAATTGTCTCTTGTAGGTGCTAGAGCAAAGAGGAACAATTCTTGAAGAATGAATGCTCTTTAGTCACACATAAAGGAAAATGGGTGATCTCTATGCTAAAAGCCTTTTGTTTGTTTAAATGAGAATTTTGATTGCTTATTTATTGAATGGTTCATTCATTTTGCTTGGTTTCTAAAATTGTTTGCTTTTTTTAATAGAAAATTTTGGTTGCGTATTCTTGCTTGAATATTAAGTGCATAATTCTTTAAGCCTTATTGATAAATCTTGGCTACGTAACTTGATTTGATATGATACATGCTATAAGTTGTAAGGAACTATAAATCTAACAATTGAGTATGGGCTTATATTTGATCTTGAATATATCATCATTCTTATTTTGAGAACATTATTTTATTAAGATTGCTTGATTTTGAAAAATTGTTTCTATAAAATTTTCTCATGTTTTGTGAAATTGTTTCCTTACTATTTCTTTGAGCATAAATGATTTTTGAGCATAATTTTGAAATATAAAAGGTTTGATAATGTGATAAAAATTTGAGCATACTTGATCACTTACACTCACACCTATTCAAGTAGCTTAAAACAAGGAAAGTTGAGTTAAAAAAAAATTGTCCTTGATTTCCTTGTGCATAACATAAGTTGACCATTTGAACAATCTTGATTTACATTCTAAAACTTGCTTGAAGAGTTCAAGATGGTTGATAATGAGCTTGAAAGTTTTGACTACTTTAATTGGTACTTTTAAAGCAAAATGAGCCTATATGAAAAAAATGTTTGTCATTCTTAAGTTATAATGATTTATCAATTGGACAAGTTTGTTTCATGATGAAAATACTTATTGACCAGTTCTTATTGGATGGGCATGCTTGCTTGCAATTGATTTTTGACATGCATAAACACGATTCATTACACTCATTACACATTTCATATACCATTTAAAGTATATTAAACAAAATTGTGTGATATTGAGCTCATGATTTTTCACAAAGCATGTCTAATCTTGAATGTTTCAAGTTGAAAAATTTGTAAAGAAAAATTAAATATTTATTAATTGATTTTCCTGCAAAATCTTTTTATTCTCTTTGATTGAAATTGATTTATTGTTTTTGATGATATAGCATAATTGAACAAATTTGATTTGATACATGAATTGCATAAATCCCATTTTGTTTGATATTTCTCTCATTATTTATGAAATAGATTGAAAGAGTTTTCTTAAGCATAATCTTGAGTATGATAATTTGACATTGATGATATTTAAGGGTAATGAACAAATCTTCTTGTAATGCTTGAGGCTACAATGATTTCAATGATATAAAACTTAAATAAGTTTGCCTTATATTAAAAATGCTATTATAACTTGTTCTTGTTGTAAATGAATGCTTGAATGACCTTAAGGGTATTTTTGTCTATATGTTGAAAATGTGAAATTTGATGCTTATTATGCTTAAAGGTTATTTAAAATGCTTATACATTTTACAAGTCATATTCACGCATCATGATGAAAATTGAACATGCTTGATCATATTAGAGACATGAATCTTTAAATGAGCATTTCAACTTTTTAACACTTGTGAACAACGAGCAATAAAAGCCAAAATTTGAGTTCACATGTTTTCTTGGAAAAACTTTGCTCATTCATGTCCAAAATGATGTTCCAAACATGGTTGAAATGAAATTTTAAATTTGAAATCCCAATTCTCTCTCAAATTCTCTTATTTTATTGCTTTGTTCTTAGCTCCAAATCTCCAGAATAGTTGCTTGTTGCCTCTCCCTTAAAACCTTTGAAAAAGGTCCCCTAAATAGGCTTCAAGTAACTTAATTTCAAAAATCTTATCAAATTTTTATTTTTTTAAAATTGCCTGGCACTGTAGCCATATTTATTTGGCATTATGGCACTCAATTTTTGGTACTATAGCCATGATTTCTTGGTGCTTCAGCACTCTAGCCTCAGGAAGATGTATGGTGCACCATTTTTGCTCAACGTCGCAGCCATGTTTTCCAACGCTATGGCTTTGGCTTCCTCGACACTACAATCTTCCTTTTCAATGTTGTGGCCTTCCACCACTTACTACCTTGTACAAAACTACAACCGTCGAGCATTTCCCAATGCGATTTTCACCTTCATGTGCTCCGATCTAGGCAAAGTGGTAAACATAATTCCAACATAATTTTCACCTTGATATGATCTGATTTGGGTGAAGTGGTAAATAGAAAAGTTTTATTCCTATCTCTTAACATTCCAATTGATCAAAAATCACACCATTTAGACTTCTAGAGTGAAAGGTAAGCACCAAATACCAAGTTAAGTTTAGTCCATGCATACTACTACAGTACTCCAATTTAGACAAATATTTTGACCATGATTCATTTAGACCTGGGTGAAGTGATAAACGTAAATGTTGTAGCCCTTCCTCTTATTGTTCTAGTGGTTCAATTATCACTCCATTTTGAGTTTTCTATAGAGAGATATAGTCAAAATACTGAAACACATACAATTAAAGCCATCACCATACTCGCACGAATTTTCATCAAATGAGCTTTTTCATCAAATTTTCTACAAAAAAAATAAGAGAAACTAGCAATAACTACAGTTAAAGTAATTTATAAAAACATAAAATCTAACCAAAATAACTTAAATTAACTACTCAATATGTAATCAAACTTAAAGAAGAAAAATACCTAAAATGCTACAATCCGATCTTAAAATCTCAAAGATCTAGCTACTTAAGTGTCTAAAATGTGTCGAAATAACTTTATATAACAAAGTTATCAGTAGCTAATATGCCTCTTAAATGCTGAATAGAGAGTCTGGTACAATCTTTAATGAAGAGGTGAGATCTTAATGAATGCTGAAATAGAAGACTCTAAGGATTCAAGAAGAGTATAATGGGTTTTGAATGAGGTTTGGCTGTTTCTTCTATTTTGAGCAGTGTTTTGAAGTTTTTCAACCTTTATAAATGTTGAAGAAGCTTATATTTATAGTTGTTGAAGTTTCAAAGGTAGCTAAGAGTGCATTTAATGTGAAAGTAGCCATTCTTCTCTTCATTCAAGGCTCCAACGGTCATATTGTATCAATACATGTGTGAATATATCGATACATTCCTTTTTATTTTTGAATTCTTGCTAAGATATATTGATACACTTGTATTTGTATCAATACATTTGAATTTCCTACAAGGGTTTTGACATTTTGCTTAAAATGTATCGATACATTTGTTCATGTATCGATACTTTTGAGGCAATGAGCATTTTGCTACATTTCTACTAATATATTTGTCAATGTATCGATAAATAAAGTTTGACTTTTTAATTTTTGACTTTCTTTAAGACCACGTATCAATAAATTTTGAAATCTATCAATATTTGTCCAAATATATCGATACATGATGAATATATATCGATAGATTTGGACCAAAATACATTTTTGAAAACCTTTTCATTATTCCTTTTTTTCAAACTCATTTGACATCATTTGGAGATTTGAAAACTTAACACTTAAAGACTTGGATGAATTTTGGTCATTCTTTTTGTCATTTCAAAACATAAAATTGATTTGAATACTATTAAGCTAACATAAGTATTGGTGGACTTTTTCGAGATTATAACGGTAAAGTTCTCAAGGTCAATTGGATGAGGAGATTCGAATCTTGTAGAATTATTAGCCATTAGAGAAGCTTTAAGTATCTTGATTGAGTTTTTTTAAAATAAACAAGTCAATCTAGTGATTAAAGTGATTCTAAGAATGTAGTCACGTGGATAAACAAGCCTAATGAAGCTCCTTGGAGACTTAGAAAAAAATTGGTCAAAACTGAAAACAAGGTTCGACTAATTCAGTGTTGGAAAATTACACATTTCCTTAGAAAAGCAAATAGTGGTGCAGACAATATAGCTAAGGAATGGATAAAACGCAGCATTGATTTTCATCAAATTATAAATGGAAGGTAAATGGTTTTAATGCTACTGTCCAATTCAATGGCATTTTTGTTTTGCAAGAGTTTTATTTAATTTTTTTATTAGATACAAGATTTTAAAGTGTTATGGCTAAATAGTGAAGTAATTAAGTTGATTTCAAATTCTAAAGAGTCAGTCTTCTAATGGAATCTAACTGTTCTTTTGAAGACACATTAATGTGGCATGATGGGAATCAATTTCTGTTATGATAATCTTAAAAGAGTTCAAATTCTTATATGATGTGGAAGGGAATTAAATCAAGGTATATTAGAACATTTAATAGTTCTGGGTTGTGTGGGGATATTTAGATAAGTATGATGACTGTAGGAATGAATGTGTATAAGGTCATGACAACTCTTTATAATTACTCAAACAAAAGTTGAAGGTTGTATTGAACTTAATTAGTGGAAGCAACTAGATACCCCTCAATGTAGGTACATGAAGCTTAAATGGGTAGCAAATGAAAATATTCTGAGGTTTGCACAATGGTTGTATGGAATATGTCATAAACTAGTTTGCTCTTAACAATTTAATTAGAGCTAGATTAATGAGCGAATGGTTTCTAAACATCCTCAAATTTAGAATTTATGAGCTTAGGGGTTTTATTACTTAAGTAGTTTATTTTAATTCCTTTTATGTTTGTAATCATAAAGGCCAAAGATGTTTTAAGCTTTGGCACCTTGCAATAAAATTGTGTACTTTTCATAAAAAAAAAAGTGACCCATTAATTAACACATAAAAGACACAAGAAAAACAGAAAAGAAATTAGCAAAACAATAAAATAGGCACTTAGGTTTTTTTTTTTTTTAAAGTTTAGTGAGGGGTTCCATTTTTTCTACATCTAGGGAGATTTAGGCCTTTTTTCTTTTAAAATATGAAAAAGGCTTCAATTAAAGAAAAAATGGATCGAAAGGAATAATTTGTTTTTTTTTGGGAGAAATCCAGCATAATCAAGCAACAAATGACAATCGACATAACTGTAGGCGATGGTCCGGCACAGGTGTCTAGAATGTAAAAAGGGAAATCTGTGAAACCATAAATTTTAATATAAGAATTAAATGGTAAATTACTTAGTAAGCTTAGAAAATGTCTTCTTCATACTTGAATTTCCTAATTTCTATCTTTTAAAATCCATTATGTAGAAACTTGGAAGTTTGTAGAACAATTGGAAACAAAAAGCTTATAAGGGTGATTTTTGCAATCTGAAACCAAAAAAGTTGATCCCTAGTAAGATAGGGTCAATCCTTAAAGGCTTGAGTAATCATAATTGCTTTCTATGGCACAGGGATCGACCTTTACAAATTGAAAGGTCAACCTTTGAAAGTCTCATACGAAAGGGAAATAAAACCTAAGATGCAAAGATCAACCCTTACATTTAAAAGGTTGATCCTTGGGTGCTTGAGAACTATGTAAATGCTTACGGATTGCAGGGAACGACCCTTGCAAGCTAAAAGGTTGATCCTTGGGATTTGTTATAGAAAAATTAAATGTTTGGAAAACCCTAACTCGAGATTTCACTCATTTTTTCTTTTCCACTCATTTGCTCTCTCTTTTCCTCTCAAAAACTGCACTTTCTTCTTTAAAGCTTCACCTTTCAAATCCACCAAGTCTCCATCATCAATCCTTGCTTTTCAAGAGTTAAAGGTAAGGATTTTATGCTTATTAAGTTGTCTTAAACATGGGTCTCAAGTTTCAAGCCTTCTTTCTCTAAACCCAATGTTTTTCTATCTATTTTTTCAAAGTTCTTGAAAGATTCTTTGTTCAAAAGCATGCAAAGGTACAATTTATGTTATTTATTTAATGGTATTTAATGGGTATGATTTTTGGAAGAAGAGTTGATGAATATTTTTGAGTTTAAGTGAAGATTGGTAATGTTTTAAATGGGTATTTAATGCCCAACAATTTTTTAAAAGATTTATGAGGTTATTAACAATTAATCATCATTTTAGGTGTTGTTGAAGACTTTAACCCTCCACAATGAAGCGAAGGTTAATTGGTCGAAGAAGCTTAAGGAAAGTGCTCTTGTGTTTGTGAGTAGACATATTGTTTCGAAATTATTTTGATATACTACTAAGCTTGTTTAAAAGCATTTGGAAATAAATAATGATTATGAACAACTATGTGTACAAAATGCTTGGGATGCTAAATGTTGTGAAATCTTGATTCAAAAAATATGTTTGTATGTATGAGTAATTACTTATCAGTTTTCATACATAAGGAATAAGCCCTTATTTGTTTGGAAATTTCATTTCAAAATTTGTCAAGCATAATGTGTATTTGCTTTTGGTATTGGAAAGTGTTTGAATAGTATCTTAATGTGAGTTTTAGTTATGACATTAAATTATTAGAATTGATGATGTTATAGAGATCCTAAATAATAACATGTTTAAGCTTTTTACTATTGCTATGGGTTGCGTGCCCCTTAGCATGTTTCAAATATATGCCTTAATGTATTTGGTTTGCATGCCCTAGCATGTGTGATTATATGCTTTAGCATATTTGGGTTACATGCCTTAGCGTGAATGGTTATATGCCTTAGCATGTTTGGTTGACATGCCTTAGCATATATCATTTAAATATCTTGAATGTTTAGAACATGAGTATAGACTTGGAATGATATGTGAATGGAATGATGTATGATGAATGCCTTGTGTGTTCAAATACAAATGGTCAATGATATTCGGATCTAGTTTTTCCATGAGCAAATGTTGTGGATTGAATCCTTTGGTAAAGGATGGTCTGACCCCTTTGGAGAATGTCAATTCGGAGCCTTCGAGCTCAAATTATTGAAAATAGGAAAAGAAAGATTGACCTTTAGGCCAAGAGGGTCAATTCTTAAAAGTTTGGAATGTAAATCCAACATTCTAGAATAAAGAGATCAACCCTTGTGGTGAAAAAGGTCAATCCCTACCAAGTGAGAAATCTCATAAGAATGTACTCTAGAATGCAGGGATCAACTCTTAAGAGATAAAGGATCGATCCCTTTAAAATGGAGTGCTTAAGAATTGTTTTTTATGTTAAAAGGATTGACTTCTCTTTTCATTAAAGGGTTGATCCTTTTAAAATAGAATGTTTAAGAATAGTGTTCTATGTTGAAAAGATTGACCCTTCTTTCATTAAAGAGTCCCTTATAGCTACAAATGGAATACTTTAAATTGTTTGATAATTTTTTTTTTAGGCAATTTTAGACCAAGTTGCTAAAGAACCTGGGCATAAATTATTCCCTCTAAATGATGCTGAAAACATCCTTTTTGGTTCTTTGTGAATATAAATTGGGTTATTTGAAATTGCATAATTTTTTTTTAAGTATTTGTGAAATATTCCCTCATTAATTTTGTTTTTTCTCCCCTTGTTTGCTCATCGAGATTTCTATCTCACACACATGAATTATTTTGTTTTCAAATAAGTAGATCTGTTGTTGGTGTATTCAAGGAGTCTTCTCTTCGTCATACTTGGTAGATGGTCATCAAGGCATCCAGTAGATATTTACCAATTTGTTGCATCGCTCCACTGGTCGAGTCAAACTCTACTTTGGTTACACAAATATAAATACTTGTGAATGTTTGGGCCAATGGTTAGCACAGGATATAAAGTTGAAATGTAATTATGATACAAACTTATATGGGTTGTTTGGAAATTATGAAACTTGTGTTACAACTAATATGTGTTTGGTGTAAAGGATCTTATATGGATATATATTTGAATTGAAATACAACGTTATATATTAGGTAATATTTGTCACAATTGGACATTGGTTTTAAAGGCTTGCTTGGATCGAGTGGGCTTGCTTGCTAGGCCCATGCATTGATCATGTCCCAGGATTGGATCATGAAAAAGTTAGTATCAGAGCTCTAGGTTGTCTAAGTTCTAAGAGTTTTTATTTGTCTAATAGAATGTCAGGTCCTTTATGTGGAATTTTGGTTATGATTTGTGAACCACGGCACATTTCACAAATGGTAGACCACATAAATTCCCATGTTGTGTAGAAATCTTTCTTTGTTATAGCGCTTGCTCATGTCTAGGTAAAGATGCCACCTCAGACCTAAGCTACGACTAAAGTTTCAGTAAAGCATGCTACTTTTGCTGAAACTTCAATTAGGCCATGTGTGCCCATCACTAAGAGCGATGCTAGCCATGGCCACCAAATCTGTTAGGGGAAAAATGCTTGTGGACACATATTTAGAGGTACAAACTCCTTTGGTCGAGGTTAAGTGCCCAACTAAAGGCATTACTATTAAAGACTTAGCTACAGGATTACAGGCGGTTAATAAAGTGATGAGGATGATGGCTAACTAGAGGAATGACATGTAAAGGTAAGTTGAAGGGGATCAAGTTGTGGATGCTTCCTTTAGCTCTCATGAGCAAAAAGACCACTAATAGATAGAGGTGGTATAGATACAGGGAAAAGTAGTGCTTCATTACTTTCTTAAACTGAAGCACTTATCTTTTGTAGGATCAGGTGTAACAGAGGATCCACAACTATTAATTGATGAGATTGAGAAAATATGAAGAGCCTTGAGGTGCTGTAGCTAGAGGTTTGTAAAGCATGTTGGTTTTAGACTTCAAGGTATAACTCATTAATGATTTCAAGCTCATCCCAAATGGAGACCTTAGCAGTCATCATAGTTGACTTTGGATAAGTCTTTCATAGCCTTCATGACTAGGTTTCTGCTCAAGGCAATGCTGTATGCCAAGGCTCAAAAGTTTGAGGATCTCATACAAAGCCCAAGGATGACTGCATCCAAGTATAATGTATACTTCACCCAATTGTTGAGGTTTGTACCTTACTTCATGGCCACTGGAAGGATGAAGGTGAAGTGGTTCATCAATGGTTCGGTGGATGTAATGTATAATGCCATAACGCCTTAATGGTTTTAGACTTACCTCTCTATTAAATGCATGTTGATGATGGAGCATAAAAGCATGGAAAGCCATGAAGCTCCTGATAAGACTAAAAAAAGTCTGATAAAGAGTTGATAGGGTCCTAAAGAGAACAGTGCTAATATCGTTTTGCTTTTATTGGTATTAAGGCCAATAAAAAGTGTCTCAAACACAAGGCTCCTAATAAGGTAGTAAGTTTTTTAGCATCGATAACAAGCAAGATAGGGGTACTAATGCACCAGCTAGGCAATAAGCCTCAAGCTTGTTGGTCCCAAGTAAATGTGCTAGAGGGGGGGTGAACAGCACTTTTTGGCTCTTACAAGATTGGACCTCTATTTGGGGGGCAAGTTTAACTTCAATGATGGAAAGTTAAATGCAAAACAAGGAATAATCTATAGGAAATGAAATGAAGAATGAAGCAGCAAAGACAAAACATAAAGATTTATAGTGGTTCGGTCAAAGAACAACATCCACTACCTTGATTGTTCAACCAAGGATTTTTCAAACTAAATACTATAAACAGTGAAATTCGCAAGCTTTCACCAAGCTTTTACAATGGCTTTTCACAGGCTTAGCCATAACCTTCAACAATGGTTTTTTTCGGGATCAACCAAAATCCAAAAATTAACTTTTCTAGGTTGAGTTAGAACCTAAGCTTTCACCAAGCTTTTATGATGGTTTTTCATAGGCTCAGCCACAACCTTTAATAACGATTTTTTTCGGGATCAACCAAAACTCAAAAACTAACTTTTCTAGGCTAAGTTAGAACCTATACACTCAATCAAGCTAACCCAAGCTTGATTAATCCCCTTAGAGTGTCTCACAAACTCTAAGCAATCAAGGAGAAGAGAAATAAAGAGGTACCAATGATCACTAACTTGATCTGATGGTACAAGATGAAGTTCTAAACTCTAGTACAAAGATTGGAGTGAAGCGCAGAAAATATGCAAAGTGTTCTTGATATTTCTGAGCTATTTTTTATCTTGGAAGCCTTCAAATCTAGTTTTTTGGTTGTTGG
>NW_018397256.1:2588050-2588239 GCF_002168275.2 Theobroma umbraticum | reverse complement strand
ACTGAGAGGCTTCTTGTTTCATTACTCAATTGTAGCTCCTTATTCTTATAAGTTTTGATTTTGGCTTTTGAATGATTGACTAATTATTTGACATATAATTTTATCCTGCACACTCACATAATATAATTAGACACCAACGAATGGGAATATTTTGCTATCATCAAAAACATATAGAGTCAACATTCTCTA
>NW_018397256.1:2587932-2588040 GCF_002168275.2 Theobroma umbraticum | reverse complement strand
TTTATGATGACAAAACACTCCTAGATTAATAGTACAATGTCTATGTTCAAAATGAACGCTTCAAATCTTTATGCTAAATAAGTTGCTCCCCCTTAGTCAATGCATCTA
>NW_018397256.1:2587543-2587690 GCF_002168275.2 Theobroma umbraticum | reverse complement strand
TGATATTCAAAACTCCCCCTTAGTGAGTGCATCTAAATTTTTCTTTAATCTTTATATCAAACTTTAATGAATGGGAATCATAAGCAGTCATACACCTAAGTCATAAAATCTTATAAATATAGTTCAATAACTTCAAAAGTCAAGCTT
>NW_018397256.1:2587387-2587533 GCF_002168275.2 Theobroma umbraticum | reverse complement strand
AAGAACAAATGTATGGAAGTTAAATCATTTCAAGCAATTGTGAAGGATTACTCAAATAATGTTCCAGAAAATTCGATCATTATAATCAAAACTATAATAATTTTAAAACTAATAATCTCCCCTTTTTTGATATGACAAAACATTGA
>NW_018397256.1:2587187-2587377 GCF_002168275.2 Theobroma umbraticum | reverse complement strand
ATTTGAAATGATTTTAAAATCTCTTTCTCAATCTCCCCCTTAACATATGCATAAAATTTACTCATAAACCTTTTCCCCTTTTTCGTTATATTAAAAAGATTAAGAAGAGTGACCACTAAACACTTAAGCTTAAGAAATAATGGTCAGAAAAATCTGTCAAGAATATAAGCATTAACACCATGAATATGTA
>NW_018397256.1:2586956-2587177 GCF_002168275.2 Theobroma umbraticum | reverse complement strand
CTTCAAGTCATTATATATGCACTTAATATCCTCAACTAAGTTATTAAGAAATATATCCATTAAGCACATTCAAGTATTAATTAATCAGAAGAATCATCAATGAGAAAGCCACATGTATATATATATCTATAAGCAAAATGTAGACATAACAATTATGAAGTTTAAGAAAAATAATCATAAAGATGTTCAATAAGCACATAAGCCATATTTTAACTCCAATA
>NW_018397256.1:2585579-2586619 GCF_002168275.2 Theobroma umbraticum | reverse complement strand
AAAAGATAATTATAAAGCTTGATGCTAATTTTAAAGCTAGACACTGATTGAGAATACTTAAGGCTTGATACCAATTATGTATTTCAACATTCAAGTTTAAGTGAGAAGCAATATAAGGCACAATGTCTATTTTAGTGTTTACAAAGATGTTACCGGTAACGAAGAACACTAAATGTTGAATTCTCACCAAACCTTCTTGTTGAAAATCTTAATTTCTTATGATATCAATGACAATCATTGACTCCCCCTTAAGAAATCATAAACTCAACAAAAATTGTTAGAGATCTTTAATAGATTAAACATTAAGAGAAAAATCATGAGCCTAGAATAAATGAGCACCCAAATGGATATTCAATTTATTTTCGTAATACTCAAGTATTCATGGAACCAAAAAAAAGTATGAGCATTTGAATAGATGTTCAATATATGTATCAAATACTCACATTTCAATAAATATTTGCAAAGTAGCTCCTAAGCATGTCTAAGGAATCATTAGTCTTCAAGCATCATTCTCAATTATCATCATGAAATCAATCATCATCAACCATTCATTATTTATTCTCAATATTAATCAGCCAAGCAACATCAATCAAGCATTTTCAGGAAATTTCTTAATTCATATATAAGAACAGCAACTCAAGGAGAAATTATAAAAAATATAATCATTAAGCATTTTTAACAAGTATTCTTCAAAATCATTTGCATGCTGACTTTCATCCAAGTTATTTTAAAGCAAGCATTGCAAGATGTGTTTTCCAAAATATATATGAAAATTGTCAATTCAAGGAGAACTTTCAGAAAAGGCATATCATTATTAATGAAGCATGACTAAAGTATTTTGCATTTATTTTAATCATGTATGAGAGTTATGATCAAATAAGCATAAACATGATTATAAGAGATAAAATGGCTATCTTCCTTAATCATGATTCCAATTTTGTTCATCAAGATGCAAGGATGAGTTCAATATAGACATATACCCATTCAAAAATATGCAACCATTGAAGTTCAAGGTACATGCATTTTCTCAATAATTCATT
>NW_018397256.1:2584999-2585153 GCF_002168275.2 Theobroma umbraticum | reverse complement strand
CTCAAGTCAAGTTATAGACTTCAAACCTTAAGGTCAAGCACAAAGAAAAATCAATGAGCATGCGTGTTGACCAATATAGTAGATGAACCTAGAATATCTTCATTAAGTTGAATGGGTTCATCCTAATCGAATAAGTATGCATAATCAAGAAATC
>NW_018397256.1:2584648-2584790 GCF_002168275.2 Theobroma umbraticum | reverse complement strand
AAATACATGAGAATTTATGGAATCATTATGATTGTCATGCTTGGGAATAGATAGATTTAAGCAATAAAGAAAGTTTTCCCATTTCCAACAAATTTTGCAATTTCAAGAACATGCACTTGCACCAAATGATCATGAAAGTATT
>NW_018397256.1:2584549-2584638 GCF_002168275.2 Theobroma umbraticum | reverse complement strand
GTTTTTAAAAGTCAAGAATCATCTTTGAGAAAGAAATTTATGGAAAAAAATATTACAATGGACAATACGTAAGGTAAAAAGATAGTTTG
>NW_018397256.1:2584443-2584539 GCF_002168275.2 Theobroma umbraticum | reverse complement strand
CCTGTCCATTTTGGCTTTAGAGCACTCAAGAGTAGACTACATATCCCTTGGTTCCAACTTTTATCATTCTAGCAGCGTTTGCATTTTGTTCTACAA
>NW_018397256.1:2584347-2584433 GCF_002168275.2 Theobroma umbraticum | reverse complement strand
GTTATGCTTAGGAGTAAATTATGTTTGATCCCTGCATACTGAAAAACTAGAAAAGGTGCAAAACATGCAATGTTCCAAGGTATAAT
>NW_018397256.1:2584255-2584337 GCF_002168275.2 Theobroma umbraticum | reverse complement strand
CATGGATTTGTGTGAGAACAATTTGGAGTTTCATTTCAACTATGTTAAAACATCATTTTGGACATGTATGATCAAAGATTCT
>NW_018397256.1:2583937-2584245 GCF_002168275.2 Theobroma umbraticum | reverse complement strand
CATGTGAACTCAAATTTTAGCTTTTATTGCTCATTGTTCATAAGTGCCAAAAAGTTGAAATGCTCATTGGAAAAATCATGCCTTTAATATGTTCAAACACATTCAATTTACATCATGATGCGTGACTGTAACTTATAATATGTATAGCAAAGAATTTAAACAATGTTTAAGCATAATAAGCATCAAATTTAGCATTTTCTACCATTTTTCAGAGTATGGATAAAAATGCCCTTGAGGTCATGCAAGCATTCATCTGCAATGAGATCAAGTTATAATAGCATTTTCAACATAAGGCACACTTGTTCAAG
>NW_018397256.1:2583344-2583574 GCF_002168275.2 Theobroma umbraticum | reverse complement strand
AAATGATTTATGAAATATGTAATGGGCATAATGAATCATGTTTATGCATGTCAATGGTCATTTGCAAATATCTCACAATCATATGCCAAAAATGCCTTTATGTCCATTCAAGCTTACAAGCAAGCATGTACAACCAATAAGAACAAGTCATAAGTATTTTCATTATGAAACAAACCTGTTCAATTCATAAATCATTCTAAACTTAAAGGATGGCAACATTTTTCTCATAT
>NW_018397256.1:2582836-2582952 GCF_002168275.2 Theobroma umbraticum | reverse complement strand
TAGTATGGAAATAATTTCATAAATCATGAGAAAATTTATAGAAACAATTTTCCAGAATCAATCAATCTTAATTAAACAATTTTCTCAAAAAGAATGATAATATATTCAAGATCAAA
>NW_018397256.1:2582620-2582826 GCF_002168275.2 Theobroma umbraticum | reverse complement strand
TACTCAATCATTAGATTCTTACTTCCTTACAACTTATAGTATATATCATATCAAATCAAGTTGCATAGCCAAAATTTATCAATAAAGGTCACAGAAATTTGCACTTAATATAAAAGCAAGAATAGGCAAGCAAAGTTTTTGTTTAAGAAAAGCAAACAATTTTACAAATCAAGCAAAATCAATGAAACATTCAATAAATAAGCAAT
>NW_018397256.1:2582420-2582610 GCF_002168275.2 Theobroma umbraticum | reverse complement strand
ATTTAAACAAACAAAAAGGTTTTAGCATAGATATCACCCATTTTCCTTTATGTGTGATTAGATGGCATTTATTCTTCAAGAGTTGTTCCTCTTTCAGTTGAGCTCTTGTGCATGTGTCTTTTCTATTAGGCTTTACTTGCAAGACAGATTTTCAATTTTTCTTAATCGGTACCCATACCTTGATGGGTCC
>NW_018397256.1:2582260-2582410 GCF_002168275.2 Theobroma umbraticum | reverse complement strand
GCTGCTACATAGGATCCTTTTGGAACCCAAATCTTTTTTGTTTTCTGCATGCATCTGTTTCTATAACAATTATAGGATAAGTGACCAAGTTTATCGCAAATATAACACCTAGGAGAAACATTAGCATGGCTTTTCTTGAAATATGTGTTT
>NW_018397256.1:2581647-2581940 GCF_002168275.2 Theobroma umbraticum | reverse complement strand
TGAAGTTCATCCATAGAAATGTCACAAGAAATAGAACATACCTCAGATTGATCATCTCTTGCCATCAAACATAGATTTGCTCTTTCTTCCACTTTTTCTTCTTCAGTATCTGAGCTTGAAATATCACTGTCTGATCAAGTTGTAGCCACCATTGCTTTCTTTGATTTTTTATTTTCTTTGGAAGTTTCTTCCTTTAACAAGGGACATTCGGACCTGAAGCGTTCAAGCTTCTTGCATTCAAAGCATATAAGCTCTTTCTTCTTATTGGACTCATTTTTATTTCTGGTTCTCCA
>NW_018397256.1:2581522-2581637 GCF_002168275.2 Theobroma umbraticum | reverse complement strand
TGATCTCTTTTCACATCAAAAATTTCATTTTGCAAAATATCAATTTGCTTTTGGTAAGATTTAAATTCCTTTTTCAAATTTTTATTTTCTTTTTCCAAGTCAATTTTTGTTTTCA
>NW_018397256.1:2581082-2581427 GCF_002168275.2 Theobroma umbraticum | reverse complement strand
CATTTTCTCAAACTCAAATGCTAAATCCTCAAAAGCATCATGCAATCCATCAAATGTATATGAATTAAGTTCACAAGATGAAGAACTTACCTTTATCCCTTCAAGAGTCATGAGGCATAATTCAATTTGATTTGAGGATTCATCTTTACTTAATTCCTTGTCTGCATTTTCCATGTTTCTTGTTAAGCATTGATTCTCACAAGAGTTGTCTTCCAATTCCTTTTACATCTTTATTTCTCCATATAACTCTTCTAACTTTTACCAAATTTCCTTGACTCTTTTGCACATGAATACTTTATCGTATTCTCTATAATCAAGGGCACAAATGAAAGTGTGCATGGCCTT
>NW_018397256.1:2570255-2581072 GCF_002168275.2 Theobroma umbraticum | reverse complement strand
TGTGCTCTCCTCATTTCAGCTTCTGTCCACTTATTTCTATCTTTAGGAGTCTTCTCACCATTTACAAAATTGTTGATCATAGGAATGAAAGGACCATCGGTAATGACATCCCATATCTCATAGTCATAAGCCCTAACATAAATGGACATTCTAGTACTCCAATAAGTATAGTTTGATCTATCAAATTGAGGAGGCATATTTATGCATTAACCTTCAGCATCAACAGATTTTTCTAGAGTCATTTGGATCTCCCCTAAGGATGTTAAACCTTAAAAATGAGAATTCTAACTCTAATACCACTTGTTGGTCCCAAGTAAATGTGCTAGAGAAGGGGTGAATAGCACTTTTTGACTCTTACAAGATTAAACCTCTATTTGGGGGCAAGTTTAACTTCAATAATGGGAAGTTACATGCAAGACAATGAATAATCTAACAGGAAATGAAATGAAGAATAAAGCAGCAAAGACAAAACACAAAGATTTATAGTGGTTCGGTCAAAGACCTACATCTACTACCTTGATTGTTCAACTAAGGATTTTTCAAACCAAATCACTATAAACGATAAAATTCCCAAACTTTTACAATGGCTTTTCCCAGCCTCAGTCATAACCTTCAGCAATGGTTTTTTCCGGGATCAACCAAAACTCAAAAACTAACTTTTCTAGGCTAAGTTAGAACCCAAGCTTTCACCAAGCTTTTACAATGGCTTTTCACAAGTTCAACCACAACCTTCAACAATGGTTTTTTCCGGGAGCAACCAAAACCCAAAAACTAACTTTTCTAGGCTGAGTTAGAACCTATACACTCAATCAAGTTAACCCAAGCTTGATTAATCTCCTTAGAGTGTCTCACACACTCTAAGCAATCAAGGAGAAGAGAAATAAAGTGGTACCAATGATCACTAACCTAATCTAATGGTATAAGATAAAGTTTTTAACTTTGTTACAAAGATTGGAGCGAAATGTAAAAAATATACATAGTGCCCTTGAGATTTTTGAGCTATTTTTGATCTTGAAAGCCTTCAAATCTAGTTTTTTGGTTGTTGAAATGTGTTTTTATACTTGAAAATCAACTCTGATGGCAGCTAGATAGATTCTGACTGTTACTTTGTCTTGTAGCGTCGGTTCAAATGGCCAGACAAAATGCTCTTAGTCGACTAATCGATATCACTTAGTCAACTAAGTCATTTTTGTCTCTAAACTCAGTTTCTGGCAGTAGGCTCTGTCTTTGAGCATTTTTGACAATACCCTCTTAGTTGACTGACAAACTGTCTTGGTCGATTGAGTCGTTTCTGTCTCTAAACTCAATTTCTAGCTGTAAGCTCTTAGTCAACTAACTCTGTCTCTTGGTCGACTAAGTGCTCTCTGTTTCACTTTTTGCTTGAACCCGCCAGCTTCTCTTTTGAGTTTCATCCAACCAACTCCCTTAATCATCCAACTGAGAGGCTTCTTGTTTCATTACTCAATTCTAGCTCCTTATTCTTATGAGTTTTGATTTTTGCTTTTGAATGATTGATTAATTATTTGACATACATTTTTATCTTGCACACTCAAACAATATAATTAGACACTAATGAATGGGAATATTTTGCTATCATCAAAAACATATAGAGTCAACATTCTCTATCTCTTATTTTTTATGATGACAAAACACTCCTAGATTAATAGTACAATGTCTATGTTCAATATGAATGCTTTAAATCTTTATGCTAAATAAGTTGCTCCCCCTTAGTCAATGCATCTAGTTTTCTTTACATAATATTCAATAAAACCAAAACAAAGCATCACACATAAAAATTAAACATGAAGACCAATCAAACTCTATTTAACTTAGTCTTCCTTCTCCTTTTTTTTTATCATTAAAATTGATATTCAAAACTCCCCCTTAGTGAGTGCATCTGAATTTTTCTTTAATCTTTAGATCAAACTTTAATGAATGGGAATCATAAGCACTCATACACCTAAGTCATACAAGCTTATAAATATAGTTCAATAACTTCAAAAGTCAAGCTTATAACTATGTAAGAACAAATGTATGGAAGTTAAATCATTTCAAGCAATTGTCAAGGATTACTCAAATAATGTTCCAGTAAATTTGATCATTTTGTCATAATCAAAACTATAATAATTTTAAAGCTAACAAGGCCAAGATGGGATATTAGTTTCATCATGCCCCACATACAAGAAGTATCATCAAAGATAATGTCACCATGTTACGGGACTCTATTTTGAGTGTGGTCAACCAAGGCACATAAAGAAAGATTGCCCAAAGGCCTTGCCATTTCTAAAATCATCACATATTGCTTCTTAACTCATTCTACTGTCACTACCCATCTCAGCTCAGCCCATTAGGGAGGTTGGAATAGGTAGAGGTAAAGGCACAACTAACTCTTCTCAAGGTGGAACATCTGGTACAGCACAACATAGTGCAAGAAGCAAGAGATGGGCTTGAGTGTTTCCTTTGAAACCTCAGGATGCTCAAACATCTAACATAATGGTTTCAGGAATTTTTCTTATTTATGGCTATGAAACACATGTATTATATGATCTTGAATCCACTCACTTTTTTATGTCACCACATTTTGCATTTAAATTAGGTGTTGAGCATACTTTGATGCATTTAACTTTGATAGTGACTACTCCATTAAGAGAGGTATTTGTAACTTAATTTGAATATAGTTCTTGTGTGGTCCAAATCAATGTTAAGGACACTTAAACCACCTTGATATTGTTAGATATGTTAGACTTTGATGTGATTTTGGGCATGGATTGGCTCTCTCAAAATTATGTTAATGTGGACTACCACCATATGCTAATGAGCTTTGATTTTCCAAAAAAAGCCATCTTTTAATATCCAAGGTGATCGTAGTGTTTCTCCAACCAATATAGTATCTACCATGATGATGAAAAGGTTATTGAGACATGGATGCCAAGGATACTTGGTACTGATTAAAGACACTCGAGTGGAGATTGGTGAGATGGCAAACATGCCAATTGTTGGAGAATTTTTTAATGTATTTTATGCGAAGTTACTAGGTTTACCCCGAAAGCGAGAGCTTGAGTTTTGCATTAACTTGGTGCACGACACTAGACCTATGCCCAAACCACTATATCGTATGGCACCAACAAAGCTCAAGGAGCTCAAGGATCAATTGGAGAATTCATTAGATTACGATTTTTAACTCCTTAACATGTCACCATGGGGTGCATCGATCTTAATCATGAAGAAGGACGGATCACTCAGACTATGTATCAATTACCAGTAATTAAATAAGGTAATAATAAAAAACAAATATCTTTTTCCACTGATTGATGACTTGTTCAACTAATTACAAAGAGCTTTATGTTTCTCCAATATTGATATATGCTCATGTTACCACCAGTTGAGGATTGGGTAGCAAGACATGCCTAAGCTTGCATTTTGGACTAAATATAAGCACTATGTGTTCTTAGTTATGCTCTTTAGTTTTATGAATGTCCTAGCAACCTTTATAGATATGATGAATCGGGTAATCAAACTATACTTGAACAGGTTTATGGTAGTATTCATTGATGACATTTTGGTGTTCTCAAGGAGTATGGAGGAACATAAGCAACATTTAAGAATTATGCTTCAAATGTTGAGAGAGCAAGATTTTTATGCCAAGTTCTCCAAGTGTGAATTTTGGCTGGATAGTGTTAGCTGCTAGGCTCATATTGTTTCTAAAGATAAAGTCAAAGTAGACCTAAAAAAGATTGAGGCCTTAGAGAAAAGGCCAAGGCCAACTTTAGTAACGGAGATTTGTAGTTTTTGGGACTAGCCAATATTACTGATGCTTTGTTAAGGAATCTTTCTAGATTTGTCACACCAATAACTAGACTTATTCAGGAGAACGCGAAGTTCCAATGGTCTGAGGCATGTAAGGAGACCTCTGGGAAGCTCAAAGATTGTCTTACTTCGACTTTAGTACTTAGTTTATTGTAGGATGTAGGCAAGTATACAATTTATTGTGATGCCTCACATATTAGCTTAGGGAACGTGTTGATGCAACATAGCAAAGTGACAGCTTATACCTCGAGAAAGTTAAAAGGGCATAGCATTACCCCATTAACAATTTGGAAATAGTAGCTTATACCTCGAGAAAGTTGAAAGGGCATAGCATTACCCCATTAACAATTTGAAAATGGCAACTATAGTGTTTGCTCTAAAGATTTAAAGACATCATTTGTATGGGGAGACGTGAGATTTATACGAACCATAAGAGTTCGAAGTATATGTTCCAACAAAGAAACCTTAACCTTGACAACGTCGATGGATGGCATTGTTTAAGGACTATGATTGCACCATTTTATATCATCTCGAGAAAGTGAACGTAGTGCCTAATGCCTTAACTAGCAAGTCAATGGGGAGCTTAGAACATGTGTCAATGAGTAAAAGATCTTTGGTACAGGAGATGCACAATCTTGGTGATATGGGAGTCCATTTTGAGGTTATGGATTTAGATGTCCTTTTGTCACACTTTTGAGTTAAGCCAATGTTACTTGATCACATCAAGGTAGCCCAATATAAGGATGAATGGGTGACCAAATTCCTAGAAGATGCACAAGGGAGAAAGGGATAGCATTTTAGTAGAGACTTTGATGGCTTCCTTCAATATGGAACTAGGCTATACGTGCCAGATGACAATGATCTTAGGAAAGAGATCTTCAAGGAGGCACACTTATCTACATTATATTGATGGGAAAGGTTAAAAAAAGACGTAGCAAATTTTATATTTAGATATTTGAGATCCCATTAGGTCAAGGTGGAGCATCAGAAACTCATATGACAACTACAAGCATTGCCTATTGTCACATCCCATTTTTGGGGACATGATCGGTGCAAGGGCCTATATAGGTATGGCCCACTAAGCCCAAGAAAACCTCTTAATCAACATATGAGTGCTAGTCATCCACATCAACCATCCATACATTCATATAATATATTTCCATACATGCATATGCACCACCACACAATTATGGAACTTTCTCAACATAAGGTGTGGACACTCTTCCGTTCATTAAACAACAACACATTAACAATTGTCTCATGATTCATATTATATAAAAATTGCATATACACCCTCGAGTGTCCGTATAGGCTCTCAAGCCATCATATAACATTCATCTATATAATTTAATAAAAAAAATTGCCATCCCTGGGCAACATCATCATACACATGTTCAAACACATATAAGTATAAAACTAAAGACTAACTTGTCAGAAAAACATGACTTGACTCTCTAAGCTACAAATGGATACTAGATCACCTACCAAAAAAAATGGGGTCTTGTCTCTATGATAAAGGTAGAAAGTTAATCACTAATTTGCAAAAAAAAAAAAACCTAACATGTGAGTTACAAAGACTCCATGAATGAATACAAGAAGGGGACAAGCCAAAGGGAAGAGTTTTTGCACAAATTACATCTTTAATGTAAATATGAATCTTAAGATAAACATATTTTATTTCAAATTCTTGTAAAATTGAATTGTCATAAACCAATCAATTTTTCTTACTGAAACCAATGTTTCATAATATACAATCTTTTAAAGGAAGATTGATCATTTCTGTAAACCCTTTAGGAAAAAAAAGAAGTATTGTACCTATAGTATCAAATCCTTCATAAGGACTAACAATATTTAACTATTTAACCCAGACTATAGGTACTCGTTTGCAACTTTTCCATACACTTCTTGATTTGCTCATGTACTCAAGATTTCCTCTAGCATTCGATCATAAGACATTGCGTGTTCATCTATCAATTCATACAACTCAAACCTATCTCTTGGAACTTATTCTATCTATTAATCAATCTTGGCTAACTTATAACTTATAGTTTAATCTATAAATCAATCATTCCAAACATAACAAGCAATCATATATCAATGACAATAATAATATGCAGTCATCATGTATGCTTAATGAATGAATGCATCCAGGCCTACATTTAGGCAACCCATGTCTAGGCGTCATAAGTAGCATATCAGCCTCACTCAAGCTGAGCGCCATCACCACATGGTGGTATCCTACATCATGATGAGTAGAATCGCTATATACATATCATTGAGCACCATCACCATGTGTAAAATGCTACATCACACCATGTGGAAATGTTATCATACTTTATACTAGGAGTCATTACCACGTGTAGAATGTTACATCACAATTTATGGAAACAGTAGGAAATATGCACATACAAAAGCAAATTTTCATAACTCATTTCATTATCAAAACATACTCATGTTTACTCAAACTCATACTTCATATCTATATTTCCTCATAGAGGCATGTGGAACTACATCAAATACAATTCCAAAATATCATGTCCAAATATTCATCACATAAAACATATCATAGGCTTAAATGTGGGAATGTCTACATCCACCTAATCAATCACCTCTAGTTTCCATAACATTACTTTATGTATTATTTGAACATGAATTGAAATTTCTCAAACCCTTAACATCGTACTCATCTTCAAATACTAAGGTGGCAAACTACGTCCACCTTATCATCCATAAATTCATACACATAACTCATTCGGTAATCATAACAAATTGAATCATTTGAATTAAAACATTTGAAAGGGCTTGTCCTTTTTGTTGAAAACTAATACATAAAAGAGATATTTACTTACATATATAGATTCTCAAATTCCTTTAAAAACATTTGGATATAAACATTTTGATTTAATATTGTAACATATCATTCAAATCATCCAAGGCAACCAATTCAATAAACCATACTTGGTTTTACATACTAAAATATTTAAAAGGGTGCATCCACTCATCTTGCCAAAAGCATGTTTCTAAGTCTCATTTTGTCAAACCTTGCTTGTTGAACAATCCTCAAGCTCAACAAATCGTAACATAACAATTTCTATAATAAGTTTTCCTAATTTTTTATCAAACCCATTTATTCGAAACTAGTCAAGTAAGCCCATATTCTTTGATTTAATTTTGATGAACTTAAAACTTCTAACTTAAAACATATATTGCTCAACTATGAATATCTTCACCTTAATAAATTCTTTGAAACGAAAAATGCTAAAAATCCTTAGCTCAAAAGAGGATTTTGTGTTGAAACTTGTAGAAAAAAGAGGATTAGAGTGAATCCACAGACTTAGAGCTTAAAAATGGTTAATTTTACCTTAGATTCGAGTTTGAAAGCTTAATCCTTGCAAAGTGAAAGAGTGAATTTAGCTTAAGAGAAATGAAAATTAAAGTTAGGGCTCGAGCGAAGTCTTTTATTTTTCATTACTGAACCCTAAGGATCAACCTTTTAAGCCCAAAGGTCGATCCTTGGGTATAATTTTTTCTTACGTGGTTACAAGGATCGACCTTTCAACCTTAAGGACTGATCTTTTTTTATTCCAAAAGTTAATTTCATGTTCTATCTTGTAAGGATCAACCATTTAAAGCTTGAGGGTAGATCTTTTTGGTTCAAAAAGTAGTCATAAGTGTTTAATCTTATAGGGATTAAACTTTCAAGGCTTGGGGGTCGATCTTTTCAATTCTAAAACCTATTTGAAGTCTAAAAACTTCTAAGGATCAATCCTTCTTCCATGAAGATCGACCTTTCATGCCTTAACTTCTCTTTTGTTTTTTTTCCTATTCTTTCAACAATCATCCTTTAACAAATTTAAACAGTTTTTAAAAAAAAATTTAAAAATCTCTTAGATGGAAATCTCTTCCAACAACTAATAAAGAAATAACTCAATTTATATATATATTGAAAAATTTTCAACCTATACTTAGATGAAAAGTAAAGATTTCACACTTGTGCCCGAGTGGAAATGCAAGCACATAACTATGGATTTTGTGATTGGGTTACCTTGCACTAGCAAGGGATGTGATTCAATTTAAGTGATAATGGATCAATTGAAGAAGTCAGTGCACTTCCTTTCGATAAAGATCACTTATGAGAAAACACAATAGGCCTAGATTTATATTGACAAAATAGTAAAGCTACATAGGATCTAGTTTCCAGTATTATACATGGCTACTTAATATACTAGTCAATTTTAAGGAAAGCTTTAGGAAGTTTTGGAGACTTGACTAAATTTTAGTATAACGTTTCACACTCAAACAAGTGGATAGTTTGAGCAAACTATACAAACATTAGAGGACATGTTGAGAGCTTGTCTAGTTGATTTTGGAGTCATTAGGGATCAGTACTTACCTTTGGTAAAGTTTGCTTACAATAATAGCTACCAAACTAGCAAACCAATTATGCCATATGAGGCCTTATATAGAAGGAGGTGTAAGTCGCCTATTGGATGGTTTAAGGTTGAAAAAAGATAAATCTTAAGGTTGAAAATGGTCCAAAAAGCCACAGATAAGATTCAAGTAATACACAAAAGAATACTGACAACATAAAGAAAGCAAAACCATATGTCGACAATAGTTGGAAGGACTTAGAATTTCAAGCGGGGGATCATGTGTTTTTAAAGGTTTTTCCAATCAAAGGAGTAATGAGGTTTGATAAAAAAGGGAAGTTCAGTCTGAGGTATATAGGTTCTTTTGAGATCATTGTGAAGATTGATGTTGTAGTGTACCAACTAGCACTTAGGATACACCCATTTTTCCATGTATTTATCTTTAGCAAATATAATCCCAATCCATCCCACATCATTTAGCATGAGAACATTCCACTAAACGATGATTTAAGTTACAAGGAACAAGTGGTAGTCATGTTGGATAGACAAATCAAGGGACCTTATTCCAAAAACGTAGATTCAATAAAGTTGTTGTGGCATGATCACTTTAGTGAAGAGGTGACGTAGGAAGCCAAGGATGAGATAAGGACAAGATACCCACAATTATTCAAGGAATAAAGCTTAATACTTCATTTTGAATTCAATGATGAATTTTTTTAAAAAAGGAAAAACATGAAACCTTAAATCTTAATATAAGGATTAAATGGTAAATTATTTAGTAAGCTTAGGAAACATCTTCTTTAAACTCAAAATTTCTTAATTTTATCATATAAAATCCATTATGTAGGAACTAGGAAATTTATAAAAGAATTGGAAACAAAACCAAACTTTAAAAGGGTGATTTTTGCAATTTATAACCAAAATGGTTGATCCCTAGCAAAAAAGGTCAATCCTTGGAGGCTTGAGTGACCAAAAATTGCATTTTGGAATAAAGGGATCGACCCCTGCAAATTAAAAAGTCAATCCCTAAGAGCCCAAGAACAATGAAAAATGCTTTTGGATTTCAATGATTGACCCTTACAAGTGTTAGTATAAGCCCTCCAAGCTAATCTGTGGTTGTATGGGAACTACAATTTTGAGATATTCATGTATAACATTTTGTTATTCATAATAACATTGAGGTAGTTCTTTATCCATAAGTTTGTGATTTAAATTAATTTTATATACTTATGTAGATAAAGCCCATGGAACTATATATGCCTTGCAAAGGAATTGTATTAGGATACAATTATGAGATCCTTATGCATTAAAGCATTGTTCCTAAAAGTTCCTAATCATTGTATAATTGAGACAGGGCATCAATAATGCTCAAAGATTGGCACATATTATGTTCCTTACTTGTGAAGTAAGCAATAGTTCTCATAGATTGAAGTATAGAGATACTTGAACCTAGCATGTGAGTGCTTGCCATGGGAAAGCAAGTTAACTGAACATGACCCGTCATGAGAAATGCATTTGGTACCTCACTCAAGTGTCTATGTCAATACAATCTCATGTGTCATTGTGTAACTACTCCCTAACATTAAGACACCAGGTTGTTTTGTATGTGGGTACTATAGTTTGATTTCATCCTTATGGGTGCCTAACCAAGGATGCACACAAAGATGTTTTAGGTATAGTATGAAGCATATAAAGGCAAATAAGTGGTCAAGATAGGAATCATCACCCTAAGTGACTTAAGGGGAAATATCTCATTAGTTCTTGGTTAACATTAGCTTAATCAAATCCTTGGCCAAGGTGATTAGGATTTTATGAAATGAGTTTCATAAGTCTCCATAAAGCTAATGATTTAACTGCAAGAACAAATATAGAGGTCAATAAGAGTAGGCACTGCACCAAACTTTTATCATCTCTGGGATATATGATGAGGGAATGAATTACTTTGAAAAACTATACACTGAAAGATTGTCAAAGAATCCTTTGACTCTCCTAACAATTGGGTGGACATGATGCATTGCTAGATGCTAATCATGGTCTATAGAATTGAATTAGTTAATTTAAAATTGAATATGATTCATTTAAATTAATTAATTAATAATATTATAATTCAATTCCATTGCCAACATGTTAAGAACCTAATGGGTCACACAAAAAGATTGCAATTTGGATTAAATTGAGAGTATGATGATTTAAGTTAGACTTAAATCGGATTCTAGGTTTTAACTACTAAAGACCTAATTAAAAGAGTTTAATTAGGTATTGGTTAAATATTATAATTGTTGTATTATTTAGGACTTATTTAGCAAATTTTGATAAGTTAAACCTAGATATAAATATCACATTATAGCCACTCTTTCTTTAAGAAAAGGGGAAGGAAACAAAATAAAAAATTCTTTTTCTCTCTTGAGTGCTACCACTCTTGAGAAGTTTAATTTTATTTTGAGAACTTCTCCTTTGATCATTTGCTGGAAATTGAAGAAGAAAAGAGGACAAATCGTTGTCCACTTGCTAGTACAAGCCCGTGGCATAAAGCTCTCTCCTTGAGAAGGATCCGTTGCAATCGTGTGTGCATCATTAGAGGCCAAGTGATTAAGTGGCTGGGATTTTTTGTCACCAAAAGGAATCCATTTGATTACGATA
>NW_018397256.1:2554841-2570245 GCF_002168275.2 Theobroma umbraticum | reverse complement strand
AGGTAAAATTTTTCTGATTTTATGTCGTACTTAACTTTGCATTAAACAACCATGGTGATCTAAAGATAAGAGGCATGTTTTATTTTATTTTAATTTTTAGTATTCCGCTGCGTTGATATTGTAATCATGCTATTCCTAGCAGCAAGCTAAAGGGTCAATCCCTAGGTAGTGTTACAAAAATATAAAATGTTTGGAAAGACCCAACCTAAGATTTCACTCATTTTTCCTCTTCCATGTGTTTTTTCTCTCTTTTTCCTCTCTAAAACTCCACTTTCTTTCTTGAAACTTCACCCCTTAAATCCACCCAATCTCTATCATCAAACCTTGGTTTTCAAAAGTTAAAGGTAAAGATGCTAGTGCAATAAGCTCAAGTAATGGAATTCTAAAAGGGAGTGAATTAGAAACTTTAAAAGTTTTGGCCATTAGAAAATATTTGACACTTGGTAGTTAAAAAAAATTCTTTGAAAAGATGAATAAAGTAATAAACCTGATGTGAAAAACTAAATTTTAGCAATGAAAAGCTTGAAAGAACAGAATAGCTTGCACATAATATTTTTATAAAGATTCAGCCTTTTTTCCTATGT
Source organism: Theobroma umbraticum (assembly GCF_002168275.2). Classification (NCBI taxonomy): domain Eukaryota; kingdom Viridiplantae; phylum Streptophyta; class Magnoliopsida; order Malvales; family Malvaceae; genus Theobroma; species Theobroma umbraticum. Next base: position 2,569,661 of record NW_018397256.1, on the reverse strand, counting down.
TCTCTCTTTTAACAAGCTAAAGAATTTAAAATCCACCATATGAAAATGCCTTTTAAGTTTCAAGCACACCTTTTACAAAAACCTTTTTAAGGATAAGGTTCATCCGTTTTACCTTTCTTATGGTTGAGGTACAACCAACAACTCTACCTTTTAAATGGTTAACATAAAACCAATATCAATTACAATGATTAGAGATAAGAAAGTTAAATGCCTTTCAAAGGCTAATAAAGTAGGCAAAAGCTGATACAGGTATTAAATGAGTATAGGAAGAACAATATTTGGTTCAAACAAATGTTACACTTAAAGACTTTAAAAGCTAGAGAATGAGTAAAAGAGAAATAAATGATAAAGGCTTTAATCCTCTCTTAAAGTTGTGTTTCAGAGCCTTTTAATCTTCATAAATGAGGTGCGAGCTTGTGTTTATAGTGCTGAAGCCTTTAGAGGTAGTTGGAGGAGCATTAAATGTAAAAATAATCATTTTACTATAAGATTTGCACTCCAACGATCACATTGTATCGATACATTTGAGAATATTTCAATAAATTAACCTTATTAAATTTGAAAACACATGACAATCAATCAATACATTTTGGGATGTATCGATAGATTTTAGATAGAACCATTCTATGAACAATTAATCAATATATTTTGACAATGTATTGATACATGCAGCTTGGTTTAAAGTCTAAACATTCTGTTGAAAATCTATCAATACATTTTGACAAAGTATCAATACATGAAGTTTTGACTTTTGAAATTATGATCTTTTGAAGAACAAGCATCGAGACATAGCCAAATCTATTGATACTTGGATTAATGTATCGATGCATATAAGAAATCTATTGATACATTTTATGTAAATTCAATTTTTAAAAGTCTTTGTGAATTACTTTCATTTTCAAATGCTTTTGTCATTTGCTTAAATACATCAAGGGAATTTTATACTTGTTCAAAACACTTAGAAGCAATTTTGATCATTTTTCTTTGTCATTTAAAACATAAGATCAATTTGAAAGCTATAAAGTTAACAAAGGACTTTCAACTCATTAAGGTGTCATAAACATAGGCTTAAGTGTCAAGCCTTCTTTCTCTAAAGCCAATATTTTTCTCTCTAGGTTTTTAAAGTTTTTACAAGATTCTTTGTTTAGAAGCTCACCAAGGTAAGGCAAGGTATAAATTAGGTTATTTATTTAATGGGTGTGACTTTTGGAAGTAGATTTGATGAACATATTTGGATTTAGGTGAACATTGGTTAAGGTTTGAAATGGGTATTTAATCTACTATGAATTTGTTGAAAACTTATGAAGCTATTAATGATGAATCATCCTTTTAAGTGTTGTTGAAGACTTTAGCCCTCCATAGTCAAGCAAAGGTTGGTTGGTCAAAAGTGCTCAAAGAAAAGTGCTCTTGAGTTTGTGAATAAGCGCGTTGTTTTGAAGTTATTTTAATATACTACTAAACTTGTTTAAATGTTTCTGGAAATAAATAATGATTATGAAAAACTATGTGTACAAAATGCTTGTGATGCTAAATGTTTTGAAATCTTGATTTAAAGCGTATATGTATGTAAGTATGAGTAAATACATATTAGTTTTCATATGTGGGAGACAAGCCTTTATTTGTTCTGAAATTTCTCTTCAAAATATGTTGAGCATAATGTGTATGTGCTTTTGCTATTTGCAAGTGTTTGAATAATATCCTAACGTGAGGTTTGGTTATGACATTGGATGATTAGAATTTATGCTGCTATATGGAACCCATGTAATAACATGTTTAAGATTTCTACTATTGTTGTGGGTTACATGCTCCTTAGCATGTATGGAATATACACCTTAATGTCTTTGGTTTGCATGCCTTAGCATGTGTGATTATATGCTTGAGCATATTTTGTTTACATGCCTTAGCTTGAATGTTTATATGCCTTAGCATATTTAGTTTACATGCTTTAGCGTGTGTAGTTATATGCCTTAGCTTATTTGGTTTACATACTTTGCATGTTTGGAACATGAGTATAGACTTGGAATGATATGTGAATGGAATGATGCATGATGAATGCCTTGTGTCTTTAAATATAAATGTTCAATGATGTTTGGATTTGGTTTTTCCATGAGAAATTGTTATGGATTGGATCGTTTGGTAAGGGATGGAGTGACCTATTTGGAGAATGTCAATTTGGGGACTTGGAGCTCAAATTATTGGAAATAGGAAAGGGAGGATCAACCTCTAAGCCAAAAGTGTCAATCCTTAAGAGTTTGGAAGGTAACTCCAACATTTTGGAATTCAAAGGTCGACCTTTGAGTGTAAAAAGGTCAATCCCTAAGAAGTAAAAAAAGTTATGTAGGAATGTACTTTGGAATGTAGGGATCAACCCCTACGAGAAACAAAGCCAATCCTTAGAAAATAGAAAGCTTAAGAAATGTGTTCTGTGTTGAAGGATCAACCCTTTTTATTAAAGGGTCAATCCCTGTAGTTGCAAATGCACTATTTTAGGTTGTTTGATTCTATTTGATAAATTTTGTTTGGTCAATCTTAGACCAAGTTTATAAGGAACCTTGGCATAAATTATTCCCTTTAAATGATGCTGAAAACATCCTTTTTGGTTCATTGTGAATATAAATTGGGTTTATTTTAAATTGCATAATGCTTTTGGAAATGTATTTGTGAAATAATCCCTTATCCAGCTTGCTTCCCTTCCCCATGTTTGCTCCCTGAGATTTATATCTTGCATACATAGATTATTTTGTTTTTAGATCAAAAAATCTTTTATTGGCATATTCGAGGAGTCTTTTCTTTATCATACTTAGTAGGTGGTTGTCAAGGCATCCAATAGATATTTACCAATTTGTTGTGCTGCTCTATTGGTCGAGTCAAACTTTACTTTGGTTATACAAATATAAATATTAGTGAACATTTGGGCCAATGGTTGGAAGAGGATATAAAGTTGAAATGTAATTATGTTTTCTCTTACATTTTACTAAATACAAACTTATATGGTTTGTTTGAAAATTATGAACCTTGTGTTACAACTTATATACTTTTGGTGTATAGCTAAACGTGCTAAGGCATGTAACCAAACAAGCTAAGGCTTGTAATCCATACATTTAAGCCACTTCATTGGCAATTTCAAATGCGAAGGCATGTAACCCAAACATACTAAAGGGCATGTAACCCACATCAATAAAAGGTAGCTAAACATGTTAGTACATGTTTAACCATCCATTAGTATAACCAAACCTCAGTACAACCATACTAAGGTAATATTCAAATACATTCCAATACCAAATCACATACAATTCATGGTCAACATATTTTGTAATGAAATTTCCAAGCAAGTAAAGGCTTGTTCCCCACGTATGAAAACTAATATGTGGTTCCTCATATTTACATGCATATACCTTTCAAATCATGATTTCTAAAACATTTAGCATCTCAAGCATTTCATACACAATTATTCGTAATCATTATTCATGTCCAAAAGTATTTAAACATGCTTAGTAGTATATCAAAATAGTTTCAAAACAATGTGTATATTCACAAACTCAAGAGCACTTTTCTCCCAAAAGTCATACACATTAAATAAATAAGCTAACTTATACCTTTCCTCAACTTGGTGAGCTTCTATAAAAAGATTTTAGAAAGAATTTGAAAAACCTAGAGAGAGAAATATTATGTTTTAGAAAGAGAAAGATTGAAACTTGGAAATCATGGTCAAGAGAGCATAATGAGCTAAGATCCTTACCTTTAACACTTGAAAACAAAGATTTAATGATAGAGCTTGAATGATTTTGAGAGGTGAAGAAGAAAGAGAAGGATGGTGAAATTTTAGGGAAGAAAAGGGAGAAAAATCAATGAAAGAAGAAAAATGAAAGGATGTCTCGGGTTGGGATTTTATTCAACTCATTCTATGCTCGGAACAGCCCAACGTTTGACCCTTTATTGTGCATGGGTTGATCGCTATATTCCGATGACCTAAATTCTATTTTTACAACTTTTAAAGATCAAACCCCTTATGCTAAAGATCAACCTTTTTTATCTTAGATTGCAAAAATGGCCCTTTTTCAACTTGATTTCACTCCAAACTCCCTCACCTACCCTTAAGCCTTTTAATAATGAATTTGTTAAGAAAGAAATTGAGAAATTTTGAGTTAAAAAAAAAGTTTCCTAAGCTCACCAAGTAAATTATCCTTTTTAACCTTGTATTAAAAATTGAGGGTTTCACATGGAGCCTTGTAAGTGTATTTTTCAACTCATTTAAATTTGTGGGACCTTGTAGAAAGAGTATGCTTCAAAATTTTAAAGTTATGGAACTTCATAAAAGGAATATTTTTTTAAAAAAATTCAGAGTTTTTTTGAAAATTGTGGAGCCTCATAGAACGAGTAGTTTTCAATTCTTTTAAACGTATGGAGCCTTGTAGGAGGAGTATTTTTCAATTCTTTTAAAGTTATGAAACCTCATAGGAAGAGTATTTTACAAAATTTTTAAGTTAAGGAGCCTCATACAAGGAGTATTTTTCAATTCTTTTAAAATTACAAAACCTTATTGGAGAAACTTTCAAATCTTTTTAAAATTGTGCAACGTCATTCAAAGGAAGAGGAACATCTTTTCTTAGTTTGATATTTCTAGATAAAATGAATGTTTATGTTTATTGCACAATTCTTAATTCTCAAAAATGCAAAAAGAAAGGCAACTATGGTCACCAATTTTGTCCGAATGTACAAAAATACAAAAATTTAAAAATAACAAAAATATAAAAAAAATACAAAAAAATCAGAAAAATTGAGAATGGGAACTACAAATAAATAAATAAAGGGTCAATTAACACTATTATTCGATCCCATCTCTTTCATCCCCTTTTAACTTAATCTTCACCCTATTTCCCCCATCTCTGCTCAACTCAATCTTCATCCTAATCCCTAAACGTTTGATTAAATTTTATCTCAATGAAATTAATCAACAAATGCGTTTAAATACCCCATCAATCAACACATAAAAGATGCAAGAAAAATAGAAGAGAAATTAGCAAAAAAAAAAAGAGGCATTCATTTTTTTTTTTGAAGTTTGGTGAGTGGTTTGGTTCTTCTAGATGTATGGAAATTTAGGCTTCTATTTTTTTTACAAAAAAAAAACAAGCTTTGATTAAAGGAAAGTGGGGATTAAAAGGAAGAAACTAGTGTTTTTGGAAAAAAATCGACATCATTGAGTAGTGGACGGGGACCAAAATGACAATAGGCGATCATCTAGCATCGTATCTAGAACGAAGAAGGGAAATAGAAGGCATATAGAGAAACTTTGTTTTCTAGAGAAAAAGGAGAATGGAAAATAAAAAGGTTGGGAGTTTGTGTGTTTTCATATTAGAATCAAAATGATGTCGTTTAACCGTGCAACTCGAGTGCAATAGCTTTATACCTTCTTTGGCTTAGATTTCTAAATTTATTTAAGCATGTTTTTGAATCCTTTTTTTAAGAATTATTTAATTTTTTAAAATTACGTAATTTTATTACCTGATGCCATAGTTAAAATTACCATGGGTTGTATGATTACATAAACATGGAAATCAAAAACAGATAAAAAAAACCCAAAAACACTACTATTTCCCAAATTTAAGGATGTCCAAGAATTCTACTTCAAAAATCAAGACACAATTAAAGCGTGACAGTTGTCCAAGTAAAATATGCATTACTAGATAGATTTACATCTTCTGCCCGAATGTGAGCATAAAGAGCAATTAATGTATCTAAATCTCCAATGCTGTTTGAATGCCTATTATCTAAACGTGGACACTTGTTTCCTACACCACCACATGGCCTCAAGTACTAATGCCAAATGCACCAAGTCATTAGTACTCAAGCAACAGCAGTAATTCCACATCCTATAACTGCACAATTAGACAAAACTATGTCTGAGCTGCAACTTATAAAATTCCCATATTAATTCCATCAAAATCGAGTTCTATAAAAATAAATCCTTACCTTAGGTCGCCTTTTAACCATTAGTTCCGCAAACAATTAGCTAACAAAAATTCTATAGGTGCAATACCAATACAATTGGAAATAATCGACATTCCTCGATCAAGGATGCTTTCAAAATTCAAAACCGTCCTACTCCTTCACCACCATGGGCTTTATCAAAACAATTTCAAATTTATTCCACTTCATATTCAAAGTTCCTTAATTTAAAGGAACTTTTAAACCTACCGTCCAACCTCCTAGACTCCTTCACCTATACTTCTATTTCAAGTCGAATTCCATCCCTATTTAAAAACTTCTAAACCACATCCAACTCTTATCACTTACTATCTCCACCTATTCATATCTCTTTAAGAAAACGTTCGAAAAAGTACATCTCTCATTTGAATACCAATTGTCAATAGATTAGCTTCTTCATTAGCTTCCTTTCTCCACACATCAAAACTAGACTTATTTAAAAATCTAGATTACTTATCTTCCTTTTCAGTTGTAGCCACCATTTGAATAAAATCCTCTTTGGAATTCTCAAATGCCGAAATTATCACATTACTAACATCCCATGTTTTCTTAGCCTTCATCATTTTGGTATAAGAAGTAAGATATTGATCCGAGTCTTGCACAGATTCATCAATAACTTCATTCGCCCATTTATTACTTCACAAAACCCTACCTTTTTTGCTTTCTGACAATTTGTTTTTGTTGCAACCTTTCTTCCCTCTATGTCTCTCACTAGGTCTTTTGCTTATACTTCTTCCTCCACCTTATCTCCTAACTTAGCATCACCTTCATAAATGTTAACTCCGGCATGAATTATAACTTGCAATTTATCATCTCAAATTTAGTCCCATCTTTCTTTTTCAATTGAAAACAAGTCCACAAGCTCTTCACCAACATCATTCTCACCTAGATACCAATTTTGCATTATCATATCCACCTCCTCTAAATTAGATAACCATATGGTATTTGATGTAGAATCCTTGTAAAGAGACCTTGGTGCTTTCAACTGTTCATACTCACTCAAAAATTCTAAATTTAAAAGACTCAAATTTAAAAGACTCTTATCCAAACAAGAACACTCCATAATTAAATTATCTCTTTTCATTGCATACTATAATTGCATTATTTCCCAAACATTCCTCATTATCCAAATTCAAACTCTTATCCCAACATTTACCGTCCACTTTTCACAAGAGTCCATTCCGACATTCTCCCTCATTCACACTATTTGAATAGTCCTTCTCAATGACATTGTTTTTAGTACCACCTTTCAATAAATGTGTCTAAATCTGAGCAATCTTGTTTGAATTCCAACAATCTTTCTCCATCTTATCCCCCTGATCTAAAAAAATGAACAGATTTAAAATTTAAATCTCACTACACTTTTGAATCAAGTTTGAATTTTGAACCTACTTACTCCCTTAAATCTGTAAATAATTGTACAAAAATATTTTCCACCAAGATATCATTTTGATTGCCACCATTATCAGATTTACGTCAAATCCTTCCTCACTGTCTCCTTATAAGACTATGACCTCCTTTTTCAACTCTTGATTTTGAATTCAAATTTGAATTTTGAATTGTAGTTGGGATCTGACACTCACCAACCAAACATGCCCTATCATTAAAGCCAAAAGTTTAAGGTTATTTAATTTGTTTTTGTTTTTTTCTTTTTTCTTTCATTTTTACTTTTTATTTCTTTTTATGTACATATTTAAACCCATGAAATTGTTTTTAAAAAATTAACTAGGAACAATAAAATTAAAAAACCATCTTAATTAAATTAAAAATTATAATTATTTAGAATAAACCTTTTTAAAAGGGGATTTTTAGGGAAGTTACAATGGGAATTTTCTTAAATTTTTCTAAGTGAAAATAAAATGGGACTTTGCCAAAGTGTTGGAAGGAAATTTCAAAAACTATTTTTTACAAAAAATTTATTTATAAATAATTATTAAAATATAAAAATAATAAATATAATAATTAAAACTCTTAATTTTCTTCAAAGTGGTGAGAAAACTAAAAAAAGTTTCTAAAAAATTATAATAATAATTCTTAGCTTTTCATCAGAGTGGTGAAAATCCTCAAAAAAAAGTTTCTAAAATATAATAATGAAATTAAATTGTAATTAAGTCTTATTTAAAAAGGTTAAATATAAAATAGCACATGATTAATTGGTATCATTCTTTGAATGATGGTTGGAGAGTGCTAAAATCTTGTCTATCATTCTTAAATTTGTTTTGTAAATTAGAACTTATCTTTTTTAATGAATTTAAATCAAGAATAAAACTTTATTAGAAAATATAAATTTACTTAAGTGATCAATCATAAATGAATACAATTGATTAGGGTTCGATTTGATAATCTTAAAATTTTCAATACTTAAAAATGAAATATTAACTTTCAGTGTTCGGAAGGAGCTTTACTAGTAAGGTCAGAGTAGTTAAAGCTATAGTTAAGGCACGTTAACCCCTATCACCGTAGAAGTAGACCTTGATGGGTCCAACTGAACTCCCCTTACACTTTCCCCTTCCCATTCCACACCTGTCCCTACCTACTCTTTGCTCACTGTTCTTTTATATATGTGTGCATATATATATATATATATATATATATATATATATATATATATATATATTTATTAAATTATTTTATTTAATATATTCCAAATAATCACTTTTTCTGTTTTCTTCTTTAAAATATTTTTAGTTATTGTATTTAATATTTTTGTTTTTATATAATGTAATAAATAAATGAGTATAAAAATATAAATAAATACATAAATAAGTAAATAAAAACCATGAAATATATAGGCAATTTATTTAGTACATATAAAACATAGATAAATACCATACATAATTATTTATGCAAAAAAATTATATCGATATATAAATAATTAATTTACTTTGTCAATTTTGAAGATGTGTCATTATATTATTAACAATAATTTTGAACGCATAGTTATTTTTTGATATAAGTATCATTTGATTGATTTTCATTCATTTTATTAGCTTTGTAGCTATGAGATGTATAACAAATCAGATAATAATCCAACTTTAATTAATGTCTTTAAAAATCATTTTCTCTTCATCTCACCTCATCGTCAACACTTTTATTAGACAAACATTGTCTCACCAATGGTTTTAATCTCCATATTGTAACTCCTAAACTCATCGTTACGGTTACTAATCTCACCAATGGTTTTAATTTCTGTATTTGCATCGGAACATTTGACTCATTAATTGATATATTATCCCCTGCCTAAAAGAGTAGAGCCCAAATCCTCCTTCCCCCAGTTATAAAAAAAAAATCTCACCACTTGATATAAATTGAGTTCCACCAAATATAAATCGATTTAATCAATTAATTTATAATTTAATATTCAAAAAATGTTTTTCAAGTAATGGAATTTGAACTCTTGCCTTGCCTTTTTAGCTTTTAAGTAAAGACATAACGTTGAGCCAAATGGACTTTTTTTTTTTTAGAAGTATTGACCATATTAAGTACATATTAATAACAAATCTCAAACAAATATAATAATAGGGCTCCATTTGAGCTGGCCAATTGAAACGAGAATCAACCTTCTATGGGCTCAACAACCACTCCGTTTATTAAAATATTGCTTAGCATTTAGTTAAAAACAATATTAAATGTTAAATAGAAATTTCTTTGAACTTTTAATAAAAGAGATACAATAGCTATTGATATGACAGGGTTCATGTCTAATTAGAGTTTAAACGAAAACAATAAAACTTTAAATGAAAGAATATACAAAGGTAATTAGAGTTCTCGAATAATAAAAAATTTTCAACATATTTAGTTGGGCTCTGTTCCTTTTTTCCCCTCTAATCTTTTGTTTGGTTTATGCAATAGTCATTCTATTCCTAAAGAAGTCGAAATAGCTATTATTGACCTTCCCTTGATAATAGCTATTCCACAAGGATTCAAATAGGCTAAAAAAGTTATTGAACCAAAATACCCTTAATATTTTCTTTTTATAAAATTACTGTCCTATATATAACAAAACCTAATCAGTGCATATAAAATCTTTTATTTTCTTTTTGGTTCCTAATCTTTCTCATCCACCTAAACCTCCACAATTGCCGTCGTCCTCCAAATTGGTCGGTCAATACTGCGAGAACAACCTTCTCTCTCTTTCTTTCGAGCTTTTTCAGTATTTCCCACCGAAAGCATTAGATCCAATGCTCCAACGGCAATATTTGATTGCGAAGAACACCAGATCGATACTCCATTGCACCAATACATCTCTGGTGGCCAACCAACACTAGAGAAAAGGAAATTAATATAAAAAAAAACATATTAATATTTTAAATAAAATATCAAAAAAATTAATATTTAAATTAAAAAATTATATTGAATTTCTAATTATAAGGTATTAATATTTTAAATAAATTATCAGAAAATACCCACAAAAATAGTATAGGTTGGTTGTTTGGCAGTAGAATGTGCATCTTTATTTTATTTGAGGGGTTTATGCATTAAAAAAAAAACAGAAACACAGAAAGAATAGGATCATATCAACACTAATGCATTAAATGTTCTTAAATTTCATAATTAAGTATATACAATACCAGAATAAATGGCTTTCCAAAAAGTCCTCTTGTTGCCTTAATTCATTGAATAAAAGTCAAGAAAGGGAATTCTAACATAGTTTAATGCTTTTTCAAGGAAGGATAATGACTAAAACTTTGTTTTCTATTTCAAAATCTAGTAGCATAGCCCTAAGCCTGGACCCAAAACTAATAGAACATTAGTGAAGATGCATGATTTTACAATACAGTCCATTTGATAAAACTTGAATTGCCTTGTAAACGTGATGTTTGTGATTCAACTTTTCGGGGGGACGCGGGCCTCCATGTCCCGTTTCATGTGAACTTGTAAAATATGCTTTGTTTAAAAATTATTGTTAAGATGTAAAACTAATCATTCGACTCTGAAAGATGTCAATTAATTCATAAAGAAAACCCACCAAAATTAATTCATAAAAGGGATGCCTTTCTTCCAAGCAGAGAAACCCAGAATTCACTGCCTCGCCATCATGCCACTTTTACTGTCTCTCATAAATATTATGTTCCAATGATTTGGACACCCCGATCTCTCTCTTTTAACTCTATAATATATATATATATATATATGTATATATAAAGGAGCGACCCAAAGCTCCATTTTGTTTAAAACAAAAGGTTGTTGTGCCCTCTCACAACCCAAGCTAATTTCCAACTTTTCAGATTAAGCAATACCTCATTTGGAGCTTTCTTTAATATTAAGCCATAGACGATATCTATGACTTTGACCGTTAAAGTTTCTGCCTCCTCGCTTATCTATGTTAGCTTCCATGCTGTTCAATTTCCCCCCTTTTTGACCAAATACTTTTGTTCCATTTTAGATGATTTTGAGGTGGCTGCTTGCCCTATTCCACTACAACAAATGTAACCATGAGATTAGAATGGGAGCTCAATTAAATCTTAGTAAAAGGAATAAAGAAGAAAGGGAAAAAATTTGAGTAAAAAAGAAAATTTTACACTATACTTTGAAATTAACTTTAAGATTTAAACATGCTTTCCAAATACTTTCAAATGAAGAACTCTTCCTCGGGTAGTAAACTAGCTTTGAATTTACTTTTGGCTCCTTTTAATGCATTAAAACTAGGGAAAATAACCCTTTGAATCTAACTTTTATCTCCTGTTTAGATGCTATCCTTGGAAGGCACGCATCCCTTTTCTTTCTTTTTTTTCCCAATATATCACAGCTCGATCTTCATTTGTTCCTATTATCATTTTCAATTTATTTGTTTTTGTTTTGAAGCATTTACTCTCTTTTCTTGTATAAAGTTAGAATTTTGATCCTCAAAGCAAAATTATAAAGTTTGCAATGATTTAATTTACAATCATTAAAATGAGTCCCACCATGCAAATAATCTTGGGTGACCTGATGTTTATGTGACGCTTGTCCCCTTATCATTTGAAAAGGGCAAGAACAATGTCCAATCTGAAAGTAATTCACATTCTTTTTTTTTTTTTAAGTGTACAAATAAAAGTCTTCATCATTTGTTCAAAATAAAAAGTCTTCACATATATGACCATCATGTCATTGTAGATTTGGAATGTAATTTGCTTGAGTTTATCAGTCCAGTGTAAAAAGATGATCACAAGATAAATATGAAAAAAATCAAGAGAGAAGAGGATTACTTCAAGGAATTTTTTTATTGATTAAAAATATTAAAAACCCACTATTTACATAAAAGATATATATACACCTATCATTGAATGTCAAATGTTACTAATGAAATTCTACCTTAATCTCTTATACCCTGTTGAATAGGGATTGTATGCTCCTTGTAATTAGTAATGAAATTCTACCTGATAACTAGGACATCAAGTATACAACTTTTGATCCTCACCCAAATAAATCACATTTCCCTTGGCAGTCAAAAGGACAAAAGAGACCCTCACTCAACTTCTAACCATCTTGCACCAAGGGCATGCCATTGATGTTGCCATGGGAAAGTTGTATCATCCTGACCCTAGGTGCTAACCTTTAAACTAATCATTACTCCATGAAATTGAAGAAGAGAAAAATATTCCTTTTATTTTTTGGCATACCAAAGTATTAATTACATTTTTCATGATCAAATTTTATTTTATGACCTATTAATATCTATTTTGTTGTTTTTCATAAAAAGTACATGAGCGCAAACACACATATATACATATTTTCTTTTTTTATTTTTAGGAGAATGATTGTAGAAAGTGTTTTAAAATAAAGTATATTTTTCCTTTTTAGACATTTAATATTTCTACTTTTTTACATTAAAATTTTTTTTTTATAATTTTTTTACTTTTTCATATTAAAAAGTATTAAACACCTATGTTATAAATCTCTATCAAATTTTAAAATACATTAAAATTAAAATTTTTGTCTTTCATCTTTTATAAAAGTTAAAGAGGGATAAACATTTGAGAAAAGAATGAATGCTGGTCATTAAAGGAGGAGATAAACTAATTGCAATAATTCAGTGCAAGGTTTCTCAAAGATGACCTTTTGTACATTAACAAGAAATAATTACAGCTCTGAAAAAGGACAGGTGATAGTAGTGAAAGCAAAAAAGAAACTCTTGTTGGATAACTTTTAGTGAAGACATAAAATGAGAAAGTAGTCAAAAAGCTATGCAGTGAAAGTCCATAATGAACCTCTCTCAAACTCAAAATAAAAATGTTTTTTGGTCTGCAATTGCATTGCAAAGATGGACAAACCAAACCCAAAATCCTGAAGGAGTCTTACATAAACAAAATGTGAACATATGCAATTCTTGTCCACTAACACAAACACAGTTGATTTCTGTTTTACTTGCTTTATTTGGGGTACCAAAAAAGCCTTTTCAAGTGGGTTGTTGGAAATGGATGGGGATTAAGACAAAAGCTTATGAAGTTTTGCAGGTTTGCAGAGCGAGGAAAGACTAAAGAGTTAAAAGAGCTGAAAAAGAGCCAATAATGCTTTGTAGGATAGCAGACAGAGGGTTGCTTTTTGGGTACTTGGGGAATAAAATGCTGTCTCTCTACGAGGATTGGCGTGACGAGAGAGACTCCTTTTCTCTCTCTCTCTCTGTCTAGGATAAACACTTTAAATGTACATACTACGTACCCATTTCCTTATTATAATTTCTAAAAATATATACAATATAATGCTACAACAAACAAATGATAAACATGATAAAGGAAAAAGAAAAGAAAACTACAACTTTCCTTTTCACCTCCTCTTCACACTCTGGCTTCTTTCACCTTTTCTCTTTAGTACTTTTTTTGAATTTCTGCTGGCTTTCTCTGTCCATTCAAAGGGTGATGTGGGAAAAGGAGGGAACTTCTCTCAGCCTCAGTTAAATTTGAAATGTGGGTCTCTTGGGGGACCCTTTTTTCTCTGTACCTCTCTCTCTTCCTTTCTTTTTGTTGTTGGGTTTTTCCTTTACGTTTCTAACTTTATATATATAGCGCCAATTTGCATTAGTGAAATTTTTTATACCACTACACTGCCAGTATATAGGAAACCATGCTAGTCCTATTATTTTAGGTATGGGTGTAAGGTTGTTGTAGAATATTATATTACAAGTGCAACACAGTGAATAAAAAAGAAACAAGGTTAGATTGAGATCTTCTTTTGCAGCTTTTCATCATCTTGGGAGAAAATTTATCTTATAACTGCATCATGCCACGAAAATTTTACTATATACATAGATATTTGCAAGTCCCAACAAGTGAATATTATTATTAAAAGACAGCTTTTTTGTTTTAATAACAAAATCATACTTAATAGTAATTAATTATCAGCAGAACAAAACATCTATTGGCATCTTAGAGTGGCCTTTAGAAACATTGGGTGATAAAAAGAGGGTGCAGTGTAACTGTAATCTCGAGAGAGAGAAAGCAAGGAAGTGGAAATGAAAAGCTAAAAAAGCTGTCCTCGATTCAAAAAGGAAAAAATAATAGTAAAAAGGAAAAGAAAATGAATGACAAGGGAGTATAAAGAAGGAGGTTCGGCCTGCTGTCTTCTTTCTAAAACTCTACTAAGCACTTTCTAAGCTCTTCTTCAATAATATCAGTCTCAGTCTATTTTCCTTTGGGGTGGTGTGATATCATTTCAAGTCATCTAAGTTCACAGTTGCTGTGTTTTCTTTCAGCTGGGAAGAGGAAGGGCAACTGCGTTTTTTCACTTCACAAAGTTGTTAAGGTACAAAGAGAAGCAAAGCGGGGTGGGGTGGTGCTAAGGTTGGAGAGATAAGCATAAGAAACAAAAGTAGAGAGGAGAAGAATTTTGGGCCCACAAGATCGGAGACTTTCACAA
>NW_018397256.1:2530765-2554741 GCF_002168275.2 Theobroma umbraticum | reverse complement strand
TTTTTTTTTAATTTCGTTCAAGAATTTTAACTAATCTGATGAAAAAGATGTCAATTTTGGTAGAGGTTCCTACCTTGTAACTCGTGCAAGTTACATGGCTAGGCTTATTGTATCTTATGGGCCATCGTGCAATATAGCCTCTTCGCATCGGTTCCTTCTTATCGCTGAGAGGATTCATATTGTCTTCAGAGAGCTACCAATGCCTATTTTGTGCCTCAATTTCTTATTCTGACAGCTCAACAAGAGTAAAATGATCCTTTAATCCTTTCTTGAGATACAATTATTTAACATTTTTCAACTATTTGAGACAATACCCTATGAAACATTGCTGCAAAATTTGTCCAACACTTCTCAAATCGATGGCTTGGATCGTCCTGATGCAAACTCTAAGAGAAGGAAGCAAAGAATTCCTTTCTCACTCTTTTGATGTTTCTTACATGTTATACCCAAGTTATGATGGATGAAGAAAACGTTGAGGTGAAGAAATGGGAGAAGGATCACAACTGCTTTAGACATTTTTTACCCAATTGTCTTTCTAACACTTTGTATGACTATTATTTCCAAACTTATTCTTCAGCAAAGAAAATTTGAAAGGCCCTGCAACAAAAATATGACAGTACTAGAGAAGTTGCATGCAAAAAAAAAAATTCATGAAAACGAATTTCTTTTTAGAATTAGATATAATGGGGGTCTTGAACTTGAACCAACAGTTACGGGTGAACATGAAACTATTAACTATAAATTACCAACAAACTATAAAGCAATTTAGTTTCTAAACCCAAAAACAGGATGAATTTGTGAGTCAGCCTATTACAAGTAAAAGAGGAAGAATAGTGAAACACTTTGGTATTGACGATCACGTGTTCAATCAATAATGAGATGGATTCTTTAAACAAACAAAACTTAGAAATTAGTTAAGTTACCATCGGATTGTAATGCTATAGAGTGTAAATGGGTACTCAGAAAGAAGTCAAAGCTTGATAGCTTAACTGATATATATAAAGCGAGGCTTGAGGCTGGTAGTCAAAGGTTTTATATAAAAGGAAGACATTGATTTCTTTGATAAATTTTCTCTCTTGAGCAAGATAATATCAACAAGAGTTTTAGTTGCAGTTGTTGCCATCCATGACTTGATAATTTATCAAGCGGATGTAAAAACAATTTTCCTAAACGGAGTATTGGAAGAAGAAATTTATATAGAACAATATGAGAGTTTTCTTATACCAAGTTAAACAAAAAAAAAAGTTTGTAAATTTTTAAAATTTTTATATGGTTTGGAACAAGATCCAAAGACAGTGACATGAGAAAATTGACATATTTAATTTATAAGTTTTAAAACCAATGAAAGTGATAACTGCATATATTATAAATTAGATTGCGATTCATGTGTTATAATTTGTTTATACGTTGACTATCTAAATTTTGGTTACAAATCTTGAGATTATAACGGCTATCAAAATGCTACTTACTGATATTTTGACATGAGATTTAGGGGAAACGAATGTTATTCTTGACATGAGGATCTTATGCTTATGGTATTTTCTAAATCAATCTTATTATATTGAAAACGTTTTCAAAAAATACGAGTTTTTTATTGCAAACCCATGTGCTCTCCTTTTGATCTAAATACATATTTATTGTCCACAAAAAATGATCAAAATATGTGTAACCTAATGGAATATGTTGGTGTAGATAATTGACTTTGGCTTCTAACTTATTATTTCTTTAAGAGTTGTTTTAGAGCTTAATGCTATACAGAGAATAATGATGACAAGTAGAATAAGTGGAACAATTCAAATGGAACAGCTAGAACAAGTGGAATAAGTACTTCAGTAGAACAACTAGAGGAAGTAGAACAACTACTTCATGCGAATAGCAATGAAAGTAACTAGGAATAAGTTGGAAGGTTCATTGATTACTTTCACCTTGGTATGTTTTGAAGTTTGGTTTGGTGACTTAGATATGGAGGTAGTTAAGAGGCCTTTCTCTTAACCTTTTTCGGAACGACAAGTGTTTCTCCCTCTCACTCTTACCATTTTTTTTGTGCTGGAAGTTCCCGTAGGGCTCAACTACCTTGTAATTGTTTTAATAATAATAATAATAATAATAATAATAATAATAAATAAATAAATAAATACAGCAAGGTTCTCTCACTTTTACCTTGTTCTCTTGTATCTTTTCACATGCACCTTTTTCTTTTACCTTGTTCTCTTACAGTTTTCACAAACATTTTCTCTTTTTACTCAAGAATTAGTCTAATTATATTATTAAAAGCTATAAAACCCACAACTTCAATAATTACATAATGAGTTTCTAACTGTTATATATTATATGCAATAAAATCACTACTTTAATATCTAAATAATGGGTTTTAGTAACGGTTACCCATTACATGCAAGCGTTTCTCAATAATGTTGTTTATTATGTATATTAAAACATATTCTTGAGTAGCTGTCTCTTCTAATACTATATATAGAGCCTTCACAATTTATTTTGGAGGAGACCTTTCAAAGTTAGTACAACATATTTTCACTCAGATATTCTCACTTTATTTATCTTCCATCTGCCACAACTCTTAATACTTTAAAGGCTACTCCAATCTTTCTCTCCACTACCTCTAGTACATACGTTTCCTTATTTGCAACACTTCCTCTTTCATTCTCAAGAGTCTCTTTTTACATTTTAACAACTCCACTAAAAAAGAGTGATTGCATTAGGTAAAATGTTACTAGCTAAACTTTAGGTTACTAGAAAAAATGGACAGTTCTACTAGAAACCAAGATGCACTTGTTCCCATGTACATCCAAAAGTTGATGAAAATAATCCAAGCTTCTCAGAAAAAGGATGCAACGTTGGAAGACAACAATAAGAGGATGTTGGAGACAATATCTTAACTTAGATCCTCTACTACCACCATTTCTCAAGCTCAACCTATACACCCTAATGAGAGTGCACTTGATGGAGTCTTTCCTCTAGTTGTAAACACCAATGAGAATGGAGGAAATGGAGAAAATGCAACTAATGCAATAGGTTTTGCAAATCTCAATTTGATCAACTCCTCTGTGTTAGTTACAGTAGCACCTACCTTTACTGTAATAATCCTACTAGTCCTTACCAAAGGATTTATGACAATGGAGGAGCTTCAAATGTTGCTAAATTAGAAGAAGAAGATTTCTGAGTTTGATCTTAAGTTGCCTTACCCAACTAGTGTGGTCACAAAACCATATCTTAAGGACTACACTAGCCCTAAGTTCAACCAATTCAATAGAAAGGTAGGAGATGCACAGAAGCATGTCTTGAAATTTGTGGAGACTCTTATAGTGGCAATATAATATAGGATGAAGACCTGAAGTTGAAGGAGTTCTCCAAGTCTCTTACTGAAAAAGCTAATACATGATATGTTAATCTCACTCCTGGTTTTGTTGAATCTTAGAGTCAAATTTGTTTGATGTTTAAAGAAAAGTTCTTGTTTACTCAAGAAAAGGTTACTCTCATTGATTTGGGAAAAGAATGTCAAAAGTCCAAGGAAAATCTTATGGAGTAAATTCAATGCTTCAAAGATAAGGTGTTAGATATACAAAAGTCTCATGATGAGAATGAGTTGGTAAAGGTTTGCATTCAAGGCATGTTTAATGCGTATGGGTTGCACTTTGGAGAATTTACATTTTCCAACCTTCGTTACCTTGATAGAAGTTGCATGAAGGACTAATAATATGGTTTATAAATAGAAAGGAGTTATTCACTTCGATAGGAGGAATACCTAACAATGAATGTCATTTAACGAGGAGGTAAAGAAAATAGAGGTTTTTTTAAAGTGAATTCGGGTTGCAAAAAGGATATCTTGAGAAGAATGCCAGTGATGAGAACATCTCTTTTCCACTATTCTCAATACCTCTAGATATAGTGAAAGTGTTTATCTAAAAAAAGGTCAGGGATGGACAAGTGAACTTACCTTACACCCATAACCATCAACAGAGGAAGAGAAGACCAACACAAGGTACTGCAATTATCATCAAGCAATTGGTCATCCACTTGCTAAGTGCATAAACCTTCGAAGAATAATCCATCAGCAGGTGAAGCGAAAGAGGTACTGATTGGAAACATTAACGGCTAGAACAATCTATTTTCCACTCATCCAAATCTTTAAGGGAAAGTGAACATAATAATTCATACTCACTATAAGGATCTTTTTTCTTCAAACACTCAGATTAAGATGGAAGTGAAGCTACTTTGATTACTTCTTTGATTGCTAGCTTGCTCATGGAGGCATCTAGCTTCAAGCATTTCTTTGGTCTCTTGGATTATTAGAAAAGGCAAGAAAAAAGTGGTTATAACACTAGTATAAATGATAACTCTATGATATAGAGTTATTTGGTCTTAATTTTGATAGTAAATTGACTTAGTTCTTGTAGTAATGCATAAAAATTAATACATTTTATTTAATTATTTTAAGTTAGTTAATTAGGTGAGTCAATTTAATCCTAGTTAATCTCGTGTTTAAATTGATGGTTATGTGCCTAAGAAAATCTACTATTGATTAAATTGTTCTTTTTTAGTTTTGCCTTGAAGAAGGACTTTTAATTTGACAAGGAGAGTGCATTTTAGATGCAGACTTTCACTATACATGTCTTGTTATTTTGACTATAAATTACTCTACAGAAATCCAAATGAGGTTATTTTTATATCATTAGAAAGCTAAGAGAAAAAAATATAACTTTCATATTTACTACTTCACTCAATTCGGCTTGAAAGGTGGTTAAAAACTTTGTCAAAATTGAAGCACTATAGTAGTCCAAGAAAGAGGAAGTGAGGCCATAGCCTTGGAGAGGGGAGGTCGTGGTGCCCTAACATGAAATTCATAATTTTTTTCACCTTCAGATGGTCAAGGCCGTGGCCTAGGAAGAGGCAGGCCATGATGCTTGTAGATTTGCCAAGAAATCCTTGTTTAAACAGACTTTTAACTTGACCCAATCTTGAGCCTTATTTATACAACCTTTTAGATGACTTTTAGAGGCACGAAAAACACAAGATTCAAAGCTAAGATTCAACCACAAAATCATTAGAAAAGTATCATTGGAGCATAGAAGAAATTGAAAGATTCAAGAAGATTTAGAGATCAAGATTTCAACTTTTGAAGTTTCTTTATTTTTTTCGTTATTCTTTATTTTTCTTGGTTTGGTTTCAATGTTTAAACTTTATTTAAGGATGATTTGTGACATTATAGGTAACTAATTTAGTTATCTAAGATTATAATTGAACTAAATACATAGTCTGAATTATTTATCTCTCTTTTTCTTATGTTTAATGGTATTAAGTTGTTTATACTATTGTGTTTTTAATGTTTCTAATTGTCAAGCCACCAATTAGATTGAATTGGAAACCTAAGTTAAAACTTGACAAGGGAGATTTAGAGTAAACCTTAAATACAATACCGTATAATCGAATGTACTTAGTTAATTAAGTGATTTGATTTGCATATAAGGTAAACATACATGCATAAGCCATATATAGCTAAGATTAAAACATGAATTTAATAAATCTTTTTTCAATTTAATTTGTATAAGCATTTAGTAAGTTAATGAAGAGAGATATTTTTATGAGAAACTAGACAAAGACTGGTAAGTAATTTAGGCCTCTAGATTAGCAACTTAACCCATTAAAGTAAGTTAAGAGAGAGATACGAAATTCAAATGAAGTATCATAATTTTAGGTCTAGTAGTTGATTGAGTTTTTAAAACAAATTTGCTAATTAATTTTATATTAGTTTTAGTTTTAATTTGTTAGATTTAATTTTGCATTTTAATAATTTACATTTAGTTGTTTGAATAAGATTAGGGTGTGCTAATTTTAATAGTTAATAGTAAGAATTAATTTAATTTTTTGTGGGATCGACACTATACTTTTCACTATATTGCTTGTTTAATGATACGTGAACTTGAATGAATAATTCGACAACAGTAGATAGTTGAAAAGCAATGTGGGGAGTGCAACTTAGTGGGACAACCTATGAGGAAGATGGTTGGCTTATTAGAATGCTATAGTACTCACAAAAACATATATGTGTACACTTCATCGTTATTATAACAAGCCTCACTACGTGGAAAGCACTATTAATTGATATCTTATTAATAGAACATTCATTAATGATGGTTCTTCAATGAGTCTCATACCTCTATTCACCTTGAAGGCCATAAACATAAACCTAAAATGCCTACGTCATCTTATGACCATCATTTCTTTTAACACCACAGAGATCATAAGATTTTATATTGGTTCAACTTTCTCTAGTGTCTACATCCACTCCCTTGAAATACTAAGAAAATTCAAAACAACTTAAGGAAATGTGTTTTTGACAAGATTAACCAACAACTCTTGCAATGGTTTTGCACAAGCTCAACCAAAACTCTCAACAATGCCTTTTAACAGAAGCAAGCATAACTCTCAACAATGCCTTTCCACAGGAGCAAACACAATCCTTAACAAATAACTTTTCAAGGTTAAGCTAGAACCTTTACAAGATGAGTACAAAGTAAAGTAAGAAAATGCCTCACAAATGTTGGATGTTAAGAAATTTAAGCTTGAGTCCAAAGAGAAGAAATATTTTCTCCAGGATTTTCCAGTGAATAATTCTTCAAAGCTTGATGGAAGGTTATGATGAATGCTAAAGAGGGAAAATAAGCTTTAAGATTTCTCTCTAGGCTTTTCTAAGTGAGTACTGGTCTTTTCATACTTTCAAATGACTTAAGAGTGACCTTTTATAGCTGGAGTGAAGTTCAAAGCCATTAGACATAAGTTTGAATTAAATTTGACCATTACTAAAGCTTGAGGGTCAACTACAATGCTCCTAAGGTCAACCATGTTCTTCAAATTTCTCAAATTAGGGTTCTATAATTGAGTATAACCTTCCTTTACTCGATCCAGTTCTCAAGAGCGTGTTTTTGCTAATCTGGGTTAAGGTAGTTGACTATGGTGAAGCTAAGGTCAACTATATTTTTCATTTTCCCTCTTTTTTCAAGCATCAGTCTTGCTAGGTTTGACTATGTCTATGTAATTCTTCAATTTTTTGAGCTTTTTGTTTCAGGGTTGACTATAGACAAGTCAGGGTCGACTACGCCTTTGTGTTCTTCAAGTTGTCCACGCATTCTATTGTTGGATTGACTTGAATTTTTCTAATGTCGACTCCTGACTTGTTTCTTGAGGATTCCTTGACTTTTTAGTGCCTGTCTTCAACTATTTCTTCCTTGCCTTGTTTCTATAATGAAATAATAATTCAAGGCATGTGTGCTCTTTGTTTACTTAGTTGAATATTCATTGTTTAAAAGCTTTTGTGATATTTTCTAATGATGCATGGCTTTTCAAACTATTTTGTGACTTAAGGGATGAAAAATATGATTGAGAAAATTTCAAATTGGACTCAAGATATCATGCAATTTTTGTCTAATCAAAACATGATGTAACTCAAGACTAACAATCTCCTCTTTTTTAATATGACAAACACATGAGCATATTGCATTTGAAATTTCATGAAACCTCCCCATCACTCTATTAGTTTTTATGCCCTTGTGTTAAAAATATTTAAGTGTATGTGAGAAGAGTATAAGAAATGAATAAGAACTTTAAAAATTTTCCCGTTCAACTTATGCATGAAGTTCAAAAATGTTTTCAAAAATATTTTCAAAAATTTCAACTTTACATACAAGAGCATTTCAATGTGCTCATAAACCCCCCCTCCCTTTACTCTTTTGTTATATAAAAAAGGAATAGAAGTATGAGTTTTAAGTAATTAAACTCAAGAAACAATGGTTTGTGAAAATCATCGAGTATAGATAAACATTAAGGCCAATAATAATCTCTAACCATCAAATCAAAATCATAAGATAATGAATTAAGATATATTTCCATGGAAATGTATTGTATTAAGAAAATGAGAAATACAGCCATTCATCATAATTTGAAAGCAATAAATCAAGATATATTCCAATCAATATGTATTCAAGCAAGCATAGGAAAATATATTCATTTAGCATATCCAAGGAGCAATATGTATAAGTAAGTCATAATATATTTCAACTTAGGATGTTCAATTAAGCATGAAGACATATGTTCAACCATTGCAATTAAAGCTTAATATATGTCATCATCAAGAATGCCACATATAGATAAGCATTTATAAGCAAAGTTTGGACATTTCATCCTTTAAGTTCAAGTTGAATGTACACATATAAAAACAAGCACAATCAAGGATAAAGCATTTATAAGTATGTAGATAATGTGAACATGTGTATGAATAAGATGTGTGCAACCTATATACAAGTATGTTCACATATTCATTTGAACAAATAATAGTGAAAGTTACCAATAAGAAAAAAATTGAATACACAACCAATTATGCAAATATATTCACAAATATGTGCACAATCAAGTACAGTAAAGAGCATGGCAATCATTATTCAAGCACAAATGTGAGACATTATTAAGCACAAATTTAATATGATGTTTTAGAGATATTACCAATAGAGATGAATACCACTTGTTGAGATTTTACCAAGATTATTGTTGAAGATTTCAAGTGCTCAAGAATTATAGTACATTGTCAATGGTTAACTCCCCCTTAAACATTCATTAGATCAATTCCAACAAGGAGAGGGGATTAAATGGTTGATCACATTAAAGCATAATCTTAACTTCCTTTATGAGGCAGATATGGGGATAAATCATGAACGTATGATAGATAAATGTTACAATGGATAATCAACATGTTAATTACATACTCAACTATTCATGGAACTAGAAAATATGAGCATTTAAATAAATATTCAATATATGCTTCAAACACTCATAATTTAAGAAGTGTATGCACATTAGTTCCAATGCATATCCAAGATATCATTTTTCATTAAGCATCTTTTTCAATCATGCATTGTCCAAGCACTATTAATCAAATATTTTAAAGAAATTCTCTAAAATATATAAGAACAACAATTTAAGAAAGAATTTTCTCAACAATAGCATGTCATCAAGAGAATGTCATCATTAAGCTTTTTTTGGTAATCTCTTTTCCACAATATTTTCATACTAGAATTTTAGTAAGTTTTCTCCAAAATATGTATTAGACTATTAATTCAAGAAGAAGTTTTCTTATGAAGACAACATCATTATCAATGAGGCATTGCCAAGGCATTTTGCACTTATTGTAATCATTCATGAGAATTTTATGATCAAGTAGGTACAAGCATGATCACATGTAATAGCATGGCTATCTTTATCAATTATGATTTTAATTACTTTTATAGAAATGCAAGCAAGATTTCAATTTCAAAACATATAAATATATATTTATCAAGAAAATGAAAGCATTGAATTTCATTTATGTATGTTATTTCTTAATGATCCATGATTTATGAGTGATACCAATTGTTATGAAATATTAAAAATAAAGTGCTCAACTTATGAATATATCTAACGTAAGAATGCAAGCATCAATGAATACCAATTATTAAGATTCAAGAAATAGCATTCAACTAAGGCTCATTAAATATTCATTGTTAACTCAAGCTCTAGGCCATTTGTCATCATAAACCAGGTCATTCATGGAAGTCTATAAGCTAATGTTGGATATACATAAGTCTTTAAATCATGTAATCGTTTAAGCTCATAAAGGACAAAGTTAACACTCAAAAGCACATTTAAAAGATTCTTCAACTATGTCAACACAATATATATCATGATCTAAATTGATAATTTAAATTTCTCATTTAAAAACATAACCTAAGTCAAGTTATAGACTTCAAATCTTTAGTTCAAGCAAGATGAGATATCATGTGAGCATGTCACTTGACCAAAATGATAGATGAACCAAGAATAATTCTCATGAAGTTGAAAGAGTTCATCATAATCAATTTCATATGCATAATGAAGGAGTTAATCTTGAAATCATCATTTAACACAAACATAAAACATTTTTCAAGAGTTGTTCTTAGACAAAACATTTGAACATCTCAACTTGTAAGAAAAGATACTTCAATTCAAGCACATGAATAGTCTAATGGATCAATAAGTTTAAGCATTTTCATTATGTGATACACTTATTCAAGCTATAGGTCAATATAAGCTCATATTACCATCATTTCATCCTCATCAAATCAATTGTGTTCAAATGTGAATGTGCATCTCATGCTCACATTTCTTGCAACCAACAATTTTGCACAATCAATATTCAAACATATATTTTTAAGCAATTGCAGAGTAAACTACACTCAATGATCAAATAAGTAATTCATATCTAATCAAATTTCAAGTATTCTTTAAATTTAAAAGAAGTAAGGAAGTAGATATCACTAATTTTTTATTTGATGTTCAATCTTTGAATTGTTCTTCCTTGTTAATGATACCTATAAAGATCACTTTCATTTCACATTTGGTATCCAAATTGCTTTCAATCCTTGAGGGTTAGTCTCAACAATTGTATGGATAAAATCAATATCATTAAAGAGAGTGTGAATAATGAATGCAATAAAACTAGATAGATTCATGTGACTTCCTACTTCTAATATCTTTCCTTTCCTTTCAAAATATTTTTCAACATTCTATTTTCCTTTTCTAATCATTCACAATTTTGAAGTATTTCAACATTAATTTTTAGTTGAGTGTTTTCTTTTACCAATAATTCATTTTTATTCTTAAGCTTAGAGATTTCCTCTTTTTGGCTAAAACTAAGATCTTGAAATGTAATAGTTAAGTCTTCAAACATATTTGCCAATTCACTATTCGTAAAGTTATGTTGTTCATGGGAAGAAGATCTTACCTCATAGCTTAGTTTTGAAATCCAAAATTTGATGTTCTCTTAATCATCACTTGATGAGCTTTCATCTAAGAAATCATCTTTTTCTAATTCTTTTTCAATTGGTTACCCATATAGTTCTTCTAACTTGTCCCATATCTCCTTAACATTTCCAAAATTTTGAATTTGATTACATTGCCTCTCTCTAAGAGCACGAATGATGGTATGCATGGCTTTGGCATTGAGCTCAATTAAATCAAGATCACATGAATTCCAATTTACCATGTCTTTCTCTATTTTGTGTGGACCATTTTCAGTTTGCTTCCATGTTTAATAATCATTTGCAATAATGATGTGTCTCATTCTATATCTCCAAACATGAAAATCTTCACCATTGAAATATAAAGGCTCTAAAGGTGATGATCCTTCTTCTAATGTTGATTTATTGGAATTAGTTGCCATGTCTTGGAATTTGTAATCATCAAGTGCCATTAGATAAATATTTGCAATTTCATCATCCTTCTCATCTTAGGAAACATCAGTATCTCTCCAAGTTGACATCATCCTTTTTTTCTTAAAAGTTCTTGAAGCATTCATATTTAGTGTGGTTTAGCCTTTTTTAATCAAAGCATATCAAGTGATCTTTTATATGTTCTTCCTTAAGCATATCCCTCATTGTAGGTTTCTTATTTATGAGGTTTTTCTTTATGAATTTATTAAATTTCCTAACTAGCATGGTTATTTCCTCCTCATTTTTACTCTCATTTTTGGTGCTTATATCTTCTTCCTAAACTATAGATTTAAAGGCTATTCCTTTTTCCTTGATGTCTTCTCTCTTCGATTTCCTCTAACTCACTTTCATGTTTCAAAGTCATCTCATAGGTAAACAAGGATCCTACTAGCTCTTCTAGCTTAAAATTGTTAAGGTTTCTAGCTTCTTATATGGCCATTAGTTTAGGTCTCTAGAATTTAGGTCAGTTATAAAGGACTTTCTTGACAAGTTGGGCATTGGGAAAGTCTTTCCCTAAAGTTTTCAAAACTCAAAAATTTGGTAAATCTCTCAAAAATTTCATTTATAGACTCATCTTCTTTCATCTTAAAAAGCTAATAATCATGTGTAAGCAATCCAATCTTATATTCCTTGACTTGGTTCGTTCCCTCACAGGTGGTCTCTAGAGTGTCTCAAATTTGTTTTGCATTTTCACATATAGACACTTTATTAAACTCATTAGCTCCAAAGGTACAAAGAAGAGTATTATAAGCCTTGCAATTTATCTGAATTAATTTCTTATCTTTATCATCCCATTCTTTCCTAAGACTTAATGACTACTTAATTTGCCATCTACCTCTTTACTTGGAACATATGGACCATTTAACATAACATTCCAAACATCTAGGTCTATGAATTGTATAAACATATTCATATATTTCTTCTAATAAGAATAGTTAATACCTACAAAGAGAGGCGGCCTTTGGATTGATTGCCTTTCACTAAACACAATTGTCGTAACCTCCATTTTGATGATTTAAGCTTCTATTACAAATCACTCAATGTTGTTAAACTTGCAAAATTGAATCCTAGATCTAATATCAATTATTAGCAGTATAAGCTCAAAGCAATATATACCAAGAAAAGGGTGAATTGATATTTAAGAATTTCTTTTAAAACCAAGTGTAAAAATCAAATCTTTTGGCAACCAAAAATTCTTTTTGTGTCAAAAGCAAAGTAAAAGATTTTCCTACGGCAAATGCAAGCAATTAACCACAATGCAAAAATTTAAAAACATGACACAAAGATTCTATAGTGGTTTGGTTTTCTTTAATGCCTACATATACTCCTTTGAAACACCAAGGAATTTCAAATTCACTCAAGGAAATGTGTTTTTTATGGGATCAAGCGTTAAACCCTCACAATGATTTTTCACAAGATTAACCAACAACCCTTATGATGGTTTTTCACAAGCTCAACCAAAACCTTCAACAATGCCTTTTAATGGGAGCACTCATAACCTTTAACAATGCCTTTTCATGAGGGCAAGTACAACCCTCAACAAAGTAACTTTTCAAGGTTAAGCTAGAATCTTTACAGGATAAGTACAAAGTATAGCTAAAAAATGCCTCACAAAGGCTGGATGCTAAAAAGTTTAAGCTTGGGTACAAAGAGAAGAAATATTTTCTCAAGGATTTTCAAGTGAATGATTCTTTAAAGCTTGATGGAAGACTAAATGAAGGCTAGAAAGCGAAATAAAGCTTTAAGATATTTCTCTAGGGTTTTCCAAGTGAGGTCTGGTCTTCTCTTTCTTCAAAATGGCTTAAAAGCCGCCTTTTATAGCGAAAGTGAAGTTCGAAGATATTAAACACAAGTTTGAATTAAATTTGGCTATTGTTGAAGCTTAAGGGTCGACTACAATGCTTATAGGATCGACTATGTTTTTTAAATTTCTCAAATTAGGATTCCATAGTTGAGTATAACCTTACTCTACTCAATCCAATTCTTGAAAGTATGTCTTTTGTTGATATGGGCCAAGGTAGTCGACTATGGTGAAGTTAGGGTTGACTCTGCTTTTCATTTTTCCTCTTTTTCATGTATTAGTTTTGCCATGGTCGATTATAAAAAAGCCAAGGTCAACTATGTTTGTGTAATTCTTCAATTTTTGAGCTTTATACTCCAAAGTCAGCTATAGACACGCCAAGGTCAACTATAGCTTTGTATTCTTTAAGTTTTCCACTCATCTTACCTTTGGATCGACTTGAGCTTCTCTAGCGTAGACTCTTGACTAGTGTCTTGAGGATTCCTTGACTTTTTGTCACCTTTCTTCAACTATTTTTTCCTTACCTTGTTCCTATAATCAAATAATAATTCAAAGCATGTATGCTCTTTCTTTACTTAGTTGAATATTCATTTGAAAGCTTTTGTGATATTTTTTAATAATGCATGGCTTTTCAAACAGTTTTGTAATTTTAGGGATGAAAAATATGATTGAGACAATTTCAAATGCTTGAACTTAAACTCGAGATATCATGCAATTTTATCAAATCAAAACATAATATAGCTCTAGGCTAACACTGTAGAATAAAACTCCAACATTACAATTCTTCCAGCAGAGGTCATGCTTTTTCTTCTTTTTTGTTAATAACCCAAAGAATCTCTTCTTTTCTCTACATCCTAGCCTTAACCAATGAGTCTACTAACTCATTGTCAAATCTCAGTACTTTCATAAAACACATAATATTAAACTCTATCTTGAAGAATTCCATATTCATCATGATGGCTCAAATATCCCAAGGCACTGTAGTTGGCTTTATAGCCCACTTTGCATCATGCTTCGAGTCATTTTCCACAATAACCTTATCAATATTACCTCACCTCGAAACCACAACAATTTGGAAGGCTTTTTTTTGTATTTGCATCAAGAACCCAACATATATGGAAAAATGAATTAACAATTTACCTTCATCATCCCTAATAGCGCCACCTATATCCATCTTTTCCAAGTTCCCTCTTAAAGCCTCATCCATATTAAATTTAACCATTCCATTCTGAGGAGGTTGCCACGTCTCATCTGGTTTCGTAGTTTTTATTTTTCTAGGGTGGACTCCAAGATTTACCATTATTATTAACTCTATGATAAATATATTCATACTTGACCACTTCGTGCTAGCCCATCATGTAACCTGAAGTTTGAAGGTATCATCATACACTTGCTCACTATCCCAAAGTTTGCCTTGAAAATGCATCATTTCTCGCAAGCCAAATAAACCATACTATAGCAAAAAAAAGCCATCATCCATAAATCACCATTGCTTAAACTCTTGGCAATATCATTTTAACTAAGAAAATAAATAAAACAAGGTCATGATGGTTCACCCATTTGAATCCCCAATTTTTCAGCCTCTCAACTCCATAACATCCATGCCTCAAGGAATGCAAAAAATAAGTGGCCAACAAATTCAAGCTCCTTTTTACATTAAAGACAACATGTTGCATCAATTTTAAGGATACCCCTTCGCAACAAAGTTTCTCTAACAGCGACCCTCCTTTCACTTAATTGCCAGCCAAAGACTTCAACTTTGGGTTATGCTAAACCTTTCCAAAGGTCTTTCTTTATGTTCTTGTTAATGGGACACCTATTAAGGCAATTTTCAAAATTCTTGTACATAAAGAAGTACCATGCATGAGATTTCCATTTTGCTTTTCTCTTATATGCAAGCTACATGATTTGATTCTTCATTATCTTGTACATTAAAAAAATGAAAATCATTCCAGCTGCAGCTTTATCGCTTCTATATTGGTTATGTTTCACTATTCATATTTTAGCCAAAGCTTAATAGCTCATAGTTTGACTAGAATAGGCCATAGCTGTAACCTTTACTTAGGAGTAAAGTAAATCATCTTTAGATTTAGAAATAACCTCCTTAACATAAAGTTGAAAGTTTTCCTTTGGTTACATACAACAATGTGAAAGTGTGAATAAGTATGCAACATACATATATTATTATTATTATTATTATTATTATTATTATTATTATAAAAAATGAGATATTCTATATCAATAGTGAATTGCTAGCTTAAGCGGGCTTACAAAAAAAAAATTAAAGCATCTAAGCCTAGCCAACTACATAATTCCATTGAGAAAAGTTTATATTCTTAATATTGGCAAATGCATCTAAATTTTCTCATATTTCAACCTCATGTTTTCTCAATAAAGCCATCATTACTGTAATATCTTCTAGCTCAACTTCCAAGAAAGAGTTGTCAACCTTCATTACCAAAAAAGAAAAAAGCTTCAGCTTTAGATATACAATTATTGAGGCACTTAAGTTTGAATCCAACGTTATAAACGTCATCTATAAACTATAATATTAGTTTTAGTTTCTCTAGTGAAGAACTTATCAATGGAGTATAAGAAATCACTAAAGCTTGACCCAAAACCTTCATCATGAAAGAAATGCCATCTACCCTCTCTAAAATATAAGTACTTAAAAACTCTTCACTTATATTTGGAAAAATAGTCTAAATATTCCATATGTTGCAATAAAACTTGAAAGTTGTGAAAGTCCACTTTTGTACCACTTTGTTGTTACATGAGTGTCAAAAACATTATTGACATCTTTATACTCAGGCACTAGGGAAGAAGAAGCATAAGGATTAACATGAGTAGCTCCAGTATCATTAGTAATAGTCCCAGCATCAAGAACACGCTTAACATTCGAAATAGCTACAACATCATCTTTAATAGCTCTAGCATCAAGAACAACCTTAAAAGTAGGAATAACCTTAATGTCAGGAACAACGTCATTGTCAAGAAAAACCTTAGCTTAAGTAACCTGTCGAGAAAGAACAATACTAGTTTCAACAAAAAGAATTGGAATAACACCAACAGAAGTAATATCTTAATATTTTTGTGCATGGTCTATATTGACCTCAGAGTATAAGAGACAAATAGAGCATCCAAATTAATAAGATCATTAAAGCAGCTTGTTAATGCATCTTGTACTTTAGAAGAAGTAACAACAACCTCAACCTTCTCATTAACATCAATAAAATCATTATCTGATTCATTACTATGTGTAGAGTCACATGACTCATCGTTAGTTTCAACTTTAGAAGTCTCTTATTTTTCGATTGAGTTCACTTTTACTCTTGTAATTGTTTCTCTATAAAAAAATAGAAACAACAAAATGAGGAAATGAATAAAAAAATTAAAAGAATAGGCAAAAGGTAAACTTACTCCTTGATACACATGTTTTGTTTTTGTTTGGCAAGTAAAAGTAAGCGGAGTAATAGGATTTGTAGCTTTGTGCTCATTTTCTCCTTCATGTTGGTGTTACTAACATGAAGGGTGTAGAGACGAGCTTTGAGATTAGCCATTGGCACAAAAAAATATCTCCATTCTTGAAGACACTTTCTCTTAATAAGCAAACCATCCAAAAGTATGAATACGTTGTCTATCAAAAGCTAAGACAGTACAAATTTTAAGTTTATCTAAACAAAGTTGAAGTCCTACCATGAGAATAAAGAAACACAAGAAGAAAATCTAACAGATGAAAAAGAGTCAAGCAGAGCTAGTTAGTGAAACCTAAACTAGCACACCACCTTATAAGGAGAATACATTTCATCACAAAAAGCATTTTTATCTCCACTTGGACTAGCACTCTCAATCACAAAAAGGTTGGGAATTATAAACCCATACACCAAAGTGAATATCTTGTGAGCCCATTCTTCTAGACTGTAGTGGGCAATAATCATAATAAATTCTAGAATCACCAAATGCCTTTCTAGGCTACACATAAGGTCTGGGACTAAATTCTTTTGTCACACCTATCACTTCAAGAATATTACCTTTTAGGATCTGATCATGGCATGTCTAAACTCTATAATTGTTCTTAGATAAAGGTTATTCATAGAAAAAGATGCAAAATGATATGCATTAGGCATAGGAGCACAAGTACTAAACCATTCCCATAGGCACATCTGAATAAAGAAAACATTTACATAAGTTAAAATTTTGTAGCGTTTAACCGATTCCACACTCTTAAGTTGGTTCAAGTCTAGCCTCTTATGTATTGCAAAGATCCTAAATACAATAAAGCTAAAAGAAAATGTATCCTTTAACAATATGTATTGCAAAACGAACGAGTGCTTAAGAGATACCATTATCTGGACACATTGGAAATATATACTGAGGCAACCAAAAAATTAATAAAGCCATTAATTCATGCTCATGGTCTAGGTACTCAAGAGGGCTATTCTCAACTTCTTTGGTGTTAAACTTCTTATAAAATATTCCTATCCAATTGGATAATCGTGCAACCTTCAAAATTTTACTACAGACTCTTAAGTAAATCAAGAAAAAATTCTCAAATACGTACCTCTTCTTTAAAAAGTTTGAAAGAGTGAAATCATTCTCCCTCAAAAAAAGAAGTTCTAAAAGAACATAGACATCCTCCAAAATGAAGGCAAATTCCCTCCATGCTGTAATTATAGTATGAGAAAAAGTGCTTCACTTTGCAAGAATAACATGCCATATATTCATTTTCTCTTTACGAATGTTGAACTTAGAGGTGACACATACATCATCAAGTACTCCAATAGTTGAGAGAATTTTAACGCAAGTAAAATTCTTCAACACCTTGTTTACCCAATTATCCTAGCTATGAAGAAATTGAGAATTGGAGTCAAATTTAGTACTGGGAAGTGGAAAGTCACCACCCTCAAACTTGAATTTCATATTTGATCACCCTAGAATATCAATTCTTTTATGAAGAGGTTCTTCTGAACATAGACAATTCCAAACATATCCAGCGGATTTAAAAGGATGTTTGTCAACTTGTCTAGCACAAACTTTTTCCTAAAAACTATATTTTCATTTTTTTAATAACTATGTTTTCCCAATATTCAAGAACAAGAGGAACTTTACTAATTTTTCCTACTTGAATCTTTTTGGGAGGAAACACTTCGGAATCAATATTCTTCCTTTTATGTGCAGTGATCTTTTTCCTCTTTGTAGCCATACCAAGTTCACCATAATAGATCTTCGAAGTGAAACACGTCCTATGCATAGAGAAAGATAGAAAAAGAAACCTACAAACATTGACGATGAAAAATGAGATAAGTATACTTGTACAATAATATTTTTATTAGCATAAATATTGAAAAAATAATAAAACTTATAATATATATATTGCAAAAAAAAGATTGATTTAATTAAAAAATGTGCGTGTGGTACAAGTAGGGCGCACAAGAAACAAGATGATTGCTTTTAAATATTAAAAATAAATTATTGTTATCTTCCTAAAAAAATGTTTGAGCATATACAAAAAAAATATTTCAATCAAAAAACTTCAACCTATGTGCGAAAGTTTTGTTTCATATTTCTATTATAAAAAAATTTTCATGCAAGGGGCAACAAGCAAGAAATTTAAAAGCAAAAGAAAGTATAAGGTACAAACAAGAAATAAAAAAAAATAAAGAGCAAATAAAACTTTTTTCATGATCTTATCAAATAAGAAAACAGAAAAAGTTAATTACTTGCTCAAAAAGATTCATAAAAGAGAAGAAAAAGAAGAAAAAAAACTTACTTTTTTTATAAGTATGCAATTATTATTGCTCAATGCCAAAGTGAAATGCTTTGGACTTATTGTTACCAAGAAATAAAATGGAAAAAAAAACTCTAGGTGCAAAAAAGCTTACATGTAGGGATATCTAAGCTTCAACATACAACTAGACAAAAAATATCTAAACCAAAAATAAATCAAACACATTCACCATGCTCAATCAAGACTAAACAAGCTTATACGAATATTAATTCCTTTAGACTATCTACCAATTGCTCTTTGTCCTAAACTAACACACACACACAATTACGTTGTCCAAACACAAAAACTAATGTATCCGAGCATAGGCATATTAACCACAAAGTAATACACAGTCGTAATCCCACACCTCGAAACCGCCATTAAACAAGAAACAACCAACATCCACCTCTTCTACATAATTTGAAATTTTGAATGACCCAAATCTCATCCAAATAAGTGTTTAGATTAACTTAAAATTCCTATTAACATGCAAATCCTAAATTAACAAAGATTCTTCAAAGAAAACTTTCACCACAATCGAACTACTCACCAAAGACTTGCAGTAATTCTTAACTTCTACCGACACTATCCTTGGCCAATTTATTAACTTCAAAGTTCCTCTCTTGTTTAATATGTGAAATTTTTTGATGAGGTATATCTTTCAAGTTAACAATCTAGATCATAAGTTGCCTTAATTTTTGTTGACTTTTTTGTGATTTAAGAATCCAATTAACTTCATTTAGTGAATCACTCTCGAACCATAACTTTGTTGAATGATGACCCAAGACTCCCAAGAACAACTAAAATGCTTCCCTAATAGCTGAAAGCTCATCCAAACTCGAATCCTCTACACCAATTGATCTTGAAAACCTTAAATTTATTCTACCAATATGATCCCTCAATAAACCTTCCATCCC
The DNA here is from genome assembly GCF_002168275.2 of Theobroma umbraticum. Taxonomy (NCBI): domain Eukaryota; kingdom Viridiplantae; phylum Streptophyta; class Magnoliopsida; order Malvales; family Malvaceae; genus Theobroma; species Theobroma umbraticum. Next base: position 2,534,965 of record NW_018397256.1, on the reverse strand, counting down.
TAACAATCTCGGATTTCCTTGAGCTGAACCATCTACATTATATTTATACAACCAACACCTGGAGAAAAAAAGATTCACAAAAGAAAAGAGGAAGAAAAAAAACTTACTTGCATAAAAATATTCACAAAAGAAATCCATTGCCTTGCTCTTAATTTTATTTTACCCTAAATTCTAGAAAGAAAACTATTACTTTATTCTAAATTTTGCTTTATTTTGAGTGTTGTCTTAATCTAAATGAAGAAAATTTTTCATAGTAATTTTGTAGTTATAAGGCATAGAGAATCAAAGTTTTTATAAAAAGATTAACTTTCCTTTTACAATTAATTGACTTGTATCTTGAAATTCTTATTTTATCTTATACATGAAAATATATTATTATACAATCAATCAAATATTACTCAAAATATTGGCATGAAACATTACATAAGACAGTAGCATGTTACTACCTAAAGTGTTACTACGTAAAGCATTACTGTCTAAAGCGTTACTACTTAAAGTGTTATAGTACAAGTTGTTACAACACAAAGTGTTACATTATAAAGTGTTATAATATAAGGTGTTATAGTACAACACAAAGTATTGTGACACAAGGTGTTACAATACAATGCATTACAATACAAAATAGAACTTTTCCTTAAATCAATACATAAAATTTTTTAAGAAAGAATTCTTATGCAAAGGCAAAATGTGAATAGTTGACTTTGACTGTTAACTTATTTCTCTAGGAGTTCTTTTACAAGATAATGTTATACAAAGAATAATGAGAACAACTAAAACAAGTGGAACACTATTTCATACGGAACAACTACTTCTAGCGGTACAACTAAAAAATGTAAAACAACTACTTTCATGTGAATAGTAGTGAAAGTAACTAGGAATAAGTGACAAGATTCATTAGTTACTTTCACCTTAGATGTTCTAGAGAGTTTGACTTAGTGACTTAGATATAGAAGTAGTTAAGAAGTTTTCCTCTAAACCTTTGTTCAAGTGTTTCTCTATCTCACTCTTACCTTGATCTCTTATTTATTTTCATTTACACATTTTTCTCTTACCTTGTTCTCTTTTAGCTTTTCATGTTTACCTTCTACTCAAGAATAAGTTTTGTATTATTAATAACCATAAAACCCATTATTTCAATAGTCACATAATGGTGTTCTAACTGTTATTCATTATATGCAATAAAATCAATATTTTAATATCCACAAAATGGAAGTTACCCATTATGTGCATTAAAGTTCTTCTCAATATTGGTAGTCATTACGTGCATTAAAACCTATTTTTGAGTAATTTTCTTTTCTAACATTATATATAAAGCTTTCACAATTCATTTTGGAGGAGATTGTTCAAAGCTAGTACAACACATTTTCACTTAGAGATTCTATCTCTAAATTCTCTCTCTCTAATCCTATTTTACTCACTAATTCTCTACCTATTCTCTTCTACCTACCACAACACCCAATACTTCAAAAACTGCTCTAATCATCGTCTTCATCAACTCAGGTACATCTTTTTACTTACCAACACTTTCTTTCTCCTTTTCATGAGAACCTCTTTACAGCTAGTAATCTTTGTAGCTTAAGCTACTGATTATACTCAACCCACAATTGGTTATGTTGTAAGGGTGCTAGCTAGATTTACATGTAAACTAAATTTAGAGCATTGAGTAAAATTAATCATGTAATGAGATATTTATGAAAGATTTTAAGTTTGGTATATTTAGTCAAAAGAATCTTGCTATACTAAAAGAATATAGTGATGCGAATTTGGAATGCTTTGGTTAGGGATTCTTTGTTTACCATTGGCTGTGTTTACATTTGGTGGTCAAGCAATTTATTGGAAGTCTAAATGCAACAAATCATAAGAAACTCTACCAGGGAGGCTGAACTTATAGTATTGGCCTGAATCTTTATTGAAGAAATAGGTTGGTTACATGATCTTTCATCTGAAATTCCAATTAGGGAAAAACCAATACACTTGTGTAATACATTATGATAGAACAACAACATGGTAGAGGTAACAATAACTAATGCAATAGAAGCTCCAAATTTATAAGAAGCAATTAACATAGTTATGTCAAATTTCATATAACTAACGGTACCATTAATGTTGATTTATTCAAAGTGGCAGTGTCTTGACAAAACCTCTTAACTAGAGAATGGATCTAGATGACATTAAGGAGGATGGGACCTTAAGTCCAAAGACGAATAAAAATCAACTGAGGCTACCCTAACTAGTGATTGGAGATCTCAAGAACTAGGTTCAAATGGAAAAACAAATCACAAAGTGGTTTGACTGACATGCACATTAAATAAACATAAAAGTCCATGCTTTATGGTGTAGCGCACGTTCCTTGTAATTGTAAAAGTTGAGTGTGTCCATAGCTCATTTACGGGGGATGTGGAGTTACATGAGCATCCTTGATAACTTCACCCCTACAAGTGTGGAAGGGAGGGCGCAATTTGGACTAATTCTCTACAACGCTCACTAATATTGGGATAAAAGGCCATGGCCAAAATGTGCTGGCCAAAGAAGCTAACGGTATGACATTGGAGGTCTATGATGTAATTCGTTGTTTTCCTTAAGCAGCTTATATATATATATATATATATATATGACGAACGTACCTTATACTTCAGTTTTCATGGATAAGGGTGTCTTTATTTTATCTACCCTACACCAAATTTTGGAAAGTAGAAGTTCGGCCCTAGTTCTCAAGTGTGGTAGAATCTATAATAATGAATTTGATTTTCATGGTTTTTAAACTTGCTTTCTGGTAGGCAAGGGCCCTCACTTTCAGAGCACTAAATAAAAGTCATGAACTAGCAATAAGAGCAGAGAAAGGGAGGCAAGTAAAAGAATTGGAATGTAAAGCTTTACAAGTACACCTAGTGATTTCTGTTATAGTCTAAAGGTTAGCATAAGCCATTAACAATTTAATACAAGTAAAAATCCGCTACTATCACATCCCGCCGAGAAATTAGAAGAACTGAAAACCAGCAATGAGTTGAGGAATCAGCTCCACTGCACTCCAGTAGCAGTGTGTCCATCCCCTGACTCAAACTTCACCACACCAACACTCACGACAGGAACCAGCCATCCACTTTTCATTGTATAAAAGAAACTAACTTGGCCTTAGATTCGAGACTTTCATTCCTTCTGTCCATCGACATGGTGAACCATGCATTGCACACGGGCCTCTCTGTAGCTCTCTTTCTCTTCAATACATTTTTTCCATTTTTCTACGACCCCCACATGGCTAAATGAAGAAGCCCCTCAAGGCCTTCCTTCTACTTATGTAATAGATTTTGGAACCCTAATGCCCCACACTTTTTAAGTGCTGCCGTCGTTTTAGTCTCACATTTACAAATTCTGGTGCCCTAGAAAATTTCTGCTATCAGTTAAATGACAACCTAAATACTTCCAAGTGCTGATTTAGTGAGGTAATCAAAGAACCAACATAACTACCAAACTGTCGAAGCAACTCCTCTAAAACATCAGCCAATATGGAGGGCTTAATGCCTACATAAAACACTGATCATTGATTCTTTCCTTGGCTAACGGGAAAGTTCTCTTCAGGCTGCTTCTGCCACAAATAATTTGTAGCTTCTATCCACCGTGGATGGACCAAAAACTTCTTCTCCTTCACAGCCCAGCGAGACTTTTCTGTCCCAGCATCTGTTGAAACAACATGTGTAACTGAAAGGTCAGTTTCTGTTGAGCAAGTAGCTCCTAACTGCTCTGCCATCTTCCACAGAGGATGACTCTCTGCTGGGAAATTTGTCGGAAAAACATGGCTGAAAACAATTTTACACCCTTTAAGCACTTCCTTCCGAACTGTTTTCAACACCTGTAGAGCAAAGAGGAAAGGCTCAAGTTGAACTAAATACAATGATGCAGATCCTCCAAAATTAAAATGATATTCACTCAATAAAAAGTTTGGTCGCTGGAAAAGAACCTGATTGTGAAATTTAAAAAATTTAAAAATGCCAACATGCATATTTTGAATCTCAAGGCCATGACAAAAAGTATACCTGCCTTACGTCTCTGCTAGCAAGATTGCAATCAAGTTCCTGCAAGAAGTTTCTTGTCAATAAAACCAAGCAAAACTTACAACGCAACATAACTTATAAAAAATAACATCTATAAGTAATAATACGTACATCAAAGAACATATGGTGGATTTGCCTAAGTGCTTTGAGA
>NW_018397256.1:2515493-2530755 GCF_002168275.2 Theobroma umbraticum | reverse complement strand
GTGCTCCATCAGGCTCACTTTCGTCACTCCTCAACTGAGAAAGTGACTTGCATTTGTACCCAAATTGATGACAACTTGAAGCAAAGTAATGATATCTTTCCATCAGTATCACATTGTCTTTATGCTTCATCCATGCCTAAAATAAAAAAAGATAGCAACAACAGAAAATTAGAAAACTATCAAATCTTTTTGGTGTTTTATCAAAGTTCCTCCATCAATACCATTCTACCCCTCCCCCAATTCTACTTTAGTTATCTAAGACAAGTATTAACTCTCACTGACCAAATTATTGACAACTTTATATATAAACCTATTTTTAATTCATGTACATTTTTGTTCCAAAAAAAAGAGGGAAAATTAACATATTAAACATTCTGGGAAAATTCATGCATAACGATTAATTACTTACAGAAATGTACTTACAACTTATAAGTAGATATCAGTGGTAGCTTCTTAAAGATACACTTACATTTTCTGTATCATCAAGAATCACAACAGCACTCTCTTGCCCTAGTACTACATCAAGACCCTTTTGGTGTTTCTGGGTGCCATCATCTCTTGAAATCACTCTATCACAGAAGTACTCTCTTCTGGGGTCAAGCAGTTTAGCCATTTCTAATGCATAGGGTCTATCACCCATTGTGTAAATATACATCTCAAACATTTCACTTGCTTCTTTGAGAAATGTGTGGACAAAGGGCCTCAATTTGGTCATCATATGCATAAAGGCCAACATGAAGAGGCTGCCTTTTGAAACATCTGTCCATAGAAGCCCAGAGAGCACAAAAAGTGTAAATCCACTAAACAAGCCAGATGACATGATATAAAGGAAGAAGAAAGACAAAGTATGAGCACCAAATAGTACACATCAAAAAATTGAAACTCATTAGGGATTTCAAGCAACACATATGATAAGGAAGTAAACACAAACTGGCTAGCTTAACTTCATTAAACTGTTGGTTTCTTCTAATTCATGTTTCTTGCTAATTTCCTGAGAATTACAATAATTTTAAATTTAGGATGCTTAGTCCTCAGAAAGCATCACATTTAATATATAGCACCGAGTTCAATTAATTCTTTAATAGTTAATTTATGTCACTAAATTTGATTTTAAAACCATAACTTCAATGTTATCTTTTGGCAGCAATTTATTCTCTTGGTCCAAGTGTTATTTCTTATTCCAGACCATGGCATTCTCCACCAAAATATAATCCACTCCATAAAACTTTCCAACAAAAAATTTATTGCATCCCATAAAACTGTTGCCAATAATTTAATCCCCAAAAAAAGGGGTACATAAGCTTGGTCCATCTAAAAGCACTATGTTACATTTTCTTGCGTTAAAAATTTCACCTAACTTTGGAAATTTGAATAAAAATAATGCACCATATACAAAGAAAAATATGCCAGTAAAAACATGCCCAAATATTTTTTCCATTCATAGGCTCAGTTGGTTTATGTTTATACTCACCAACAAGATCTGAAGCATAGGTTATTGGCCACATAAAATCTAACACATGCAAGCTGAAATAATAAAGCTAGTGGCCTAAAAAAAATGGCATCTCACACATATATATACCAAGCATTGGAATTCAGACAAAAATTGCAGTACCACAGCATGGAAAGCAGAAATTAAAGAGTTTAACAAAACATACCTTGAAGGGAATCAGATTGGCCCTTCAAATATTCTTCCTCGGGTGTTAGGTGCATGAGCTGAGTAGAATTAAGCAGTGTGTGATCTAAATCAAGGACTAAATAAAGCTTCTTATGACGCAACAAATTTTTCATGTCTGTGCTGCGTAATCGAACAATTTCATCGTTACCAAGCCTTAAACCCTGCAAGAACAATTGCTCCCCACATCTTAGTCTAGAGATAATCAATAAAGAGCAGAGCTAAATGATTCTCATTTGTATGATTGGAAACAAATGCTGCGAATGCCAGAGAAAAAATTTTGAATGACTGATCATAGCTAAATCAGAAAGACATCATGCCTCAACACATAAAATAATAAAATAAAGAAATAGTGGCAGATAGAAGATAATTCCATAAGCCATCATTTCAAAGGTGAATACCTTATGTATATACCCAAATGTTACACCAGATTCATCATCCAACCTTTGCCCACAAAGGATGCACATTTGTCCGAAAGAACCTGGATGCGTACATATATCCTTCTTCAAGGACACTTCTGCATGTATAACATGTCAAATAGCAAAAGCAAATAAATAAATAAATAACTAAACTGAAATTAAACTTAAATGGTTGATAGATGCAATATACGTATGTAAACCTTTTTCTCATTTTCATTTGTAACAGTAATTTCAAATTGATATGGGATGCATATGTAACTTTATCAGTGGCCTGTGATGTTACATCTGTGGAAACAGATATTTATCCTTGCCCACAAGCCGTTTTCTTTTAGGCATTTCAACAGTAGTTTCTAGGAAAAAAGTGACCATCGAAGAAAGAAAGTGTGTGTGGATGAATGCACACATTATTTAGACAGTACCATTCACAAGCAACTTCCATCAAGCTTAACAAATAAAGTGAATCAAGGTTTTAAAACTTTGGAAGTTTTAGTACTGCAATCCATCTAAACAGACAATTCATATTTGAGCAATTACCCATAATACACTAAATTAAAAGTAAAATATATACTAGTTCCAGCCTATAAATTGATCTTGTGCTGTATCTCCTAGATGCAATTGAGAGCTCAAGACACTTCTGACAATGTCACTAGGTAGTTAGGTGTGCAGAAGTTCAGAGAGTGAAAGGGATCAGAGTTCCAATTAAACTAGAGGACCAGCCAATCAATTAAAGAACTATACCTATCTTGTCCTCTATCAAACCCTGAGAGGTTGATCCCCAAGGTTCTTCAAGGTCTTCCAACTTCTCAGTCTTGCACCTTTTGTTCCTGCAAGTTAATTTGAAAGAAGAATTTTAGTTTAACCTGTGAATTTTACAAACAAAAAGGAGGCACCAAGTCCGATTCAAATTTCAAATGACATATTTAATAAGATGCTAAAATGATTATTACTCCTCAACTCTATCAACAACATAGCCAAAAGAATACCAAATTCATCACCATAGTAGCTCTTAAATCAATTGGAAACAAACCCAAACTCCAAAATCTCTTTTAACAATTCCTCAAGTTTATCTATGTACATTAACTGATACCTATCTAACGAGGATTCAATCCAATAGCATATTACAAATTTATAGGAACTAAACTAAGGAAAGGCATATGCTACTTGTATCCTTAGAAAACCTCGTGGGTCTTAAAATTATCACACTTTTCATGTAACAAAAGAGAATAAATGAATTTTTTTGAATAACATACTAAATAAAACAGTAAGACTTTCCCAATGAACATTAAAAAACAAAAAAGAATACATCACTTATTCCTTTTTTTATAGTAACTATAATAAATAAAGTTTAATCTTCCTAGCAAAGTACCTTTGACTATCAAGGTCATCATCATCATCATCATTATTATTATCATTATTATTATCACCATCCGCTTCTACATCTTCTTCGTCTGGTGATGAACCAGAAGAACCGACTTCCAGCTCAGCATCAAGCAATGCGGCAAAGTCATCGCTGCTAGACGAGTGCACTGGGGAATCAGTTACGAGACTCATCTGAAAATCACAGGGGCAATTAACAACAGTTTAATTTCACACAAAGAAGAAAAGTCAAAATGGCAAGAATCTATCTAATCTCTTCAAAATCATGAATGATCACCACCCATTAAACTAAACCTATCACCTTTTGGGAGAAGTAAAAACACCCAGATTAAAAATAACACATTAAATACATAATAAATCAATTCCAGATTCAATTCAGCAAAGATTAAATTACCTGATTTAATGGATTGTTAGAGAGAGAAAGAAAAATTCTTTTTTGGAGAGAAAGAGGTGGGTGATACGGACAGAATAGATTTCGAGGTAGTTAATACAGTTTTAAGGGGGAAGGAGACCTTGCACCCCGAGAAGAACGGTGGCTAGGCTCTTTTAGAAAGAGAGGAAACTGGCGGCGGAAGGAAGGGGGAAGAGAAGAAAAGAAGAAAAGACGAACAGGAAGGAAAGATTGAGCCGCCGGCGAGGGCAATGGCGCCGCGAACCGAGCAAGGGAGAGGGTTGAGAGGAAGGGTTGGCTGCTCGGGTTAGTTCGAGAAGAACGAGATGGCAAAAATGAAGCAAAGAGAAACGGGTTGGCTGTTAGGGTTAGGTTAATATTTTATAGGAACAACAAAACTACGTCGTTTGGATACAAAAAAAAAACAAGTCGGTCGGATTCACCCAAGCCCAACTTCGATCAGCTTTAAGCTTAGCAGATTTGGGTCAAACCCAACAACAATTGAGACGTTTCTTAACCCATTGTTTTAACTATTAAGTATTTATTTTGTTTATGTAATTTCCATCCTTCATGCATGAATTAAATTTATCAAATTATTTTAAAAAATATTTAAGAATAAAAATAAAAAATTAATTGGATAAATTTAATAATCATTTACCAAAATTATTGGGCAATCCCAATATTATTCACGAGGTGGATTAATTCTAAATAATTAGACAAGCCTACAATAAAAAAATAGTAATTAAAATTGAAGATAATTTGCAAAATTTTATAATTAAAATTAAGAAAATTTAAGAAGTTAATTAGTATTCATATCATTTTAATAATTTATTATATAAATTATGTAGTTTATGAATAATTACTTTCAATATATTACATTTTCTCAATTTTAATTTTATTGTGTTATTAGAATCATCATAATTAACAACATATGATTATATTAATATTAGCATATATTAAGATATAAAAAATTAAATCATTTTAAAAATTAAAAATTATTTAAATAAAAATTTTTGTTTTAACAGCAAGGCATGGAAAAAATTACAAAAATATCAATATTTTAAAATAATTATCTTTAATTTATTATTAATTATTAATTTAAAATAATCAATAATCATTACTTTGTGCACAATGACAACATGTAACCTAGTGTGGTAATAGATCCTACCCCTGAGGATCTCAATTATATTAAGAAAAAAATCAATATAATTTAAATATATTCACAAAGTGTGATAAAATAGTAAGCAATGTATTCATAAACCATAAGTTTATGCACAAACATATCTATTTTGAGCCATGGCATGATAAGCAAATAGCATGCATTTACGAAAAACAATAGCTTGAACATTATTTTCCATGAGTTAAATAATGGCCATTCGCCTTAGCACCACACAAAGCTTGTAAGGTAGATTTTGAAGAAAAAACTTATCAAAGGTTTGTTTCCCTATCATTAAAAATGTGTAATAATTATATATACATAATATAAAAAAATGAATTTAAAATCCTTATCACCATCACAAACATCCTAAGGCTTTCTACTAGCCCATGTTTTCCACAATTTCGTTCAACTATCAAGTGTAACATATAAAATATATTTCCAAGAATATAGTTTTGAAATTTAATACCCATTCACCATTAGTGGTGGGATTTCTCACTAAGTTTACAAATCAATCTTTCTTAACTTAAGCTTGAATTCGACTAAGGAGGTTTGCACTTCCAAAATACTAGCACCCAAACCTTTAGGGATCCATTAACCTCGACCTATGTTAATTATCACACTCCTAGCAACTTGTTTAGCAATCAAAACACCTTTTTAGCAGTCGCTAGAAATGTTCACGTTACACGTTAATTTAGTGCATTTCTAATGTTATTTAACTTGTACATTTGATCCAATAGTAAACTATTAATTAAACTTAATTTTCTTTTGAAGCTTATAAAAAGAAGCCTTTATCCAATTGCACTTGTAAAATTTCAAGTTTTTACTTTAATATATTTACTTAACCTTACAATGGTTTATTAGTACAGAGGCCCTCCTACTTCAACAAATCACAATTTCATCTCTCAACTTGTTATTTCCTTTCAATTAAATTTTTCAACTACTCTTTTGATTTAAATTTCCTTTTAATATTCTTCTTTTACGTGTGGGTCCCATCAATACTCTATTCCTTAGAATTCTTCTTAATCTCTCCCACTTTGATGAAACCTAACTCCACAAAATTTCTTTTCGACATTATGTTGTCTTTTGTCTTCTGTTATAAAAAAATTAAAATTATTATTATTTATTATTTATTATTAAAATATTATTTTACTTTCCATGCCACCACCTTCACTTCCATGTATCTTCTTACATACCAACACCCATAATTCACCTTAATTAGCAAAATAATTTCCATTAAATTAACATCTTGGGAGTGGGCTATTACATTTAGTTTAACTTATAAAGAAGGAGAGATGGAGATGCGTAGAGAGAAAAAGAAAATTTGAAAATAAACAAATTACATCTTATAGAAAAAGGTAATTTTCAAAATTGATGAAAAGTAATTTTGTACAATAGTAATTTTTATCTACTCTTCCGGTGTGGAATAGCCATTAATCACAGTCTCTTTGGTAATGGCTATTCTGGTTCTCAATGAATGACTATTCTTTAGAATAGCCATTCTCATGAATCAAATGCAACAATAACTAGGTAAAGGAATAAATAGGGAATGACTATTCCTTTCTTCCAGTTGAACATGCTATAAGGGTAACAATGTTAAATTCTCAATAAAAAGTTAATAAAACCTTTATTATTAGACACCTAAAAGTAATATAAACTCAAAAAAAAAAACCATTAGGTAGTAAAAAAAAAGTGAGATATTGTATTTCTCAGATTTAGTGAAACGATGATGGGTCAACCATGATTGGAGCCACTAGTGGGACTGCTTCTTCTACCTGGTGAATCAAGTAAGCTTTCACATTGTTCTTTGGATAAACAATTAGGTTTTGATGTTCTATTCCCATATGCTTTTGGAAGTGGATATGCTAAGTGATGGTGCTACCTCTCCCACCACTATGGGTGGGTTCTAATGTGGCACAAGAGTAGTTGTTCGAACCACCACAATTGTGTCATGATTGGATATCCAATAGGTGACTTGTACAACTTTTTACTTTAATTTTACTAGCTTAAAAGCTGAAGGATTAACGATAGTATCATGAAATAGTAGTAGATCAGCTATTCAAAAAAAGAAATAGTAGTAGATCAAGGGGGTGCTTGTGGGGTATGCCACAATGAAACAAGAGAATGAAAGGCCACCCTGCATTGGATGCTCTTTACCTATCACACAATGAGTACTCTGTTGCCTTAGGAAGCATTGAAACTTACATCTTCTCCAAAATTTTCATGGTCATTAATACAACTTGTCAGTAATAGAACTGATCTGGTTCTCTAAACAATCAAAATTTCATACGTTTGTTGGCTCCTCTTCTCATCTGGCTCAAGTAATTTCACTAAATAAAGATAAAGAAAGGAGTTCTTGCTTTCAAAGATTGTCTTTTATACTTTGTCTTTTCCTCACCTAACTTTTGCAAGCTTGCAAGAGAAAAACAATTGCCTTATTGAAGTTTCAAACTCTGAGTTTGGAGGTGACCCATGTATAGGTATTACTAAGACATCTACAATTGAGGCAAGATGTATCTCATCATCAACTACTGAGGTCTCCCATTTTTAATTTGACAAATGCAACTAGTGTAATGAAGATAGTTGTTGACTAAAAACTACCTCTATTGGTAGCCAACTAGTTGTGATGAGCATTTCAATTACATCATTAATTTGTAACTAAAAAAGGTCTACATGCCAAAGATTTTTAAGGATGGCATGAAGAAAAGAGTTAGATCTCGTACCGAAACATATTTTATGTTGCTTGAAAAATGGATTAGGCTATGATCCTAGTTCTTTTGGTGTCAATTCCCATGAAAATCTATTTCAAAATGCTTTTTTGTTGTTTCTATGTTTCAAGAAGGGTAAAATGGATATAAAATGATGATCATGTCATGAAGTTAATGAAAAGTCAAATAGTGAGGATAATGACATGACTTATGCATGGTATGAAATATATTATTTTAAGATAGAGTGTCTATTTTGAGTACTAATAGATCTTAGATGAATTATGATGAAATCTTAAAAGTTTTGAGCTAATTTACCTTTTAATTTATCATGATCACAATTTAGGTTTTGAATTATCCAATTTAATTTATTTTGTTTATTGTTGCTTTTGCACAAATCTTAATGAAATGATAAGAATTTTAATTTGGATGTTTATGTAGATAATAAACTCTGGATGTATTCATTTCCTTCTTGTTTGATTGTACAAATCTCAAATAGACATAATAAAATATGTCAACTCATTTATAGTTATGTCTTAAATAAGTTTGAGATATTTCAAATGAGTTGATATGTCTTATCATGGTGACATTTGATACACTACAAGGTAGGGACATTTTTTCTTTTCAATTTAATTAGGTGTAATAACATTTACAATATTTGGTTTGTGTTTTATACATTGTAAAGTAATCTCATTATAATATGATTATAATGAGGGAATGAAATGCCATTCCCTTCTTTAACGGAAGGAATGCAACTTTCTCTTTACAAATGAAAAGTTACATATTTTTTCCCAAATTGTGCCTCTCATACCCCCGACCTCTACTATTTTCTCATCTTCTTCTTTTTCCTTTCGCCACTCACTTGCACATTACGATCAAATCCTCTCTTTTATTTTCTCTTCTTCTTCTTCTTTCCATATTGGTATGATACAATTCTCAGTTTATATTCAACCATGTCAGCACACCAAATAGATAAAATTATATAAAGAGAAAAGAAAATGGTTGGCTGGCTTCAAAATCTTCAATCTTTATGCGATTCCTGAAGCCATTTTTTTTATTTGAATGAAAGCTTTCATGGGTATCTTGGATCTTTAAAGCTTGAATATTTCTTGTCGTTGACCTCTTGGATCTTTAAAGAGAAAGGAAAAATTGTTGTACCCCTCAAGTTTTGTGCAATTATTAAACTTTGCTTTTAAACTTGAAGGCTTGGAACCATATACAATTTCTTCTAAAATGATTTTTCACATAAACCCTTCTTCATGGATAATTTTAGGCATTATTATTTTTAATATTTATAGATATTATTATAAAAATAAATATTTAATAGTTTTACATATTTTAATAGTTAAATATTATATATTTTTTTCATGTCATTATTTATTATTTTAAAGATTAAAGTTAAAAAGTTAAAATTTTACATTAACAAAATGTAAATTTATTGAATTTTATATTTTCATATATATAAGGTTAATTTAATAAATTTACACTACATTCTCTATCACTACAATGTAACCTTGCAATCATCACATTCCCATGATAAGTTATCTTCTTAGTAATCACATTACCAATAATCTGTTGGTCCTAAATAAATATGCTAGAGATTATGTGAATAGAAATTTTGGCTCTCACTTAGATTGACTTCTAATTGGGGGCAAGTTAAAGCTCAATGATAAGAAGTTAAATGCAAGATGAAGGAATGATTTAATAAAGAATGAAATGAAAAATAAAACAGGATAGACAATACATAAAGATTTATAGTGGTTCAATCAAAGACCTACATCCACTACCTTGATCTTTCAACCAAAGATTTTTCAAATCAAATCACTAGAAGCGATGGAATTTTCAAGCTCCCACCACGCTTTTAGAATAGCTTTTCACAGGCTTAACCACAACCTTTAATAATGGTTTTTCTCGAGATCAACCAAAACCCAAAACTAACTTTTCTTAGGCTGAGTTAGAACCTATACAGTTAATCAAGCTAACCCAAGCTTGATCAATCCCCTTAGAGTGACTCGCACACTCTAAGTAATCGAAGAGGACAGAAATAAAGAAGTACCTATGATCACAAACCTAATCCGAATGGAACAAGATGAAGTGCTTAATTCTATTACAAGGATTATAGTGAAGTATAGGAAGTATGGAGTGAGTTTTTACTATTTTTGAGCTCTTTTTGATCTTGAAAGCATCTCTTGTGTTTCTTAACCATTGGGAGTGCCTTATATACTTGAAAAACCAACTCTGATGGATGTTTGACAATTGCTAACCGTTGAAAACAGTTAAGAGATAGTTCTAGCCGTTGGTCTATCTTCTAGCATTCAAATTCAAAATTTCAAGTAGTGTTCTCTTAGTTGACTAACATACTTCTTAGTCAACTAAGTCTTTTTTATATTCTACTCCCAATTTTTGACTAAGTCTTTTATGTTTTCTTATTGAAGTTTTTGTTAGCGAGCACTTAGTTGACTAACCATGTTTTTTGGTTGACTAAATATGTTCTGTTTCTAGTTTAGCCAACTTCATTTTTGAATTTTAGTTGACTATTTCCTTTAGTTATTCGAGTAAGAGGCTTCTATTTTGTGGCTCAATTGTAGCTCCTTATTTTTGTGAGCTTTGATACTTGATTTTGAGTGATTTATTAATGACATATTTTTTTATCTTACACACTCAAGTAGTAAAATTAAACACAAATAAATGGAAATGTTTTATTATCATCAAAAACTAATGGAGCCAACAATCTCCCTCTTTTCGATGATGACAAAAAATTCCTTGATTAACAGCACAATGTCTATTAGTTGTTTTTGAACTGCACAAAATTAGTAATTTCTCCCCCTGAGTGTGTGCTCCCCCTTAATGTATGTATGATCTTTTCAAGTTATTTTATTATTCAAATTAGTAAGCTTTTCTCTATATCTTAAAAAAAATAAGGATAGATTCAAAAATTTTAATAGAGTGCCTTTATACAAGCTTACAGAACAATCAGTAATAGATGACAGAATATTATCAATATTGCAAATAACTGTCATCAGCATTATTGTCAACAAACCACATCCTTTCCAAAATCAATAGTCATTAACAATCCATTAAATACAAAAGAATGACAAAAATAAGTTCTTAGCATTCAGATATCATCAACAATCCATCAGAAATTAAAATAATATGTTGTCATAAACATAAATAGCCCAACATTATTAGAATTAAGTTCTTAAATTTCCCTTAAAAATTACTTTTATCCTAACTTATCTTCCCTAGATTTCTTCTACTTTCTTTCCCCAAGGTTGCTTTACCATAACCTATCACCCCTTTTTTGTCATTATCAAAAAAAATTGAACACCAAGGTGTAGACTTAAGGGGAGTCTAAAGGAGTTAATTCATCTGTTCCATAATGTATACTGAAGGGTTTTGGAGAGGACATAGGTAAGGCTTTTTGTGATGAGGATTTAGTAGGGGATTTGTATGAAACTTTTATTGGATCCTGAGTGGAAGTTTTGGCTGGGGGTTGGCTTTGTCAACCAATCTAGAGGACTTTCTCCTCTTGATGAAATTTGTCTTGGTGACCATGGTTTTTCTGCCTTTACCAATTGGTTAGGATTTAGCTTTGGTGGATGTAGCTTCTTGTCCTTATTCTTTATCAACAAGTTCACTTTCTTTAGTGGTGTGAACTAATTCAAGGAAATCCCTTGCTGATGCTAACTTCTGAGCTTTGCTCTTTGCTGCTTCTCTTTTTGCTTGTTTTTCTCTGACCATTTGGTGGAAGACATCCATGATTAAAATTTCTTTAGAGTTAGTAGGAGATGGTTTCTCTGCATGTTGTTCACCATGCTGTGGAGAATTCTCATTGAAAGATCCAATTTCTTCAATCCCTTCATTAGATTTTTCTTCATTTTCAGGTTCAGGGGTGGGTGATTTTCTCACAAAACTAGATTCTAGTGCATCACCTTCAGCTTGGAAATCAAGACTTTCACTAGCTTGTTTTGCTAGAGCTGGACTTGATGTTACAAAATTATGTTCAGTTGTAGGACCAGAAGGAGATTTCCTTTCGTCTTTCATCAAATTTCCCAACTCTTGTAGGTTTTCTTTAATTTTCTTAATTCTTGCATACTGGTTAGTGAGTTTCCCATCAATTCTCATCAATATGTTCAAAATCACTTCATTTGAAATCTGTGAAAGAGTTGTCTTTGTTTGAACAGGAGTAGCTTGCTCATCCCTCGGAGTATCTCTAAGAGTCTTAATAAACTTTTCTCTATCCAATTGTACCCCATTTTTGGCAAGCTTCCTAGATAAATGGCTTGATCTCTGCTTTTCACCTGATCCATCTCATATATGTTGGCCTAAATTCCCTTTTTCTTCACCAAAAAGGTGATTATGTTTCCATAAGGCAGATTCACCTTGTCAACTCAATATGTTCCTTTCATTCTTTCTATCATGAATCTACCTAAATTGAGGAGAGTAGCATTAAAAGCATGCTCCATAAGCCACATATCTTAAGGCTTACATAGCTAAAACTACCACTTCTTCCATGGATTGATGTAGTTATAAAATAGTGCAAGATCATAATTTGTGGACTTTTAATAAAGTTTGCATAGCTTTTAGAAGAGTATCTCTCCTTTTTCTTTGTGATTATTTCCCACAGAGATGAGGGATCATGATCTTTAGGAATCTCATACTCTCCTTCATTGTACTCTATATGGAGCAAATTTCCCAAATTAGTTGCTGTGACCACCAATTCTTTTCCATTTAGAAAAACATTCAAACGATCTTCCATAAAATCTTCAGGGTCATCAAGTTCATTCTCGTTTAGTGCAATACTAGCATAGAATTCCTTTACAAGGCTAGCATTATAGGTTCTATTCTTAAACACACTCAATTTCTTCAATTTTATTTCTTTAAAATAATCCAATAAACCCTCATTAACTTCTAGAATTTCATTCAAGCTATCCTAGTCAATGTATTTCCCATAAAAGATAAGAGTATTTTTAATTTTCCTAAATCAATCCTCATGAATCTTATTTCTGAATTTCAAGGATGAAGGGTTACTTTTTGTGGAGAATTTTTTTCCTTCTTTTTCTCTGATTTTTGTTCTTTTTCCTTCTATTTCTTCTCAATTTTGTTAATCACTGAAGCTGACTTATGTTTCTTCTTATTCTTCTGAATTTTAGACAGTGGATTTTCTTTCATGAGTCGTTTTCCTTTCTTCCTCTCCAAGATATCTTTAGGTAGAGAGGATTTAGCTATCGGTTTTGTTCAGTTCAGATTTAGGGTTCTAAGAGTTTGAGAAGAAGAGGTTTTGGTTTTAAGGGATCGATTTCAGATGAGAGAGAATGAGGAAAGAATGAGTTGAAAAAGTTTGTTCTTCTTTAAAACTGTCATACTCCCCTTTTTTAAATATTGTCAGTTACTCTTATTTTCAAAATTCAAAGTTTTACCTCCCATTTCATTTTCCAGTTAAGGGGTTTTTCCTTTTCTTTTTAGTTACAATGTGGATGATATTCTGTCACCTATCACTAACGTCCTGAAAGCTTGAATGAAGTTACTCTGTTGAAATGTCTGAATTTATACTTTCTACTCTTTCTAAGAGATAGATAAAAATTTACTGACTTGTTAAGTTGGATAGTAAAATAACTTGAAAAGATCATGCATATACTAAAGGGGAACACACACTCAGGAGGAGAAATTCTAATCTGGTGCAAAACAAAAATAAGAAATAGACATTCTACGTTTAATCAAGGAATATTTTGTCATCATCAAAAAGGGAGAGATTGTTGGCTCTATTAGTTTTTGATAATAATAAAACATTCTCATTTATCTATGTCTAACTTTTCTACTTAAGTATACAGGATAAAAATATATGTTAAATAATTAGTTAATCATTCAAAAGCAAATATCAAAACTCATATGAATAAGGAGTTATAATTGAGCAATGAAACAAGAAGCCTCTTAGTTTGATAATCAAGAGAGATGGTTGGATAAAACTCAAAAGAGAAGTTGGCAAATTCAAACAAACTGTGAGAAAGAGAACAATTAGTCGACCAAGAGACAGTGTTAGTCAACTAAGAGCTTACTACCAAAAATTGAGTTCAGAGACAGAAATGACTTAATCAACTAAGAAGTTTTATTAGCCAACTAAGATCTTACTATCAAAATCTAGGTTCAGAGATAGAGACGACTTAATCGACTAAGTAGCAATGTTAGTCGACTAAAAGCGTTCTGTTTGAAAATTTGAATTTAAGCACTAAAAGACAAATTAATGGCTAGAACTGCCCCCAAATTGTTTCCAACAGTCAGAATTTGTCTAACAGCCATTAGAGTTGATTTTTCAAGTATAAAAGGTACTCCCAAAAGCTATGAATTGATTTTTTTGAAGGCGTTCAAGATCAAAAAGAGCTCAAAAATAGAAAAAACTCTCTGCATAATTTCTATACTTCACTCCATTCTTTGTAATAGAGTTAAGCACTTCACTTTGTACAATTCAAATCAGGTTAGTGATCATAGGTACTTTTTTTTTCTCCTTGATTACTTAAGTGTGCGAGTCACTCTAAGGGGATTGATCAAGCTTGGTTTAGCTTGATTGAGTGCATAAGTTCTAACACAGCCTAGAAAAGTTAGTTTTAGGTTTTAGTTGATCTCAGGAAAAATGATTGTTAAAGGTTGTGGCTGAGCTTGTGAAAAGCCATTGTAAAAGCTTGGTGGAAGCTTGGGAATTTCACCATTTATAGTGATTTAGTTTGAAAAATCCTTGGTTGAACAATCAAGGTAGTGGATGTAGGTCTTTGGTCGAACCACTATAAATATTTGTGTATTGTCTTCCTTGTTTTATTTTTCATTTCATTCCTTATTAGATTATACCTTCATCTTGTATTTAATTTCTCTTCATTGAGCTTTAACTTGCTTCGAATTAGAGGTCAAATTTAGTAATAGCCAAAAAGTGTTATCCATCCCCCCTCTAGCACATTTTTTTGGGACTAACAAGATGGATTTGAATCCACATACGATGTGGTAGCAATTGACTTTGTGCTAGTGGGAGATGTTAGGATGAGCCTTGCAGCCAATTGCAATTGGTTAAGGCTTGATTCCAATCATGCAACAACATTATTCATATTGATTGATTAAAGGTTTTCCTTCATCAATAAGACATCAATTATAACAAGTTATAAACTCTAATTGGATAAAGTCTATGAGATTAATATGCATTGTAAGGGAACTACAATGGGTTGCAATTATGAGATCCTTTTGCATTAAAGCGTAATCTAAAAAATGTTCCTAGTCAATGTATCATTGAGACTGGACATCAATGATTCATAGAGATTGGTACATTCTATGTTTCTTACTTGAGAATTAATCAACTGACCTGATAGGTTGAAGTATAGAGATACTTGGAATTAGAATATAGGAGCTTACCTAGGAGAGCAAGTTTACTAAACATGACCCGCCGTGAGAAGTGCATTTGGTATTTCACTCAAGTGTCTATGCAATACTTCTCATGTGTCAGTTATGTAAATACTCCCTAGACTTGAGACACTAGGTTGTCTTATGTGTGGAGTGCTAATT
>NW_018397256.1:2515417-2515483 GCF_002168275.2 Theobroma umbraticum | reverse complement strand
TGCTTACCTAGGAGAGCAAGTTCACTGAATATGACCCACCGTGAAAAGTGCATTTGGTATTTCACT
>NW_018397256.1:2488638-2515407 GCF_002168275.2 Theobroma umbraticum | reverse complement strand
TGCAATACTTCTCATGTGTCAGTTATGCAAATACTCCTTAGACTTGAGACGCCAGGTTGTCTTATGTGTGGAGTGCTAATTAGAATATAGGTGCTTACCTAGGAGAGCAAGTTCACTGAACATGACCCATCGTGAGAAGTGCATTTGGTATTTCATTCAAGTGTCTATGCAATACTTCTCATGTGTCAGTTATGCAAATACTCCCTAGACTTGAGACACCAAGTTGTCTTATATGTGGAGTGCTATGCTTTGATTTTATCCCTACGGGTGCCTAACCAAGGATGCCAAAACAGAATGCTTTTGGGTATTGTATGAAGCATGTGAAGGCAAATGAGTGGTCAAGATAGGAATCATCACCCCAAGTGATACAGGGGACATATCCTAACCGTTCTTGGTTGATATTAGCTTATTGAAATACTTCGCCAAGGCAACTTGAAGATTATAAAAGGAGTTTCATAAGTCTTGATAAAGTTGATGATCAAACTTTAAGAATGAATATGGAGATAAAAAAGAGTAGACACTGCACTATGCTCTTATCATCTCTGAGATATATGATGAGGGAATGAATTACACTAAAAGGCTTATCACTAAAAGGTTGAGTCAAACCATCTTTACTCTTCTAACATTTAGGTGGTCATGACGGATTGCTAGATCCCAATCTTGGTCTATGAACTCTAGGTAGTTAACTTGATTAATGATAAATTTAAAATGGTTTAAATTTATCTAATTCTAAGGTTAACATAAGAATTATATGTTGGGTTCATTGCCAACATGTTAGAAGCCTAATGTGTCACACACCTAAAATGAATGTTGAAAATAAAATAGGAGAGGTGATTAAGCTGGACTTAGTCAAATTAGAAGTTATGAGCTTCTTAAGTACTTGATTAAGATTGTTTATTTAAGTTGTGCCTAATTCATTAAATTATTTAATTAAGTCATTGGGCCTAATTAATTAAATTAAACAATTAAGTTATTAGGCCTAATTCATTAAATTTGTTTAATTATGTTATTATGCCTAATTGATTAAATTGTTTAATTAAGTTATTAGGCTTAATTGATTAAATTGAACAATTAAGTTAATTGGGCTTCTTAAGGACTTAATTAAATTGTTTATTCAAATCATTAGATTAATTTGTAATTACAAAATGGTTTTGTAATTAGGGTTTAAAATTAATCCAACTTATAAATACCTTGCTATAGCCTCCAAACAAAATATGAGAGAAAAGGCTAAAAAAAAAAAGGAACGGCATATTAGAAACTCTTTTTCTTGCCGTTCCTTGTGTAAAGAAAAACAGTTTTTCACTCACCTAATTCCTTTGCAGCCCCACAATTTTGTGTGGATTATGAGTTTATGAAACTCATCTTTGCTAGCACATTGTTAAGGCATAGCACTCCCAATCCTTAAAGAAGGATTTTTTAATTCATTAGTATGGATCACTATTAAAGGCTCCATAAGGATTCCTTGGACAGCTTTGGTTTGCAACAACCGGGCTAAGGTAGTTGAGCTTTTTGAAGGAAAATTGGTGGTTTAATAAAGGATTCATCAACCTTTATTATTAAGATAAACTTGATATGATTATATATATATTTTATTTGTAATTTAATTTTGTACTCAATTCAACATGAAAGGGATCCTAAGAAGGTGAGGCGTAATTTAATCTTAAATTTATTTTCACTGAATTTATTTGTATTTGATGCATGATCAGCCCTTACCCAACAAGAAGGATATTTGGATGCTAGTTGGATTACAAGTTTAGACGATCATGCTTGCACAAGCAAATGGATCTTTATGCTTGTGAAGGTGCCATTTCTTGAGCGTCCAAGAAACAAACGTGTATAACGAATTCTACCATAGAAACCAAATTTATTGCATTGGTTGCTACTGCCAAAGAAGCTGTGGCTAAATAATTTACTCTATGGTATAGCTTTGTGGCTTAAACCAAATTCTCCAATTTCTATCCGTTGTGATAATGAAGTTACTTTAATAAGAACATATAGCCAAGTGTATAATAGAAAGTCCAGACATATTGGATTAACATATAGCTATGTTTAACAATTAATTTTAGAATGAGTGATCACTATAACTTTTATGAGGTCTAGTGAAAACTTAATAGATCTTTTAACAAAAAGTATTGCTAGAGATCTTGTAAGTAAGACCTCGAAAGGGATGAGGCCCAAGCTTATAAATTGAAAGTCACACATGGTGAAAACTCAACTTAACGCTTGGAATAATGTCAAGTCATGAGTTCAATGAGACAAGTACACCATTTGTATATGGTTACTGGCACTATAATATGGTATATTATATTCCCTCCTAAATAAAGTGCTAGTTACTTGGTAATGATAATGAAATGATGAGTTAAATACTCTTAATAAACCTATAACATAAATTTGTTAGAATGCTTTAGCTACGAAAGCATTCTTGATGGAATGTACCTATGTGAGTGCAAACTATGGCCACCTCTAATAGCTCATGAGCTTAGCTCTAATAGCACTTGTGAAAAGAAGATTCTAACACATGGCCATAAAAACGTCATCAGATACTATGCATTCCCTGGTTTTGAAATCATTATATGAGATATGTTCAATTAAACAAATAGAATAACTAGTTCAAAGCATAGTCTACCATGCAATTTTGGTTACCTTTAGCTCATTTTTACAAAGTAAAAGTTTAATAAAAAAACACCTTCATTTTTGCAATCGATTTCTATGATAATTGAAAATTTGGATTATTTTGAATATGGTGGGGGATTGTTGGATAATTTCAACAATAATGAATGTGGGACACAATCCTACATTGGAAAAATAAAAGGAAAAAGAGTCATTTAAATAAAGAGGTGTATAAGTCCATTATAATTGCACTTTAATAGGCAATGGATCATGGATGGGCACTTTGGGCTTGGTTGGTCTTGAAATTAATTAAATTTAATATTAATTAATTATAATGGCACTTGGTAGTTGGATATGTGCAGGCAATTAAAATAAATTTTAAAATTTTGTCAACAAATAACAACTATTGGAAACAGATACATATCAAACAAGTAACATAGTGATGAATTAGAGTATCGTTCCCACAAAGATTTGTTCCTAAATTTTTCCTAAGTACTAAAATTTATGACAAATTAATCTTATTTAAGTAACTAAAATTTTCACAAAATTAATTAAAACAAAATTAAAACAAGCACTAAATTAATTAAAATTACTTGGAGAAGGAAATAGACTAAAACCTAGGATTACGGGTTCATTCCACACTTCATCTGATACCAGCTTCTCTTATTGTTTACATTCATTGGTGGATTTACTAACCTAGAATCCAAAGCTATGTACAAGTCTTTGTCAAGATGCTTGCAGAAATACCTAATTTAATTAGGTCACTATATGTCTATAGGAATCAATTAAATAAGGTTTATTAAGCAAGTGTCTTAATTTGGCTATGTATGGCAATTGGTGTATGTCTACTCGAATCGCGAATCAGATCATTTAAGTGACGTGAATATACATTATTCAAACTTTATTCTAATCTAAAATCTTTTTATCGAGTCTCAATTAGATTCACAAATAAGTTATTTGTTGTCCAAGCAATCAAAAGCATTAATAACATATTTAAATAAGCAAAAACTACACCCATTCATAGTAAATAAAAGAGAAACTAATATTCAAACTACATGTTGAAATCCACCACAATCTAGAAAGATAATTTAGCTTATAATATCTAATAAAAGCAATATTCAAAGAAATTTAACCTTAAATCCCAATCAAAGAAAATAAAAAAAACACAAAAGTAAAGAAAGAAACTAATTATTGAAGCTTTGCAATCTCAATTCTCTCTCAAATTCTCTTGGTTGCTTGCTTTGTTCTTGGCTTCAAATCTGTAGAATAGTTGCTTGCTACCTCCCCCTTTAAACCTCTGAAAAAGGTCCCTTAAATACACTCCAAGCAACTTAATTTTCAAAATTCTATCAAATTTTTATTTTTGGAAAATGATTTCTTAGCTCCATGGCTCCAAGACAGACTTTGGTAGCACTATAGCATCTTGCTCTTGAGTTTTTGTATGATGCTCCCAAGATTCTCAGCGTCGCGGCCATGGTTCTCTAGTGCCTCAACTCTCGTGCCATGCTGCCTTAAGTGTAGAACTATATTTGTCTATCAACTTCAAACATAATTTTCACCTCGATCTAATTTGAACTAGGCAAAGTGGTAAATGAAAGTTTTAGCCTTGTCTCTTATTTTCAATAACTCAAGAATCACATCAATTGAACTTCTAAAGTGAAAGATATGCTCAAAATACTGCATCATGATCAATTTATGCATACTACTTCAATGCTCCCATTTGGACAAATATTTTGACCATGATCCGATCAGAATTGGCAAAGTGTAAACATAAAAGTTATAGCCTTTCCTTTTACTGTTCTAATGATCTAAGAATCACTTCATTTGGAGTTCTGTATAAAGAAAATATAATAAAATACCGAAACATATACAAATAAAGTTATCATCATACTTGCACAGATTTTCATCAAATTTCCTAAAAAAGTAATAAAAGAAACTGGCAATAACTATTCTTAAAGTAATTTAAAACAAAATAAAATAAAATTAAACTCAGATAACTTAAATTAACTACTCAGTATATAATCAAACTTAAACTAGAAAAACACCTAAAATGCTACAATCTGAATCTAAAATCTCAAAGATCTAACTACTTAAGCTCTCAAAATTTGTTAAAATAACTCTATATAATAGAGTTATCAACGCCATCAAATACTGTACATTCACTGGCATTGAAATCATTATGTGAGATTTGTTCAGTTAACCAAATAGAATAACTAGTTCAAAGCATAGTCTACCATGCAATATTGGTTAAGTTTAACTCGTTTTTACTAAGAGAAGGTTTAATTAGAAGATATCTTCATTTATGCAATCGATTTTGAAGATAATTGAAATTTTGGATTATTTTGAATATGATGAGGGATTGTTGGATAATTTATGCGGGACAGAATCCTACATTGGAAAAATAAAAGGAGAAAGGGTCATTTAAACAAAGAGGTGTACAAGTCCATTATAATTAGACATTAATAGGCAATGGATCAGGGATGGGTTTTTTGGGCTTGGTTGGTCTTGAAATTAATTAAATTTAATATTAATTAATTATTATGGCACTTGGCACATGGATATGTGCAAGTAATTAAAATAAATTTTAAAATTTTGTCAACAAGTAATAACTGTTGAAAACAGATAGTTCGATTAAGTTTGTTTGAAAATAATTATGTCTGTTAGAAAACCAACATACATAATTCTTAGAAATAAACAATCTCTATCTGAAACAGACACAATTGTGTCAGTTGGAAGCTGTCACAATTACCTATAAAAAGGGCCTTCCTCTAAAACAAAAAAGGACATAGAACAACAAATGAACACTTTCTCCTTTCTTTTCAATATTCTCTAGATCTTCTTTTGTATTATTTTATTGCAAAAAATCATATAAAAGTCTAAGTAATATTGCCATACATCAATAGATGCTCAGTGGATTAACTTCATTAATGCAAAAAGCAGTCAATCACTAGACTTGTTTGTATTCTAGAAATTTATCACCTGCAATCTCTTTGCACACAATTAATGGGGGCAAAATAAAACCTTAAAGATAGTGATATTGTTACTTGTCTTGAAGTCATTTTGGTATTTTCTAGTTCAGAGTTCTGGCAAGTTTTTCTAAAATGTTACCAAATAATTTATGGTCATATCATATATGTCATAAATTAATAAAATACTCATTAATATATATATATATATATATATATGTATGAAATCAATAATTGATGTAGTAATACATTTATCTAATAAATAAAAAATAAAATTGGGTTTTAAGGACATATGTTCAACAATTATTATGTCTCAAGATGCATTTTTTTTATGATAATTTTCCATTGATATTTCCTATTCTCTGGGTGCATCATTTTTTCAATAAATTTCTATATTTTCCATTTTATTTTTTTATGAAGAATCAACCTCTTCTTATTTAAATTTTGTTGTAGTGGTGGACGTGACAAGCATGGCCAAACATCCAAAGTTACAACTACAAACGCAGGTTTTGTACTTGGAAAAATACCATCCTGCCTGTGCAATATTATTGAAAAAATGGAAGCAGCCTATTTTTAATACCTTTCTGCAATCAAAATCCACTCTAAACACTAAAGTTATGCAGAACAACTTTTGTACATTTTGTAACAAGCTATCTCTATGCATACGTTAAAAGTTGATTAGCAAGATAAAATTAACAATGCATATATGATACCCAGTTTTATATTTCTTTCTCTTATTATATGCTACACACTTTTGCTGTTGTGATGTAGATACATTTTTGTTTGGGTCTTTGCTGTAATGTAAATTATTATTCACAATTCTTAGCATGAAATGCTCATAAAATACTTTTATCTTTTTATCATTTATTTTTTTTATTTAGAAACTATTTTTTTTCAATCAATCAAACTACATAATAACTATTTTTACTTTATTTTATTTATACGGAATAACTAGCTTACTTTCATTCTATTTTAAACCAAGTGTGCCATTACTCTTCCTTTTTTCATGTTTGATATTAATTTTATAATATTTTTTACATTAAAAACCATAGTTTATTAATGTCATAAACAATATTCTTTAAAAGAGAAGTTTCTACTGCAAACACTAATATAAATTAATAAATTAATTTTAAGCTCATTCAATATTTATAAATAATGAAATGAAAAGCAAATTACGGATTTAACATTTTGAATTTCAAAAGTTTTTTTCAACGTTCAAATCTGTCAAAAATAGTTTATGAGACGTTAAAAATCATTTTTTGATGTCACATAAACTAGTTGGATTAACAATATTAATACTCAAACTAATTTGAATCCAATACACATTTTTCTTTAATTTAGATGTCAAAATGACATTTTCATGTAGTTTAAATGCCAGATTTATAATTAATTTAATAATTTATTTACTCGCTCTTTAATCTTTTAAAAATATTAATTGTTTATTTAAGTACATATTTTATGTCTACTCTTTTTTTTAAAAAAAAAACGCTAACGGTATTAGGAGTCAGAATCAATGAAATCTGGTTAATTATTTTATCACCTACTCTTCAAAAACTGGTTTTTGTTTAAATGGGAATGAAAAATAAGCTAATGCGATGCAAATTGGCGTATACAAAATTTTAAGGTTTCATATTTCACTAATTGTGACAAATTCATCTACAATTTTGCATTTAATTTACCATTAATTATATTAAAACATATATGCTTTAAAAAAATTTTCAAATTATTTTTAAAATTTAAATCAATTTTTATTCTTTTATTATCTTTCATCGAGTTTTTAAACTTTTATTTTAAGTTGACTACACTTTTATAATTAACAATTGACTATTGACTATTAATCAAAATATTACTTTTTTTATATTCATATAGTATTCACGTGTAGAATGATAAATATTACATGATTATGTTATCACAATATCACATCAATTTCTATTATGACATGCTAACATGTCAAATTAACACCATATGATATAAAATGATATGTTACGCAAAGACTAATGAAAGTTAATTGACCATTAATTATAACAATATAAAAATTTAATTAAACGTAATAAAAACATTAAAAGGTAAATAAATTTTTTTAAATAATTTGAAGACTTTTTTTTATATATTGTGCTTACTTAATTCACTACATTAATTAATAATTTATAATTTATAAACAAGTGCACATTTAAACACAAACCAACTTACCAAGAAACAAACATGGTGTAACGTACAAATCAACCCCTTCGGCAGTTCCCAGATTTTAAGTCAAACCCCATCAAGAATCAAGCAAAAACAACATCAAATCCTTAAAAAACATCATCTAATAAATACCAACCAAGTCATGGAAACCCAAAACAAAAATAATCACAAACCTCTAAAGAAATTCAGCATCATAATAGAACTTCCAACCACCAGTAATAATTTCACAAATACATCAGAGCTGGGAGAGGTAGCAATGGGGAGAGTTTAAAAGAGTGACACAGGGGCCCAATCAAGAGAAAGACTGAAACAAAGAATCGGAGATATGAGAAGATAGGAATAAAGAAAAGAGGAGAAAAAGGGAAGGTCGCAGGTGAAGCCAAAGCCAGTGACCGCCGCGGAAGGCGGACTCATCGAACATACCAGCTAGAGAGCAACATCTTTCATTCATATATACTTTTCGCAGCTTCTTTTCCTGGAATTCAATTAGTTCAGTGGCTTCAATTCTACTTCACGATTCCAGTACTTTCCTTCTTTTTTTATGGCTATATGCAGAATCAAGTACCATACTCCATACAGAGCAGACTATTCTTTTCTAAATTTTTCCATAAAAAATTAACATGCTGAGGTGATTTGAAAAGAAATGCACAATGGCTTTTACTATGAGGTTGCAAATGTACATCGATGTTACGCAACTTACAAAATTAGGGGGAGAAAAGCCTAAGCTAGGAAGCCGCTCGATAATGAACAGAAAAAAAATAAAGGCCAAATGAGCAGGCAAGGCCAATAAACAAACAAATCAGGCAAGGGATAGCTAATATACAAAGAATGGCACTAAATCTGCGGAGCTAATCTACACTTGAGGGTATATCTGGGGTTGCCTTAGGAGCATATATACAAAAAAGTGAAAAGACCACAAACTCTCACTGCAAAAGCATAAAGCTAACCATTTAAACAAGTTGGCAACTATAATGGAGTCCAAGGTGTTTGTACTTTGAAATACTTAGAGGATATGGAGAAAAATTTGACGAATCTACAGTTCAAGGTCAAGTACTGGTTTTAGTCTTCTCTCAGCTTCACTGCTTTGTAGATTAATCTCCTCAAGAATCATAGATAAAGCACTTTTGCAGGATTCATCATCCCTGAAAGCTAAGGTCCATCTCCCATCAACTAGAGTTTTTATTCTCATTTTTCCAAGTCCACCAGATTTGGGAGGATCCGAAAAGGGTAAAGTTGATGGACGAATCCGTAAGTGTAGCCATCTTGAATGCTTATCATCAATTCTAGGCTGAAGGTAATAGACCAGAAACAACCAAGTACTTTAGAAGAAAGTAGCACAATCACCGGAAATATAAAAACAGAAAAAAAAAAAGTGTGAGAATGACATGACTATTCAACCTCATGGAATGTGATTACATGCCAATTTGCGCTTTGGAAGATATTATATCTACACTTGACTAGGGTGGCAACCGGGAGAGTTCAAGTTGGATTACTTCACATTGACATTTTTAGATAAATTCAGATAAACTCAAGTTCAGGTCATAACTTTTCAATCTTGTGCCATGTAGTCCTACATGCCAGTTTGTGCTTTGGAAGATGTTATACCACAAGACTTTTATCAAAACTTGACAAAGGCAGCAATTAGGCAGGTCAATTATGTTATTTTGGTTGGGCTCTAGCTGCCCTCCATTACTTTCTAATACACCTTACCATTCATAGATATGAGTTCTACAATTTATTAATGGATCCTACACATGTAACTGGCGATGATGTGTATGAGAAAATAATTGACAAAAGAGTAATTGAGGGCCAACCAATTCTTCAAGTTGGGGTCAATTCAGATCATTAAATTTTGGTCTATTCTGAATCAGGTTGTTTCAAGTTCGGATTACTTCGGGTTTCAAATTAATCAAGTTCAGATTGTTGACTTTTAGGTTAACTCAAATCAAGTCAAAATGAAGCTATTTTTTTATAATAGTATTATATTAATCATTTTTAAGTTTAATTGAAATTTAAAATGAGAAAATAATATATATTATGCTCAATTTAAGTTTCAATCAAGTTTCAAATTTATTTCGGTATCATGTTACAGTATCGGTCAATGTCTAGGTTGGTTTTGGCTTTTTTTCAGCTCTGGTTTGGTTTGGTTAGGTTGGGCAGGAATTTTGTGGAAGGAGCTTTTGCCAGCTTTACACTTGACTATAGAATGCCAAGACCAACCTCAAATCCTTCTCACCTCACTAATTATGTTAACAACCAAGGCTGTTATTTAAGGTAGGAACTAAATGAAGAATAAATAGCACATGCAATCAAGTGCACACATGTTCTGCAGCATTTAGTAAGAAATACACTTAACAGAAAATATAGCTGAACTTACATTTGTACCAGCCAAAGGTGCGGCAACACGGACAACTCCATAATACTGCTTCAAGGGTAACTCTTCAGAAAGGAGAACCCATCCCGATGTGCCCATAGAAACTGCTAGAAAGAAGAAATGACGTTCTTTGCCCCTCTCAAATGCAATCCTACAAGGCAAAGCATTAACTGCCATGGCAGTGACCAGATGTCAGGGAATCAAGAAGTAATTAATTGTGCAACTAGAACATGTAAGAAAATTTCTGTGAAAAATTGGAAGGGACAAAACAGGGAAAAACACACACACGCAATCACTTGTAGAGCCAGTAGTACTAGAGACAAAACTGACCAAGTCTTATTTCAGTGCCCGGCCTTGGACCTGATACATCCAGACCAGCTGCCCCGGCACGGGACATTTCTGGGATATCAACTGGAGGAAGGATAGAGGGCTGCTCGGGCAAAGCCCTCCCGATGGAGAAAATTTGAAGTTGATGAAGAAGTACAAATACCTAAGATAGAAAGTTTAGAAATATTAGCAACTTATTGAAATTATAAATGCTACAGAGCACCATTGAAGGAATGAAAAGGCATGCAATACTAAAGATTGTGCTAAAAATTAAAAAGCAAAGCTCTTGTTTTCTTCCTTTTTCTAATTATTTGCACATAAACATCATAAGACCAGCCGAGGAGGAAAGCCAAAACAAACAGTCATTTCAGAGCAGACAGTAACATTAAATATCATGCATGCCGTAAGATTCAGATTTATCCAATGTCTTTTGATTTATTGTACCAAAATAAAAGAAATGGAGCATAAAGAGAATATATACAAACCTTCACCAGTTCACTCATCCTCTCACCAGAAGCTAACGATGAGTCAGCTGGAATATCTGTACATGCAAGACATAATGCAAATGAATATTCCACATTCAAGGAAAAAGAAAAGAAACAAAGATCAGAAAAATAGTTTCGAAACCATCCAATTTTTTAACAGTATTCAATCCTACCTTCAGAAGTCAATTTCTGAAATGACAAAAGTATGCACTTTGGCTCCTTTCGAGGGGATGAAGCCTCAATTGCTACAATTAACTGCTTTAGTCAAAAACTTAACAACCAAAGTCATTATTTACAGCTTCAACTTCTTAAAAGAATACCTCTTTTGCATTTTTTCCACTCATCACAAAGCACTGTTATAAGTAGATCACGCCAGATCCCTTTAGTCTCCTGTAGAAGAAAACTTGTGCAGTTCCTATATGAATCCTGCACCACAATAAGTCCACCACGATTATAAAAAGTCCAGAAATAGCTCATCCTGAAAAGAAATACATGATTAAGTTAAAGAGTAAAGTGTGTAAGCCAATAAAGAATAAAGTTACCTGATATTTTCAAATTCAAACCATAATAGAAAATGAGATAAATTAGATTGGAGACATTTGATGAGGATGCTTAATAGTTCACATGGCATCTAATGCCATTGAAGCAGAAACTACTTACGCACCATCACTTATTGTAGATACAAATTTTCAGCTCATTTTGGATTTACCAATTTATCCTTGAGCATGCTTTGCACCTCCTGCAGCACCATGGACTACACGTCTTCAAGAACTAATTTTTTAATGGATTAACTGCAGGACATCTGATCTAATCTCAAACACATTGGATGTTCATAGTTTTAACTTGGTGAAAGCAAATTTGGATCTAGTTAAAGGTTTATTGTATTAAATCTTTTTCGGAGTGTCCGAATGCTTCTTAAATCCTTTTTTGAGTGTCTGAATACCTCATATATAACATTCATGACACACAGCATCACACTTACCTCTTGTGACAAATCCAAATGTAACAACCTGCATCCTGTAACATATTTCACCATCTTTGTTACAGAATGAGATGTTATAACCTAAATAAATTCATTAATTACACACATCGACCTTTGTATATGGCTTGGCTAATATTATTTGACAAGAGAATTATGCCTCTTAACACGCAAAACTCTTGCACTCCTAATTATCTTTCTAGCCTTGCTCAACAAGCATTAATACTTATCTTCTTCATCCAGTTTCCTGCATTTGACTCTCGTACTTCCATCAGTATCTACTACTAGCACCTTCTTGGCAACCATCCAGAATACGCCTTGCTATCTGCCAGTCTCCCTAGTTCCATAATTCCAACTTCTCTTGACTTCACCAGCAACAATACTAAGGTAAATCAAGGATAGTCCAGTCACCAATTTTCACCTTTCCACTTCTTCCCACTAACTGGATTACAATACTACCAGGTGCCTCACTAGAAGCATACTTTACACCCATTATAAATAAAAGGCCACAGCTTGCTAGGATATGTATCACAAATATACTCCCCCTTCTACTGTTCATAAGTTGCATGTTGAATGTTGCTTCTAAGAAACTCTTAACGCATTTATATCTGAAAGGAAAACTACTGCCAAATACTAGTTTGTCTGCTTTAAAAAACTATCTCATTATATCATGTCAAGACAGATTACAATCATTAGAGTTCAATCTTAGTTCATTTCACAAATACATTTCAACTAAATGAGTTCAATCACATAAATACTACATTCCAGTTCACTGATATCTTGTGTTTTCCATTCTTCTTCCTCTCCCTCCACTCTTCTCGCTTAATTGTCTTTCTCAACCTTTTCAGCTATCATCCCGTCCCTTGGTGCATTTATATGAATGAAGCTTGTTATGCACAATGTAAATTTAATTGTATTCATTGCACAGTGCACATCCCAACCCTTCTTATATTAATTATCATCTTTTCTTTCGATAAATGTTATCTTTTCTTAGGCTTTGCTTGGTAGGAAATATAGAAAATTGAAAGAATAGAAAGTTCAGAGAGATAGGAAAGCATGTAAAACAGAAAAAAAAAAACAAAGCAAAAAGAATTATTCTGCTGAGATTCGTGGTAGGAAAGATAGAAAAGTAGACAGAAAGAAAAGATGTATCTCATTTGCTTGGTAGGATAGAAAATACTATCTTTACCATTACAGGCTTTCAATTTTAATTTGCTTGGAAAAATAAGAGAGAAAAAGGAGACTTCCACCATGAGAAAAATGGAGTGAAATTGCAACCTTGGACTCACATCTGTGTCATTCCTTCTCTCCTAATCTTTCCAATGTATCAATATTGATTTTTGTGGGCCTAAACATAAAACAGTTATCAAGTTCTCCCACACTTCTCTCCTACCAAGCGTGAACATGAAGAATTCTCTACCTTTTTGGACCCACTTCTGTTCGGGTTCCCAATTATCCTTTCTAGTAAGCATAGCCCTTATTCCTCACATTGTAGCTCTTCCTTCATAATATTCTTATCTGCACTGTAATCATTTTTTAACACATTATTTGTTACCTACTAATTATTCTATTACACTGGGGATCTCAAGGTAGTATCATTGAAATTTGAATTTTCAATTACCAGGCATTCCATGATTGAAAAATGCCTTTCACCACCATATCAATCATCAACCTTACCGTCCCTATGACAGGTAAAATTTTTATACCATGAGAGTTGGATAAGGGGACAACAGCATGAAATTACAAAGAAAGAAAGAAAGAAAGATATATATATATATATATATCTCCAAAAATATGGATTAACCCAAAGGTATTTTAAAGTGAAAAGTGGGACTTTGAACTAGTTGTTAACAACTCAGTCCAACCAATTGATAGAGTTATATATTTTAACTGAATGATAATAAATATAGATTATCAGTGAATAAGAAATTTTTCCTACACATAAAAGATAATAACTAAAAAGTGATTAAAAGTCAAAGACTAATATATTTCTTCTACCAAATAAACTTTTCCTAAATTAGTCCAGCTTTAAGATTGCTAATGAAGCCAAAGGGCTTTTAAGTTCTAACACGAACAACTGCAAATCAGAGTCAAAACAGCTAAATGGAAAAAGTAAATATAACTAGACAGGACAAAACCATGCATCAATAAAATTTCTGCATCATTAACAACGAAATTTTAAATAAACATTGTATTGTTTGATAAACTAAAAAATTCAATATAAAAATTTTTGTATTAAATTTATATTGCAAAAACGTTTTTATGTTGCTGAGAAGTAAATACTTAAATAATTTTAGTATAGCATTTTCTCGAAAAGAGACATGATTTTAAATAGAATTTAAATCTAATAACGTTAAAAAAAATACATATGTTATAGAAAAATTTTTAATTAATACACAGGTAATGGAGTCCAATAATAAAAAATTTAAAACGAACTTGACTAAGCACATTAAGTAGTTTCTAACTACTCAACATTTTGAACGGTTTATGTTCGGGATACAATATAAGTAGTTTTCAAGATAAGTAACCAAACATGTTAAAAAATACTTTACATTGTTGAAAATTTTAATTTTCAATACTTGATCAGACAACACCAAATTTTCCAACCAATAAAGCTATAATCACGAGATAAATATTAATTACCATAAATTAATAATGTCACAAAAGTTTAGTATAAATCAAACTATCATAATAAAAATACTTAAAATTGGAGGCTGCAATATGATTCCAAGTATATCATATATATTTAGAGAGATAACTCACCTTCAACAATTTAAGATGATGACTTTTGAACTCAGCCTCACTATAGGGGAGCAATTGGCGCAAAAGCCAACCACCATCCCACAAAGTTTCTGCAGATATATTTGATCGGCAAAGAAGACTGACCAATGCATCAAGGACCTAGACATATTGCATTTAAAAATATTATGATTTGTGTATAGCACTGAGAGAAATTTGCACTACGTTTTTGTCTCTTTTATTTCCCTATAATGTTTTATAGATGAAACAGGTGACCTTCCTGTGACAAAATGGAAAAAAATAATATTATCACATTAAATATAAGTGCATAACTAAAGTAACTACTTGGTGGCATTGTTGTGGTAAGAATGCACCACCACGCTACTGCCTCCCTTTAACATAACGATGCGGCTCCTCTCCTTTTTGGTTCTTAAAAGGAGAGGCCTGTTAATAGTGAGATTTATTGCCATGTTAGCCAAGATTATATCAACACACTAGATTATGCCACAAAAAGCAATTTAATGGGAAAAGGATAAATAACTTGTTTAAATGATCTCTTATTAGCAACTTAGCAGCATACGCCATAGGGAAAGATATCCTACTTAAAATTCTGCCCCAGGTCAAATAACTATTTTTCCCTCCAAAATTTCAATAGCTGCTGCTTTTGGGGATCCAAACAAGAAAGGAAAGAAAAAGTAGGCTAGGCATGACTCCAATTTTCATACAATCATGTCAAGGTTCTTTCACAAATCAGAACGGTATAAAACTTGACCACATGTATATTGTCATAATTATTTTCAACCATTGTTTCATTTTACCGTTTTGCTTTAACTCTTGAGAAATTTTGGGCAACAAGAGATTGACAAGAAAGGAGAATACCTTCGGGAATTAGGGGCAACACGAAACTACATTCTCCTTTCAACTTTTAGAGCTAGTCTGAGTCATGTAGATATTGGGTTTGGTCTCTTTAAAGAAGCAAAGAATGTCCTAAATGCACTAATGTGTTTCATAAATTAGCCAACAACATCAGTTTAGTTATTCTTTTTGTTGTTTTTTTTTCAAATAAGAAACAATTACATTAATTAATTGTTATTCTGGCATAATCTGATGTGTTGATATGGTCTTAACTAACAAGCCTATAAATCTAACAATTAACATGCCTCTCCTTTTGAAATGCCAAAAGGAGAGGAGCCTGATCCGATACATAACACTTTTATCACAATAAAGTTCAGCTACTTTCTTTTTATATTTTTTGGTCTTATATGTTTGCCTTCTGTCCCTTCTATTTCCTTTTTCCAACTTCTGTTTTACATTTGTTTTTTTTGTTTCTTCTATTTCTTTTATTTATTTCTCTTACATTACTTCATTCGCATAATCAACCAATTTATCAATGCAATCTTTCCATCCAGTTAAATGAACTAATAATGTTTGTCCACTCAATAAGATATTATTAAATAAAAATTATGGATGGTAAAGGTGGTGATGAATATACATATTTAGAACTAATGTTTCTAAAACAATTATATTTTGGTTCATTTGATTACTTCAAGCATAATACGTTATGTTGTTTCGTTTTAAGATTTATCCAATTAAATCATTTCATCTTTTTTTATATTATAGTATCTGTGTAAAATTATGTAATTGTAATGATGGACTAATGAAATCTTGTTGGACCAACACTTTAAGAATACATTGGTTGCTTAACAGTTTAGAGGGTATAAATCTCAAATTGTGATTGTTTGTATGAATATAAATGCTCAAAATAAATTTTAAATATTATTATTGTAAATCATTTCAACTATCACAAAGTTGTTTTAAAAAAAAATTGATGGTTTTCAAAAGTATATTTCATATATTTAATAGTATATTTTAAACTTTTTTTTTTATAAAATTGATATTTCATGTTTAATGCCAAAAAGTTAAAAAAATCATGAAAATAATTTTGCAATATAAAATAAATAAGAGCTTTGGATGTTTAGCAAAGGGAAAAGGATAGTTTTAAAACATCCAAAAAAGGAAAAATGGACAAAAAAAAATAGACAGGGAGTATTTTTTTCAATCTTAGCATATATCTTTTTATTGTATGCCACAGCAAAGGGTTGAGCTATAAGCTTGTTTTTCTCTAATGAAAGCTTGATGTATTTCTCCTCTACAACATTTTATTTTTTAACAAAACTTATTACCCATCAGAAAGGAAGTGCAACTTTCTTCTTTTCTCACTTAGAGAGCTGATTCCTGCTATTTTATTTCCACAAGCACAATCATGTACAAAAATACCTGGTGTCTATATATACGAGGGCTTGCCCTTGTTCCTGCTCCTGCAAAAGAACAAGACACTCCATAGTCTTCCTGTTAAACATTGAAGGAAAAGGAAATTATACAAAAATCATAGCATTGGTCAAAAACATAAATACAGATGTCAATTAGTTACAGATATTAAGGACTTGCAAATACAACAAAGCTATCAGCAGAAAGAGGATGAAAGGAAATAACATTGGAGAAAACTTAGCAAATAACAGACAACTAGAAGGTAACTTTTGGATAACGAAGTAAACATTTGAAATCCTATTTCGATTAAGTAAAAATCTTATGTGATGGAAATAATCAAAACCAAAACTATAACTTGCGGGATTTGGGCTAGACACTTAAGAATCATGTACATGAAGGGACAAAATTTTAATAAAATATAACATTAGATACTCCATGAGCAAACCATTTTTCAAAATGTATATACTTTTTCTGCTTATTTTCCTTCCCTCTTTTTCTCATTTTATTTAATTTTTTGGAGCATGAGTGTTCAGCAAGCACTGAATCTATCACACAGATGATGCACGGTAAGGTTAGATCTCAATCAATACTACACTCTAGGCCCAGGTTTACCTGGTAAGTGTTGTCAAAGGCACAAGATGCAGTCTAGACCCTAGGACCCTTCTGTAACCAAGGCACAATATGCAAAATAGCACTTTGAGTGAAGGCACTAATTTCTAAAAAATAATTAATATATACATATAGCAGAAAATTCCTCTGTTGCTTGGACTCTGCATTTTTAATCAACTACCCGTATCAACACACTCAAAACTGACATGGGTATAGGATCTGCATTGTATTCTCCAAACTCAACTGGGGAGATAATACCCAAGTAGGGCTAAATTGCTGCCCTAACCAAAATTTTCTTCTTTACTTCCCTCACCATTCATTTTTGAATTATTGCAAAATCTTCATCCCATGCAAGAATCAGACACAATTTATGATTGATTGGGGAAAACCGGTAGAAGAAGCGCGAAGAACAAAGAGAGAAACAGGATGTTGGGAAACTGAGATAGTGAAGAAAGCAGTCAAATCTGGAGAGAATGAAGCATCTCAAAAAAGGAAGAGTAAGGAATAGAAAAACATCCACAAACAAAGCAAACAGAAAGAGAAAAATTGAAAGTTTTTGCTGCTATATTTTACAGATGGGAATTACATTTAAAAGTTAAAAGTCTAAATTCAATCACGTGACTCTACATTTCACCTTGTTATTTATACCAACTTCTTTGTCTTTTTCTTTTCTCCCACTTTAGTTCATTTTGCCTGGGTTTCCGCCCAATTAAGACAATTGGCCTTCAATTTATCTACTTCTATGGGCTGACAAGGAGGTCAATTGCTGGTGTAATTTTGCTTTCTTTTAAAAACTCAAAACCAAAACACCAATCACACATCTTCTCTTCCAAAAAAAAAAAAAAAAGAAAGAAAGAAGGAAAGAAAGGTAGTTAAACTACTAGAAGAGTAATGCCAGCCATCATAACATAATAATTTAGACAATGAATCCCCACACCTGTATCCTCGTTTCTTACCCTTTATAGCCGTATCCCCATGTCTTCAACCATGTAGTTGGAATGTCAGATACTTAAATACAAAATATTAAAGATTGTTATACATTATTATGGCTTATGTAGGTTATGGCTTATGTAGGTTTAGGGCTATTGTATGTTTAGGGCTGTTTTAGTCTTTTTCATATTCTCTATTCTATTAACAATAGAATAGCCACATTGCAGAAATTGACTTTTATCTAATATATGAAAAGAGAATTTTACATGATATCAGAGCCTACCTATCCAAAACCCTAAAAAAAAAAGAAAAAAATGGAGAAAGAAGAAAAGAAAAAGAAGGTACTCATCAGACCATTGTAACTATGTGGATTGGGTTCTACTGAGATTCATAGATCCTGTTAGTTGAATATGAGGTTGGCTAGTTTTAATATGTTAGTCGATTTGTTTTTGTTAGGTTGTTAGTATCATCTTTAATCCGTTGCTATTAAGTATTGCATTGTGTTAGTTGATTGTTTTTAATAGTGAGGGTCAGTGAGATGGCGTCCAAAGGTAGTAAGAGTGTGAAGGTTGTGTCCTCATAGTAGATGTTATGCTAGCTGGTGATGGTTCTAATTTTGTAGAATGGAAGTTTCTAGCGAAGGTATTATGTAAGAGGACTTGCGAAGGAAGCACATCTTACCAAACCCTGTCCAAATAAAGAAGATACTGCCAAGGTATGGATGACAAATGATAGAAGATTATTTTCTCCAATTGTTAATTGTATTGATAGAAAGATGTTCTTTCAATGCAACGTACTACGATAGTTAAAGAGTTATGGGAGTTATTGCATGAGTATTTTTCAGGTACAAAGAATATGAAGAGACTACAATTTATCACAGGAGGTTAGTTGTCCAAGTTAAAATGGACAGACAATTATGGATTATTACTATGATCATCAGCGATCTGCTGAAGATTTCTACACTGCCAAGCCACTTTCAACTGATGTGGCTAAGATGAAGGAATGGCATGAGACTGTTTGTCTTTGGTTGGCTATCTAGTTTAGATTCAGAGTATGACACAATTAGTTCTCAGGTCAATTCTGTGTTTGTGGCAGGAAATTTGGTATCATGGAAGAGTAAGAAGCAGAATGTAGTAGCTAGGTAGAGCACAGAGTCTAGTGCTATGGCACAAACTACTTGTTAGCTTATGTGGATTCGTCACTTGTTGGAGGAAATTGGTTTTGCAGATTCATCTCTTATGAGGTTTTGGTGTAATAATCAGGTAGCTATGCATATTTCTTCTAATCCAGTGTTTAAAGAAAGGGCAAAACATATTGAGGTTGATTGTCATTTTGCACAGGAGAAGATTCAACAGAGATTGATTTCTACTTCCATGTGAGCACAGGAGAGCAAGTAGCAAATTGGTTTACTAAGAATCTTTCTCCGGTTAGGGTTGATTATATTTGTAACAAGCAGGGCTTGATCAACATCTATGCTCCAGCTTAAGGGGGGTGTTAAAGATTGATATATATCATTATGGCTTATGCAGGTTTAGGGCTGTTTTAGTCTTCATATTCTTCATTCTATTATAAATAGAATAGCCACTTTGTGGAAATTGACTTTTATCTAATATATGAAAAGAGAAAGTTTACAGCCCCACACTCTATCCTCATACCTGAGTTCGAGCAACATAGGAAAAATATATAATATATTATGAGCTTAAACTATATGATTCTGTTAATAAATATTAAAGAGTTTGCTTCATTAAATTGCCTAGTGTGATCCAAATATCAAGCATTATCATAATTAATTAAAGTCTTAATCACATACTAGCTCAAAGTTTCCTCCACTTTCCAGTTCTACCAAAATATTCACCATCAAC
Organism: Theobroma umbraticum; assembly: GCF_002168275.2. NCBI lineage: Eukaryota > Viridiplantae > Streptophyta > Magnoliopsida > Malvales > Malvaceae > Theobroma > Theobroma umbraticum. The sequence continues at coordinate 2,495,074 of NW_018397256.1, read as the reverse complement.
TAAAACTACACGTTTCTATGAATTAAATCAAGTTTCACGCAAGCCACTCACGACATCATAGTCACCACATATCAATAGAGGATACCATGTCATAAGTGACAATAGCATTATGTAAACAATTTCGTCATCAAGGTGTTATCTTTTACATCATTAAGGTGATTTCTTCAATTTGTTATCATGCTATTTCCTCACACCTCATCATCGAATGTGTATGACAGACAAAATTAGCACCGCATCAACTCAGTGGCATATTAGCATTATAAAAAAACCCCTACCCCCCTTAATTTTGATATGCTGCATATGAATCCAAAATGCATTCAATAAACTTTGACCTCTACATGTAGAAATTTTATCCTCTTTCTCCAGTTCTATTCATTAGGAAGGTGACGGTCAGCAAGATTATTCCAATTAAAGGAAGATGATGCAATAGCTACTATTTCCAATTCTGCAGAGAATGATGATTATTCCTATTGTTCATATGACAATAATTTGTAATTCAATTTTCAGAATATAGAAGTATGGATGATTTTACTATTGCTTTCAAGAACTATGCACACAACACTCTAAAAGAAAAAGTAGATCCTTTTTCTCAAATGAATCAAGAAAATTTTGAGCCAAAATTTGAAGCATCAGATGTTTGAGAAGCCAGATGTAGAAACTAAAGGACCATTGGAACATGATCAATCACTTGAAGAATTAAAAACCCAATAACCAGGTTTTGCAGCTGAAAGGCTGAAATTGTGCATGTTAGGCTTAACGAACAAAAGGCCAAGTTTTTGGCAGTCAAGCAAACAAGGAGTCTTGTGATGTGCTGCTTGTTGAAAAATTCCAATCACTTTATTTCTTCACAATATGTCCAAAATGAGACAAAAAAAAGGAAAAACCATTGGCTGTGTTGATGCCACAGAGCAAAAATATGTTGTTGACAATGTTGTTCAAGGGTTTTGCTTGAAATTTATTTCACTGCAGAACTTAAAATTTCAAAGTTGAGTTTTTTCCAAGAATGGAAGCTGATGCAGAGGAGGATGACACAAATAGAATTAAAAAATTTAAAGATTTATTTTAGTCATTTTAAAAAATAAATAGACATTTATTATTGTCATTTTTATATTTTTTCTCTCTTCTTTGTTCACTATTTCTCTTCTCTGTATTCTCTCCCATAATTCTATGTATGTTCTCCCTCTTTTCTCTCCTCTTCATCTCTCCCTACTCTAGTTTTCCATCCCATGCTACATAAAAAACTTAACTCGGGTAAAGTAAGACATACAAAGTCCTTAATAATTAACTAGACCCAATAAACCACCATCAAGCTCATTTCAACAATACAAAAGAAAAAAAAAAACTACCGTAATACCACCAACAACAAGACTAAACTGATTGAGCAAAAAAAACACACCAAGACTAAACTAAATCAATAAAGTAATACACAAATGACTAACTAGATCTTGTAACACTCACTATGAGTGAGAAAAAAAATTGAAGCAATAAGAGAGTTTCAGTTTTAATTAAATGAGAAATAGTAGTTTCGAAAAATTGAAAAACAAAATGGGTAGTTTTTCTGTTTTGGAAAAAAATGAGCAGGTAAAGTAAGACAAATAAGGTCCTTAATAATTAACTAGACCCAATAGACCACCATCAAGCTCATTTCAACAATACAAAAGAAAAAAAACTACCATAATACCACCAACATCAAGACTAAACTGATAGAGCGAAAGAAAAAACATACCAAGACTAAACTAAATTAATAAAGTAGTATACAAAAGACTAACTAGATCTTGTAGCAATAAGTGAGCGAGAAAAAAAAAATTGAAGCTATAAGTGAGTTTCGTTTTTTAATCAAATGAAAAATAGTAGTTTTGAAAAATTAAAAAAAAATGAGTAGTTTTTTTTTTTTTTTGGAAAAAAATGAGTAGTTAACGAATTGATAAAAGTGGCATTTTACTCAACTTTCATTTGAAAAATATAAATCCACGTATCTATCCTTAATGATGATTTATTTTATAACTATACTTGGTTAGTAATTTTATCAACTGAGTTGGTGTCAAGTTAACTCGTGACATCAATTCAGTCATTGGCTTTATAACTATGAAGAACACTTTCTCTTTGATCAACCAAAGCCAACGACAACCCTAGCCTTGGCTACCAAAGTGGATAGCTTTTACTTATCCATTCTCTTGATGAGGTATCAAAGAAACTAGCATAGAAACAGCTCTTTGCATGAACCAATATTAATGACTAAACAAACATTTGAGAAGTAGAAATGTTCCCTTCATCTTTTTTTTTTTTTTTTGCATTCTTTCTCTTCACCATTTTAAGGGAATATGGAGAAATAAAGCATGCTTAAAGATGAGCAAAAGAAAAATACCTTCAACTTTTGTAGATATCCATCAATCTCACTAGCAACACCATCTCTTATGGAGCCACTTTCAAAAGAAAAAAGTTGCTCTTCACCCGAGCCCTCACCTACCAAAGCTTGCTGCCCAAATTCAACACAAAAGGTTCTACAGTTCAATCAATTAGACAAAGGTGGAAGAATTTCTAAAATAGCAATCAGGTACAAAATGACAAACAAGTATGCCCCAAGTTTTTTATTTTAATCTTAGGTATACATTGATAGGTATCAAATTCATCTTCATGAAATTTTTTTTTTCCAAAATACTTGCACCTGATTGTGCTGTCAATACATATGAGACATCAATAGAATCCACTTCAGAGCAAGAAATAAAGCTTTTGGTTGTGGACCATCTGACCACACTTAAGTACTATTGAACTATACATTCACCGATAAGTTTTCAAGACAAGAAAATCCAAGAAAAATAGGCAAGCTATTATCAGATGCAAACAAATCACTATTCCAACTGAAGAAAATGACTAGCATTAAAACTTACCAGTAAGAGTTTTTTGTGTTGTTTGCGTTGAGGAAGAATGCCAAGAACATCTAGCATTGATTCATCCAATTCTACAAATGTAAATATTCAGTAAGAAATAGCAATTAAAAACAGATGTAGTGATATGAAACCCTTCACTAATATTACCCTTTGTTTGCAACAGTGTAGCCAACACACTCAAAGAGCCCAAGGCCCGTACATCGTCTCCATCAGTGATATATGAAAGCAAAGTTTCCCTACAATACATGTATTGCCAAGATCACAATTAGACTATATACAACACAAACATAGTTATTAAAAATAATCTACAGAATACGAACAAAGGAAGCAGTACTACAACAACCTACTAATGTAGTAATCTACATTTAGACTAATTGTTGTCATTCGACTGAAGAATGAACAGTATCTATCTGAAAACACAACTTAATTGCACAGAAGATTTTGCTAGATTAGAGTTTTTTAATTGCGACTATGTATCTTTGCATCTCAGAAGTCTTAAACTACAAAGCACAACACCAAAAGGGGAATCATTAATTGCTTTAGAAAAAGAAAAACCATAATAAATTGTAGAAGTTGTTTCCTCGATTTTATGTTATTCTTGGTTCTATGATAGTATGGTATTGGGTTAGGGATTTTATAATGTGTTAAAAGTTAAGAAATTATATAACGCTTCACTACAACCTTTAATTCCGAAAGTGTATTATAAATAAGTGAAATTCTCATTAGATCTTTTTTTTTTTTGGTTAAGATTTATGATTAAAGTCTAATTCCTAAACAGTATTTGAGCTACCTGGGCCAAAATACGCATAGAACCAATCACCAACTTATTTAAACCTTGATCCAATTGCTTCCCAGGTCTATCATCTTCTGTGGTGAAAGTTTTAAACCAACACTATTAAATTTTAGTGTCAAAGGGTTTTGCTCCATGTTGAAATGAGTAGCTAGAGTCAAGAATATTGCAACTGAAATAGAACTTGATAAGAAGGCCCATATACATGAAAGGACATAACCCTAAGGTAGCATTTGGTGCTTTACCACTTCAAAATTCCAATAGAATGTGAGCTAGGAAGATAACATTGCAATATTTGATCTATATGGGAAAGTATTGATTAAAATCTTGTGAAGATAGCATTACATCGTTGGGTTTACAAGCACCTTATTGAGAATGTTATGTGAATTTCCAAAATTAGCCTTATGCATCAAAAAGCAAGTTTAATACACTTGCATGCTTTTTATAATTAAATTTGTTAAATTTTAGAGAGTTAAATTAATTAATTAAATTAGTTAATTTAAATTATTAATTAATTAATTTATTAGTTACTATAATCAACTAATTAGTTAATTATATAGTTAATTAAAGTAGTTTAAAGTAATTAATGAAATTAGTTAATTAATTTATACAATGAGATTCGTATTTTTCTATTACTTTTCTCAAGACAAAAATTTGTCAATATTTTTAATGTCAAATAAGAGCAGCATTTCAACATCAACATGAAATATATTATCAACAACAATCAATTAGTATTTTAAAAAGGAAAGACCAAATAATGATACCCATTTCTTCATCCACAAATGACAAACCCATATAAAAGTCATAAATATTTTTTATTATACTAAAATCTAGCAAGACTAGTACAAATTCATCTTACCCACTTTAGATATCAAAATCTAAACAAAATTCTCAAAATAAAAATTATCTAGAAGTAGCAAAATTTGATAAAAAAAAAATGGAAGAGAAAATATGTTGTTGTCTTGACTGGGTAGGGACATGACTGTTTTAGGTGGTGGTTTATTTTTCTGGCCAATGTCTCAAGTGGTGATTTTTGTACTTGGTCGAACTCATTTGCAGGGGTTGCTTATGAGGTGGCTAACAGAAGTTCTGTGGTGGCGGAGGAGGTTGGAGATTGAAGGAAAACAGAGAGATTCATGAGACATTTTGGTCATTTCCTGCTCTTCTCTTCTTTTCTTTCCCCTTATCCCCTACCGTGACCAACGACAGGTTCTGTATTTTCTTCCCCTCTCTCATGTCCTCCCTTTCTCTTCCTTTCTTCTCACTTTTTTGTGAAGTGAACCAATAAAAAGAAAGAGAGAAGGGAGAGGAAGAAGAAATTGGTTTTGGCAAAGACAATTTTTGCCAACTGACAACTAGATCTAAGTTTTTTCCAAAAGAAAGAAGAGAAAAAAGGAGGAAAAGATAGATTTTTAGGGAAAACTAAATCGATTAAAAGATAAAGGAGAGTGAGACGAGCAGAAAGAGTGGCTTTTTTCTGCACCACTAGCAGCAGTGGCCGACTGTTGACGATGATCAGCCACAAAAATTTGGGTTTTAGAAAGAGAGGGGTTAACTAGCAGTTGGTTAGTGAGACAAAGAGATGAGAGAAAATGAAGAAAAGAGCAGTGAGAAAGAGCAATGCTGGGCATTTAGTCCAAAAAATAGTCACTTTCCCAAGTAGTGAGAAAGTAACATTATATAGGTTTTCAATGGGAATGCGATTCCCTCTTCTGACTGTAATGTGATGCCAATGTAATGTACATTACATTGATATTTTTTTGTTACCAAACACTATAATGTAATTTTACCATTCACATTACAGTGAATGTTACCTACATCCCCCATACCAAACAGCCTCTAAGCTTTCAACATCAAGAATTAGAAAAAAAGCGAATAAGAGTTTCAAAAGATAACTATGTGCCAATCACTCCCCTAAAATATAATGACACTGATTATCCCAAAAATAAGTGGCCAAGTTAATCAAATCACCATCATAAATTAAGTGGCTGAAACTGACGTATAATACCCATGATTGGGATACTTACTGTACAAGATGACAACAGTGCCAAACAGAAAATAAAATACTAGCAGATAATAGAGCACAGATTGTCATGTTCAAAGTTCATCCGAAGTACAGCTATGCATTGACTTCTTACTCCAGACAAGATTGTTGATAAGACCGCAATTAAGGATCTCTTTAGCTTTGATATTTTCTACCAACAAAATGGTGAATTTCCTGAAGTCCAAAAGGTTGCTCTATGCTCCATGTAAGCAAGTTTGGAGTTTGTAACCATGCTCCCTCATAAGGATGGGTTTACTTCAACTAGTGGAGAATTAACTAAGACAAGATTTAGGGAACTATCTTTTCCTTTTTTTTTAACATTATGAAGGTGGTTGTTTTGAAGATGAAAATGAAACGGTTTTTTGCATTAGGCTTAGGTGAAATAAAGGAAGTCTAGTTTCAGGAAAAAGTAACAGTGCGGTGCAGCAGCAGCAGCAGCTTTTGTTCATTCAGTCGGGCTGGGGAAAACAGGAAGTTTGGGGAAAAAATATACAAGGTTAGTAATCTAGGTTTCAGTCAATAAGTCAGAATTTTGTTGAAAATGAAATGTTAATGAAAGGAATGGCGCACAATATCCCCTCAAAGTAGCTCCCCATCTTTTGCAAAACAAAGATTGATGTAGTCAAAGGACTTAGGGCAATTAGAACTCAACAATTAGGGCTAGAATAGGGTTAATTATGTTGGAACAATAGAAAGATAATTGGGTTTTAGAAG
>NW_018397256.1:2488558-2488628 GCF_002168275.2 Theobroma umbraticum | reverse complement strand
AATAAATATTCAAAAATAACAAAAGAAAATAGTAATCCTATATCTAGGATCACCTATTTATAATAGCTAA
>NW_018397256.1:2488416-2488548 GCF_002168275.2 Theobroma umbraticum | reverse complement strand
AATCAAATAGTAATCCTAATCCTAAATAAAGACTTAAAAGTACTAAAATTCTAATAAAGATAGGAAAAAGAATTTCAAACTGAATAAAATAAAGAAAATAAAATCCTAAGCTAATGAAAATACTAAATAAAA
>NW_018397256.1:2487659-2487747 GCF_002168275.2 Theobroma umbraticum | reverse complement strand
ACCAACATCCATTGGCACAACATCACATAAAGCCTCATCATCCAAGTTATCTCCCATAATGAATTTTACCAAACATTGAGTAGTTACT
>NW_018397256.1:2487470-2487649 GCF_002168275.2 Theobroma umbraticum | reverse complement strand
GTCCTTTCTTTAGCCACCTAATCTTGTAAGAATAAGGATGTTTGCTTATAGGAAGCTTTAATTTGTCTACTGCCTCTTTTGAAATAATATTTTGCACGCTTCCTCCATCAAAAACAACAGCACAAACTTTACCTTCACAAACAACACGTGTGCGAAAAATACTTCGTCTCCTCCAATCT
>NW_018397256.1:2487284-2487370 GCF_002168275.2 Theobroma umbraticum | reverse complement strand
ATGTGATAGAAATATGAGCATACTTGATGACTTACACTCACACCTATTCAAGTAACCTAAAATAAGGAAAATTGAGTTAAAAAAAA
>NW_018397256.1:2487146-2487274 GCF_002168275.2 Theobroma umbraticum | reverse complement strand
TTTCCTTGTGCCTAACATAAGTCGAATATTTGAACAATCTTGATTTACATTCTAAAACTTGTTTGAATAGTTCAAAATGGTTGATAATGAGCTTGAAAGTTTTGACTACTTTAATTGGTACTTTTAAA
>NW_018397256.1:2486626-2486759 GCF_002168275.2 Theobroma umbraticum | reverse complement strand
TAAATCATTTAGAGCATAATGAAACAAAATTAAGTGACGTCAAGCTTATGATTTTGCACAAAGCAAGTCTAATCTTGAATGTTTCAAGTTAAAAAGTCTGCAAAGAAAAATTAAATCTTTATCAATTGATTTT
>NW_018397256.1:2486550-2486616 GCF_002168275.2 Theobroma umbraticum | reverse complement strand
CTTTTTATTCTCTTTGATTAAAATCGATTCATTGTTTTTGATTATATAGCATGGTTGAGCAAAATT
>NW_018397256.1:2486401-2486540 GCF_002168275.2 Theobroma umbraticum | reverse complement strand
ATGAATTGCATAAATCCCATTTGCTTAATATTTCTCTCATGATAGGTGAAATTGATTGAAAAGGATTTCTTAAGCATGATTTTGACTATCATAATTTTAGTATTGATGGCATTTTTCAAAGCAAAGGAACAAATCTTCT
>NW_018397256.1:2486284-2486391 GCF_002168275.2 Theobroma umbraticum | reverse complement strand
AAGGCTATAATGATTTCAATGATATAAAACTTGAACAAGCGTGCCTTATGTTGAAATGCTATTATAACTTGATCTTATTGCAAATGAATGCTTGAATGACCTCAAGG
>NW_018397256.1:2486124-2486248 GCF_002168275.2 Theobroma umbraticum | reverse complement strand
GCTAAATTTGATACTTATTATGCTTAAACATTGTTTAAATGCTTTTCTGTACATGTTATAAGTCATAGTCATGCATCAAGATGTAAATTGAATGTGTTTGAGCATATTAAAGGTATGATTCTAC
>NW_018397256.1:2485711-2485980 GCF_002168275.2 Theobroma umbraticum | reverse complement strand
TAAATTGTTCTCACACAAATCCATGTTTTGAGATCATTATACCTTAGAACATTGCATGTTTTACACTTTTTCTAGCTTTTCAGTATGTAGGGATCAAGCTTAATTTACTCCTAAGCATAACTAGTTGACTATTGTAGAACAAAATGCAAACGCTACTAGAATGATAAAAGGTGGACCCAAGGGATATGTAGTCAACTCTTGGGTGCTCTAAAGCCAAAATAGGCAGGTTTTGAGTTTCAAACTATCTTTTTACCTTACTTATTGTCCAT
>NW_018397256.1:2485599-2485701 GCF_002168275.2 Theobroma umbraticum | reverse complement strand
TCTTCCATGAATTTCTTTTTCAAAGATGATTCTTGACTTTTAAAAAAGAAACATGCATTATAAATACTTTCATGATCATTTGGTGCAAGTACATGTTCTTGA